>NC_140290.1:564182-966682 GCF_964030765.1 Micromesistius poutassou | reverse complement strand
GTCATTTCTTTTTTGTACTTTTGTTTTGCTTTTGATGGAGGGGGGAACGGGTGGGGGGGAGGTAACCATTTTCTACTGCTTTCTACCTCGCCAACGCTGGCAGCTGAACAGAAGACGGATGCGGCTTGCCAATGATTAAAAAAAAAGAAAGGAAAAAAAAGTCAGTGGACACAAGTGGCGCAAGAAACTATGATTTATCACCCTCAATGAAAGTGAGTTGGAGAAAGGGAAAGATTATAGGTGTGTGTTTGTATGTGTGTGTGTGTGTGTGTGTGTGTGTGTGTGAATACTGTATGTGTATATGTGTGTGTGTGTATCAATGTCTGCGTGTACATCTGTGTGTGTGTCTGTACATGTGTGCGCGTGCGTGCGGTTGCAAGGCTTAGGTTATTGCAGAGCCCCACGTCTAAGATCACTCTCGCTCTCGGTCCTTTCCCTTCCCCCCTCCCCCCCCCCCCCCCGTGCTGAATGCATTACTGGTGGTGTATCTGGCCTGGAAGGAGAACGAGGATGGAGGAAGTGGTGGCGGGTGGCGATGAGCTCAGAGCCCAGCCAGAGAGATTGTGCTGAGGACAGCAGGGCAGGGGGGGGTGGGGCGAGGGTCCAAGGATAAATCACTATTTACACCACAGCAACAAAATAAAAGGGGCCTGGAAATGAAACGCTGGGGGGGGGTCTTTACTCCTTGAAAATGGACATTGCATCTTTGCATTGTGGTTGTTATCAGAGAATGTGCGCCGAGTTGAATATCCATATGGAAAAATGGTATGACACAAAATCACACAGATGGCACATCCTTCCAAATAGCATAAGTCTGACATGCTCAATACGGTAGGTTTATAAGGAAAATAAATTAATTTACATAAAATTACCTCTCTTCCATATGTACGGTTTATGGCTGAATGTGAGCAGACAGCAGACAAGAGAAAACAAAAACTAGGTTTCAAGACATACGGTCATTTGGACACAAAAGCTGTTCTGAGAGATATGATGTGGTTCACATCTGCACTTCCGCTATGGTACAGCCCAGAACAGAACCAGTTTGGGAACATTTATAAAGGACTTTAGGACGATGGCATGAAGCCAGCAATTTGTCCTTTAGCTCACAAAAATATCAAAGTCAAATACAATCTCAGTGGGCCAATTACTTTCAATTCACTAGACAATACAATCCCTTCACCCGAGTTTAATATTAACAACAATCAGTGGAAAAAGACCTTCAATCTCTGAGGAAATTGGACTGCACACACGTCATGTGTCATAATATGTTTGTTACAGATGGATTTTGGACCACCACCCCCTTCCAGTACACGGTTCTTAATGGCTCTTTGTAAAGTGGCTATGCCACTTCAATGCCACAAGCCAAAAGGTGAGGCGTCGCGGTTCAACAGGAAAAGGCTGTTCATGTCGGACCGATCACTCTTGCCATTGCTACATGTCAGATAGAGCAAATTGAATTTGTCCTCCTTCGGTGACTTGTCGGAACTCTAAACAGCATATTAGTGCCTCCACTTATCAAAGCTGTCAGAGCAAATCTTTTTAGCTGAAAACCTCAGGGAAACACGGTGCAGGAGAGAGAGAGGCCTCTAGATGACATTACATGCCCGGTGCTAGCAGACGGTTCAAGGTGGAAAGCTAACAGCCCAATGCTGCGTAATTCAGCGCTTATTAATATCATCGAGCTCATAGCACATCTATAATTCATTCAATGTCTCTCCCTATTGCTTAGGGTCACTTTGCTTGGTTAACATCCTGGTGACAGTTTAAGACGTGCACTTAAAGGGGTAGTTCAGGATTTTGGACATCGGGTCTCATTTCCAAGTGAGCCAGTGTGTTATTTATCATTGGAGACCGTTTTCAACACTTTTCATTCAGTACTTCTAGTTGCATAAATCGCTGGTGCTAGGCTAGCGCAAGTCGAGGGGAACTGCTAGCCTGCCAATAAAAACAGTTTGACCCACTCAAAGTACACCCGATGTAAACCAATTACAATGCCTGACTATCGATGTAAATGTCTGTGCTGATAGAATAATATTAGAAATAAAACTATCCTTGTATTGCAATGATCACATTACAATTTGGGGGACTACTTTCTCAGCAGCGGCGGAATTTCACTTTTCTCCGGTGTAGCAACCAATTCACTACAGCAGAAGGTAAACAGAGAAGCGCAATCCAGGTAATATCAGTCCGCCGCTGCCATAGCTTGCTTCCAACTACAGGGATTATAAACTAAATGCAATGCAATGCAAGGGTAAGTTTATTTCTAACACTATTATATCAACACAGACTTTTACATTGATAGTCTGGCATTATAATTGGTTTGCCTCGTGAGTGGGTAAAACTGTTTTTATTGGCAGACTAGCAGTTCCCCTCAACTTGCACTAGTCTAGCACCAGTGATTTCTGCAACTAGATGGACTGAATGAAAAGTGTTGAAAACGGTCTCCAATGATTAATAACACACTGGCTCACTTGGAAATGAGACCCGATGTCCAAAATCCTGAACTAGCCCTTTAAATAAACTCAACTCATCGACATTGAGCCTCACGAAAAATGGTGTCTAAATAAGAACGCAGCGGGTGGACAGGCCCTGATGTGTGTCTGTGCTTAAGGATACGGATAGCTCTGCTGTACTGTGTGACCCCAATGCTGCTCCTAAACCAGGACACCCACTCACCGCCTACCCTACTTGCACCCACTAATAACGCCTCCCACCCCCCCCCCCCCCCCCCCCACCCAACACACCCCATCCCAACTGGCAAAGCCCGTGAGGATTGAGGTAAAAAAAACACCTGAGCTTAGGCAAGGCACACACACAGACATACACAGATTCAAACACACACACACACACACACACACACAAGCACGCAAGCAAGCAGACACACACACACACACACACACACACACACACACACACACAACTCCCCTCTGTCAGAGCCTGGGACCTCTCACTTTCACACTAGCCTTCACCCCCCTCCCACCCAGTGGGTGCCGTGCTGTCATGCACCGGCTGTGTGGCTCCATTAAGCATCTCTCCTGCCTGGGGTAGGGTGGGGGGAGGGTGGGGGTGGGGGGGGCACCTTTGTCTCGTGATATGGCAATGGCATTATCACTTCAATAACACATGTGTGTGTGTGTGTGTGTGTGTGTGTGTGTGTGCATGTGTGTGTGTGTGTGTGTGTGTGTGTGTGTGTGTTTGCTGGTGTGTGTATGTGTGCTTGTGTTTGTGTATGTGTGTGTGTGTGTGTGTGCGTTTGCTGGTGTGTGTGTGTGTGCTTTTGTGTGTGTATGCATGTGTGGTGACTTCTCTGCGGCATTGCAAGTGAGCTCTGTTACGACCATGAGGGTTTCGCTTTCCCAGTCTCTTTCTCTCTCTCTCCCTCTCCCCCCCCCCCCTCTCACCAGAATGGATCCCTCTCCCTCCCTCTGAAACACAACACCTGCTTCTCGTCTGACCCCTAATTAATTGCCTCATTAGAAAGAGAGACACAAGAAGCAACATTTTGTACAACAACAAAGGGATGTTTCATGAGATTAGCACGATATTTCATATTCCAGATGATTCATGAATACTCGTCATATACCAGTGCCACACCAAATAAATCAATGCTAAGAGCTGGCACTGTGGAAGGAAAATGCTAAGATAGAAGATAGTCAAAACATATTCATAGGATGACTGTATCGCTTCTTACAACCCAATCTTTTACCTTCCGTCATCTTATAAATATGTAAAGGCATCCAAACAAAGTAACAGAAACAATGTAGAATGTCATGCATATGAAAACTACAAAAAAATTAGGACACACACACACACCGCATACATTCCGCAAGATTTGAACACTTACTTTGGGGAACTGCTTCACTGGAATCAACACTTTCTGGCCCAGCTTCATGTTCTTGTTGATGACGACGTCAATGAACTTCTCCTCTTCCTTGCCCTCATCTTTCTGGACTTTTTCAATTTCTACAAGAGACAGGAGCAGGTGGGGAACAGGTGAACAGCGGTTCTCACATCACATGTATGGAAATCACTGACACTAACCACGGACAAGATGCCATTCTTGCCCATACACTGCGCATGGCATTCTATATTTATTTATTTATTTATTATTTTTATCTTTATAAAAAGAAGGGGTTTCGGGGATAAAGCTTGTTTTATTATGCTAAAAATAATTAGTTTTATATTTTTACCAGGGTTTAGCTAACAAAACTATATTAAACATAATCAACTTGCAGACATTGGCTTTTAGGAGGACAGCGCTAACATAGACAAGCAGCGGGCACAATGTAGAAGATGCAACCTAACATTGTAAAGCACTGCATGAAATGTGCTGACCAAGAAAACACAAAGAGACGCCTTCTCTTTGAAACACCTTCTCTTCCAAACACCTTCTAAACATGCTTCTGGAATCCGAGTGTGAAGGACAACGTACTGGAATGACCAACTGGTATTGGGAGTGTGTGAATTGTGTTTTCAATGCTAGTTGCAGAGCAAAAGACCAGGTAATGGTAGCCTTTGTATCATCCTATCCTCTTAAATGTCTTTCAAGGGCTTTGTGAAGTAGGCTAGCATAAGCTCAAATGTCAAGGTCGTGCAAAAGTCAAACCGAAAGGAACATGTTGGCCTTTAAAGGCGTTTTTATTTCAAAAGCTGGAGTTAGGAGGTGTGACAACGAATGGTCCTGGATATATACCATCCAAACCTTTATCCCTTGAAGTTCTGAACTACTATGAATGTTATCAAAGTAAAATAACAAGTAGGCAATTTGTAGCGAAGTGCCAAAATGTTTGCAAGCAACACAGTATGCACAAGAAGCACACAGAATAATGTAGTTAAGAAAGCCTTGTAACCACACTACAGAACCAGCTCCCTCCCTTCCACTATCTCACTGATACCTCCCCGCGTGGTGACAAATACCGCACAGTGCCACCAATTCATCACCATGTGTATGTTGTCCAAGTGGGACACGAGTCACCCATCCAGGTGTTATAACCCGCTTGTTCCCGGTCACAGCTACCAGGGCTGGAGGCTGTCCCACGGATGGGACGTGAGCCCACAGAAAGGGTGACACACACACACACACACACACACACACACCGACAAATAAACGACACGCACACACATGCCCACACACAAAGATATAAATACACACACAGAGACATAAATACACACACACACACACAGACACACAAATATAAACACAAAAATATAAACACACACGCATACACACTGGATGGAGTGTGAGTACCCCTAAGCCCCCCCCCCCGGGAGTACAGATGAACATGCAAACTCCACACACCCGGGAGCACCCGAGCTGGGAATCAAACCCACACCCCTGGAGCGCTAGAGCTGTGCCAACTCAGACTAAACAACCACCTCAGCGCGGACCTGCAGGCTGGTGTGTTGATGTGTATTCAAATGTGTCTGCCTTAATACAAATGTTAATCGTGATATTTAAATAATTAACGCCTCGTCTGAGGTGTGTGGAAGATAATGTTGACCTTCAAATAAATGATAAAGGTCTTTCTGTCTTTCTGTAACCATGCTCCTCCTCAGAGCTGCTCTTATCATTATTAGCGGTGTTTACAGTACAGACAGCTTGCTTCATGAGCAGCTGAGCCACTCACAGGGCCAGCATGGCAGCTGCCTGCCTTCCTATTAGCAATGGATTCACTTAAAAGCAGCCCTGTGATTTAGACCCCTCCACCCTTTCCCTCTCCCTCTCTCCATTTAAAATTCATAAGCAGGGTAGATTTGGTGGGATTATGCATGACTACAGCAGCCCAGTGTTGCTGGCTGGCTGGCTGAGTGAAGAGGAGGAGGAGGTGGAGACAACTGGGTCATTAATCCTACTTCAGTTCAACAGCAAGCGGAGGAGATAAATATTGAACATCTACACCCCTGGTGGCGTGCGTATTCTGCTTATTACTGAGCAAGGAACAGACATCAACAGTCATATTTTATAAATGTTATGTTGTTTCATTTTTTCTTCCGTTGACGCTAATAGGAACAACATTTGTTATTTATGAAAGTAGACCTGTTACTTGAGTCAAAACTGACTCATCATATTATATCAAAGGTATTCTTTATTTTTTGTAACCCACTATTGTATTGCATTTGGACAGCCACAAGTGTATATAGTGGTTTTAGGTGTGATGTTACATGTAATGCAGCTCAAGACAATTGTTACTTTGGAATTTATTCATGATGAAAATGAAAATGATATTCACTGCAGATCAATTATTCTCAAATATTCTGAGTAAGCTTCATGGGAGGTTACGGATGAAAAGCCTTTTGGGATGTACAGAAATGTGCTTAATGCAACAGAAACTAGAAGTAAGAACTTAACACACACAAACACACACAGACACACACACGTTGCAATAAACAGACACACCCATTCATACAAAGGGCCCCCTCAAAGACTTAACACACATACACCCATTCATGCACACAGGGCCCTCACAGGACATGTCTGCTATGCCTTCAACATCCTGTTGAAGATAACCCTGCTGTACGGTTTATTTCATGTTGTCCTTAACCTTCAAGACTTGGGCAATTTGCATAATAAATTGTTAAAAAAAAGGGCACTTTTCACACAATTGTGAAATTACATTAAAAGAAAATGTGATTTAGTAATTTTCTAATATTTTTGATCCGGTTGAAAACATTGAGGAAAAGCCATGTCAAGTTAAGTTAAGTTAAGTTAAGTTATCCTTTATTTATCCCTTTTTGGGGGAAATTCTTTCTCTGCTTTTGACCCATCTGGGAGCCGGTGAACACCCAGAGCAGTGGGCAGCCGCAGTGCAGCGCCCGGGGAGCAGGTGGGGGTTTCAGGTGCCTTGCTCAAGGGCACCTCATCCGTGGATGAGGACGTAGGAGAGTGTTGCACAACCACTCCCCCCATCCATATTTTTGCCTACCGGTCGGGATTCGAACCGGCCACCCTCCGGTTACCGGTCCAACTCTTTAACCAGTAGGCCACGGATGCCCCATTACGCCATGTCATGGCGTAATGTTGATGTGTTATGTGGACACATTGTACATATCCTGTTGTTGGATGGATATTCAGCAACATGAGCCAAATTAAAGAACGCTCTTGCTGAATTGGAACTAAACTAATGGCTGGCACTGATTCACAGAAACTATGACAGTGTTTAGCCAAGGAGGTCTATTAAATCAAGCAAACCTGGGCTGACATTTCAAGTTTACTCACCTATATGAAATTGGTTGTAACTTTTGTTTAAAAAGTAATATACAAGACATATTTAACGTAGGCAAGTATGTATTCCCCCAAATTGCTGGCTTGCTCTGTGTGGACGCTGATAAACATTCAGACAAATGTGACAAATATTTCAAACAAATTCAATGTTTCACATGGCTCATGTTATTATTTTGGTGAAACTGCAAGAAAAAGGAAATACTAATCAGACATAGGCCTTATTATAAAACAAAATAATGCTAACTGAAATTGACATAATGCAAATTCTATCAATCAAACTAAATATGGTTTCCATATTTCTGAAATACAAATAATTCAATAATTCAATCAATAGTTAACAATGAAAACAAATGAAAAACAGCCATTGCTTTCTGAGGCCTAAAAGAATAATCGAAAATGATAAACACCATCAAAAAACACAACACAATTCATTTCACGTCAGAATGGAGTTTCCAATCCCTATAATGACAATTTCTTGAATGTGTGTGTTGACAAACTCTCATTCAATTATGTTTCTCATATTGTTCCTAATTTCATTCAGATGCAATTTCCTTTTCTTATGATTATTTCATTAGAAATGAGGTGGTAAGGTATGTTACATTCCATTTGACACCAAAAAAGGAAATATAGTGTTAGACTGACTTTGTCGTTAATGTATGTGGTTCTCATGGAGACAATTAGTTTAATCGTACCTCTATATGAAAACGGATATTAAACTCAACTCTTTGTTTTGCTGTTTGGTAACTTTCAGAAAAGTAACATAATCAGATGCAATGCAATGACAACACAGAGTTATTACAGATAAATACATTTTATAAGTACAAGGAGATAATTTACTTATTAAATAATAGTGAGAGAAATAAACACCTTTTCGGACACCTTTTCCATATTTTGTTCTCCCAAGAACAAAATATGGAAAAGGTGTCCGAAAAGGTGTTTATTTCTCTCACTATTATTTAATAAGTAAATTATAGTAGACCAAATGTATTGTTAATATACATATACATTCATAGTTATGGTTAGGTACTTTTTTTGAGATATCTTCAACTGTAATGCAGGCCTTAACTCAACTATAATCACAGTGAATTGATGGAAAACCTCAAACCGTCACATATTTATTGATTGGTGGGTATATACAAACATTTAACAGAGTACTATATATTAGCCAAACTCTAAATATAATGGAGGCCAAATAGATCCCACAAATAAATTGATTACTAAATGTGGGTGAGGGTGTAGTGTGCAATTTGTGTCTGCACTCAAGGTAAGAATAGTTAAAAGGCTCTTTTGATAACCTTTGTATGTTTAATTAACTCGTCTTCTTGTTTAAGTCAATGCATTTCAATTAAATACCTTTCACAATGTAATACTAATAATGCATCTATCAATACAAAGGAAATCCTATAAACATAATATAATAAATCATATATAATGTTTGGATTCTATGAAATGAAATCACTATAATTCACAATTGTTATTAGCATTATTATTTAATAATTTCCTGGAACGGCTTCTGTGATAATAATAACAATGTCACAATTCATACTCCGCTGCACTCATTTCATGTGTTCGGCCACTGTGACAACACACACACACACACACACACATTGAGTGTAAATCTTGGTGTCAAGCTTGTTCTCCTTTGCAAGTGAGATGGTAACTCTCAGAAAACCTGCACGCTCCCTTCCTGAAATATCGCTTCCTGAAATTTTCGCTGTGGCTCCTCTACTGCCATGACAAGGTCAGGCAGGCAGCAGGGATTCGTCTCACCCCCTAATCTGGAGATTACATTCGCCCTGCCCAGCCTCCCCCCCCCCCCCCCCCCCCCATCCCAGTCCAAACCCTCCCTTTCCTTTCTCTCCCTCTCTCTCCCCCACCCTTCCCCGTCCCAACTCCAGAACTCTGCCAGCTTGGCTCTCCACTGTGAGGTAACGAGCCAAGACCCGCTTACAGTGTGGGAGATAATGTTCAGGGACTAAGAGGGAGGAGAAGAGCACCCGCCCCCCCCCCTCCCCTCACACCCCAGCACCCCTAACCTGCCACCACTCCCTCCCCCCCTCCAATCCCCTGGAGCCTCTCCTTTGGAACAGGCCCCCGCGAAGCATCATGAATGAATGAATGAACCAACAGAGGAGTGAGTGAGTGCATCCAGCACCAGGCAGAGACACGGCTCTCTGGGTCTCGTCGTCGTGTCAAACGGTGGGACGGTGACGATGGAGGGAAGGGGAATATAACCATGTGATCTCCACGCCAGCCTGTGTATCACTGTTACAGTGAAGCCACAGGGAGTGCAGTCAGGGGTGCTTCAGGGAAGTTGTTATGCGTACTAGCCTGTGGAGGCTCTACATCTATAGCTTTACCACCAGCGAGCGAGCCATAAAGTAGCGCCAATTACCGCCTCACTTTCCCCCGCCACAATTTGAACACGTGTACCATTACACTTGGAAAATGCATGTTTTCTAATTTCTTGGGGCATTTTCGTGATCTTTAGCGCAATAAAGGATATAAATATACCGTTACTGGACAGCATTATTTGCACAGTTGCAGCTCATTAGCATACGTTCTGTATGCATTTGTAACCGTCTCCCATGGAGAGGAGAACTTTACATAAATAAAACTGAGTTTGAGTTGGCAGATCCATGTGCGAGGGTGGCCAAGCCATAAGCCAAGCACTGGTTAGCAAGCAGCTGAGTTTGACACGCCGATCATTTGGCTCTGAATGCTTTCTCCCTAATGAAGAGCATTCCTTCTCTGCAGCACGGCAAACGGCCGCTTTACACATCATCATCGTCTTCTGGATGCTTCATAAACCATAGGGCTTTTTATGCCACAGGAGGATCACCTTTTTCATGACTGCGTACGTGTGTATGGAACACGAATGCTTCATGTGGTAACAGCCTATCGTTGTAACTATGGTGATGTAAATCCACCACCACATCCTGTCTGTGAGGTAGTTAACGGTGTCGTGGTGCGATCCATGCACATTAGAGTCACAATCACTTTTAAAATACTATATCAAATACAATCTAATATTTTTACATAATTAAAGATGCTCCGATTGATGTGACGTTGATCATGATCAGCCGATTGCTTGATCTGAGAACCCCAAAAGCGGCGATCAAAAAAGCCGCTCACGTGAAAAAAATTCAACATAACATGGTCCCCCTTCATTAACTACGTAGAGACTTTATCTTTTTCTGGAGTCACCTGAGGTTCAGGGGTTGGAACAGGGCATTAACAATGGCTAAGTTTGGGGTTGCAGGTTGCTCCTGATAGAGGTGTCAGCTAAATGCATAACTAATAATGGCCTATATTATTACTATATTGTTTTCTTTGATAGGCTTTGCCTCGCCTGCTCGGACAGATGGGTTCCGAAGTAGGTAAAAAGCGGAAACTCAAAGCGGAACATGTCAATGGCAGCATGAGTTTTACCGTCTACAACATTGTGCTACACTGCCAGGATTTCACGGGTTAACTTTAAACATGGCAAAGGAGGCAGTTTCACGTTCAGTGTCGTTTACTGAGAACTTGTATAGCTCATGTACACCCGGATAAGTATCCCATGTGCCGCTCGCTTGACCCTACAGACAACAACAGTATGCGCGCAGGCACATTTCAGCACCATATATATACAGCAGTATGCAGGCAGGCCCATTTCAGTACCATATATGACACATTCTGCGGAGGCTTTGGTGAACGCATTTAGCGGCATGTTTCAGTCAAGGGGGATCCAAAAAAAATAAATAAAGAGTGGTGTTTGCCGCATATCCAGATTATAGATAAAAGATATGGAAGATTCCCATTCCCCTACCATTCTGTGATTGGCAGTGATCGGCAATCGGCAGATCATGATTTTGGTGATTGGAAATCTGTGATCGGGCCCAAAAATGCTGATCGGAGCATCTCTAGACATAATATGTTAAAATACTATTGCTAACTGCACTGCAGGATTGAGTTGAAATATTGCTGTTAAGCTTGATACCGTTTTACACACACACACACACACACACACACACACACACACACACACACACACACACACACACATACCCGTTTCTGGAAGGGGGGTTATCCTATCACTAGGAGTGTCCTCAAATAAGATTTTTCATAGTCTAATCTGATTCGTCATGCAGACCCATCGTGGAATGATCGTCAAATCAAATGATGATATATATTTGTTAATAGATGCGCCTCAATGATAACTCATTTTTTGTGACTTTGGTGTGGTAATCTATTGGCTTATCAGGGCTTCCTACAGTCTATAGGAGAGGCACAGCACCTCTTTATGACCAACTGCCTCTACAAACAAACTATCTCCGGTCTCCGAGCTCCGTTCTGTTTGATTACGCATGGAATTCATATCCGATCAAGACAAAACGTTTCAGCGTATAGAACAAATTCGCCAGCATTCAATTTAGCAAAACAGCGGCAATGCACTACCGAGTACCGACAGGAAGAATAATTTTCAAAAGAGCCAGTGGTACGGTGACAGCGGCTGTTGACACCGCTTTGTGGATCATCGTTAATGGTTTTGAAATGCTGACAAACTAGAATTGTATTTCCTGACATTGTGCATCCTTCTAGACTAACAGTCTAGAATGTGCTCTTCTTCAAAAATAAATTGATTGGATGGTGCCACACTTCCATTACCCAAAGGGGTTATCAAACAACAACAAGAACATTGAAAGTTGAAAGTTATTGAAAGTAAACCATAACAGGAAATTGCACACAAAAGACAAAATCCCAACCCTGTAAAAAAAAACTGTACAACCTATCGTTTTTTCCTTCTACAAGCCAAGCGATGCTGTCCTATCAACTATTAAGAAGATTCAAATATTAAAGACAGCATCTAATAACATCTTTATATCGAAGATTTTAATAATCGGAATATAGTAACAAAAGCCAAACTCTAAAAGAGACATGTTCCTGTCATGATAAACCTTAGAGTTACAAAGGTTTGTACAAACCAATGGCAATACACAAGTTCACATTTCACAAGAACGGTCTAATGTTCTTGACACGCCCATTTTACAGAGGATGCAACAGTTGATAACTTGGCAGCGCAGACATCCCAGCATGCATTTCGGCATTCAAGCGAGGAGCCGCTATACCAGCGAGCACACATTGTCTCAAACTGTCAACAGCGTTCTGCTTGCTTGTGACCTTGTAGGTTAATTCTTCCAAGAATGACCATCAAGAATGTTCTCCCCAAGAACACAAGTCTGTTTGCATTCTTGGTATTGAGAAAGGCCCAACATGAGACACAGAAACAGCAGTGGTTAATGTCAGAGTTTAAAGGAAAGTGTTGTGGTTGAGGCAAGGTATGTCAGACTGACCAGAGAATCTACAATTCAGCACCACGATTACAGATATGTTACAGATACTCTATGCAACGGATGTTTGTGAAAACCGCCATCCTCATTTCAGAGCAAAATCAAGCAAGTGACAAAGTCTGTTTGAGGAAATTCTAATTCTAATTCTAAAAATCCCAACAGGTGCTTTAAAATGAATATGTTAAGATTCAACACAATAGGCCTACAATCTAAAAATCATTCCAGCACCAACTGGTAAACTGGTAAACAAATTAATGACAGGTGAGGAAACGGGTTATTATAGCTATGTTCCAACACACATTTCTTTATTGAAATAAGCTCCATCTGTATTGAAGTATGCTAAATCCAAGTTTCCTAGACAGTGAAAAACCCAAAGCTGTGGCCCCAAAGAACATCAAAGATGTGGCCGACCCCAACCCCACTGTCGGCTATCACCGCTCACCCACACTACCCTCACATCTCCTTAGCACTGCCTCTTACACCAGTAAAATCCACACATTTTAACATTTCAAAGTACAAAGGAGGCCAAACAGGTTAACATGCCTTCCCACACAATACAGCGCTATCTCTCTGTCACTGTCTTTATTCTCCATCTCCTTATCTCTTTGTCTTTCGCTCCCTCTCTTTTTGTCCCCTTTTTCCAATTAGGCCTCAGTTGAATCCCTGTCCCGCCCCCACCCCCCCCTTCTGACAACAAAGCCTTGGGTGCCGGGCAACCCCGCTATAGACTCGCTATCTGTGTTCGATTTCTGTACATGCACAACAACAGCGGGCAGAGCACTGCTAGCACTGGAGAGGACCAAGGCAGGCTGGGGGATGAATGGTGGAGCGCAGCCGGGACCATGAATCACTTAAAACACTGTACGGCCGTATTCATACACAATTACTCATCGCTGTGTTTCATACAGAGAGGAAAACACAAAAGGACACATACTCTGTGGCCGCTGATAGGGGAGGCTGTGGGGTGGTTTTGGTCCAATACTTGAACAAACCACTCAAGCACTCGAACAATCCCACAATTAACAAAAGTGGATGCTTATCAGTTCCACATCCCTTTGGCCTGACGGAGTTTCCCATGCAAGCGTCATTGGTTGGGAGAGAGTGAGGGAGGATTGAAAAGGATGAGGGGGGGCTTCAATGCACTTCACTATTTCCAGCCCGGCATTATCAGAATACACTGAATCATCACTACCTGTGACGACGGCACCGCCTTTCACTTCTCATTTCAACTCCTCATCACCGGGCCTTGATTAACAGCTGCTCAGAGGCCTGCATGAAGGACCTCATGTAGTCGATTCCAGACGCTGCACGGTGCGGTTCATGGAAAGGCTTCGCAACAAGGTAGTGATCAGCAGCATAACAAAAAAGATGCTGTTTGAATGAGTCTGTTTATTTAAAAGAATGCTCAGATAGATCATTTGTACAATGATTGAAGCGGTTTTAATAATAAACGCATTTGCAAATTTCACAACCCTGTTATGTTTTCTTCTGGTGTACTGTCATCCAGAAAGTCCCGTTCTCCAGAAATACAACCTTCCCCTGCCTCCTCTCAGGCCCGCTGTCCCAGCCTGGGAAAGCTATTGACTCACACACACTCTTCCCATGTCTGTAATCAATCAAAAGGTTCAGAAACAAAGAACAATCAAAAAGATGCTTTCATGCTGCGTCAAAACGCCGCTTTCTGAACGCTGTCAGAGATAGCGCTGGCACCAGGCCGCTGAAAGCCTTATTTTTTTGGCAAATGATTTACCGGAACAAATACATCCTCTGTTGTTTGATTACTAGAGATTATCCGTAAGGGTTTTTTACATTTGGGATTAATGGCTCAATCTCATTTGAGCGTGTGATCATATGGCAGTTACTGTTGTACCATCATCTCTGCAATGGATTATCGACTGTCTGAGTAGCATGACAACAATTCAAGAGTGTTTTTCACGGTCTGCATTCATTCCCATTGTGGCATGCAAAGGGTTGCCACTTTCATGCAAGGTTTTTGTTTTCTAAAGGTCCTTTACATTGTATGCAAACAGGATTTTTCCACGTCAATAAAATAATTACAAATCCTGGAGCTGAAATTTCAGTGTTTGCGGGAAAAGCAACATTAATTCTATTAGCATCAAGGTTGATTGTTTACAGCTCTATCCAGCAAATACAGTAAATCTGTTTATTCAGATCCTGTATCGTTGTCCTAGTGACCATGGTCAATGTATATGTTGGAGGACATGGTGGAAGTAACAGCCTTTTTATGTTTCTCAACAGCCTCTTATTGCATCCATAGTGGTAAACTACATTTATAGAGGTGTGTACTGTATGTATGTATTAACGAGTGCACAACATAATCCCCCTTTATCCGGGAACTGCCATTCACTGCACTATTTTACACCTGGATTAAAAGTAAAGTATAATTTAATCCTCTAAATGCATCAAATATTTTGGTGAAAGAACGGAACATAAGCTTGTCTTTACAAGGCTAGGTTGACTAGTTCAACTGTAATTTTTGACGCGATTATTAATTTAAATTGCTGTATAATCGTGTCAGGGATGATGTCAATAATTATGAAGCTAAAGACTATCTAAACCGTGTAACAGTTTCTTGGTCTGCCTCCTTGTATTATGAAATTAACCGATTTTTTATTTTAATAAAATTATATTATTAATATATTATTATAATAATTATTATTATTATTATTATTATATTTTTATAGAAACCTTATTATTCAAACTGTTTCTCATTTTACCGGTCTCATTATACAGGTGAACCTGTATTTAATGAATGGTTAATAATTGTTGTATCCATAATTCATAAATAATGGTGGATAAACCCGCCCAACCCAGAGTGGGACTTTGATAAACAAGAGGAATGGTTTGTGGGTCATCCGGACACACTTCCTATGACATTAATAGTTGCTTCAAAACTTCTTCTTGATCAACAGAGACAGGATGTTGCTCTCAAAGGACCACAGCCTTTCATGTGCTCTGCCCAATAGCGACAGTGATGTTTTGACTATCTGAATCACAATTTATGAAGATTAGCTTGGGGTGAAACAAGTGGGACAAAAACTGAGGTTCATAAAAGAAAAGGCAAGAGAAGGATATAAAAGAGCATGCTGTGGACCAGGCTTGTGATAAACATGGTGAGTCACAGCTAGATAACTGCTGGGTCACTGTGCTCTGAGGGGATATTTCTAACAGTAACAGTTAACAGTAAAACTAAAACTTTTTAAAATTAGAAATGTCTATATGTTTCTATGACTTCAATGCTCTTTTCCCATGCAAAGGTTCCTTACTCATAAAAAATGTTATTTTTCATTTTAACAGAGTTTTAAAAACCATAGGGGAGGCTCTGTGGTGGAATTACTCCAATCAATTTGGTTCTATTGTTTTTTGTAGCTTGACTCAATTTGTCATCGCTGTGCCCAGTGATAAATGGTTTAGTTAAAAAAGTTATAAGGCTTCTTATTTTTTACACTTTATTCCCTTGGTGTCATGCACAATACATCTAAATTAGGCTAAAAGATTAAGCAAAGATTCTTTAATTAGTTCTTGAACATATTAAATAGTAATGCTTTCTATTATTTCCACATTTCTTGAAATAGAACCACCATTACAATGACTGTCAAACTTTTAATTAAAAAAGGACTCAAATTAATTCAAAGTGATCAAATATTAATACACAAAGTGTGGTAATTTCTCTTGGTTGGCACATGTTCTTTGTGATGAAATGGCCATGTGAAACATTTGTCTCCAGGAACATCGGTGTGAGAGAGGACACTTGACCCATAATGATTCAAACCTGTGTTCAAGTTTTAAAAAAAAGTGCCTTCATTAATTTGTGGTAATTCATATGAAACTGAAAATGCGTCCTTCACTCCTTCATTTTACAAAACAAATACAAAGTTCTCCATTGAATTCGAGTGCAGAAAGAAAATACTCTTGGTTCATTTAAATTGGTAAAAAAAATACCATAAAAAGCATAAACAGATCCAAGCGTACTTGAAATAACTAATCAAAGTAACACTTAAAGTATACCACTCTACCAAGTGTACTTATCCTTAACAGTCAACAGGGATTTCTCCGTAGGAATAAAAGTGAGCAAAAATAAAGCGTTCCTCCCGCCTCCGCCTCCCCCTCCGCCATGTACCCCCCTCTGTTATGTACGCCCCTCCACACTCCCCAGACACCGTGGACCGGGTCTGGGCCCCACTGAAGAGCTCTCCTCCAGCCCATCACTCAGTGTCCTGTAGCTCCGTCTACGGTTACAGTAAGTGATACCCTTGAATGGACAGGAGGAAACCAGACTCCCCACACCGCGCCTCTCTCCCCAGACCTCGCCAACACCGAAGCCATTGTTCACTTTTACTTTTTCTGCACACCTTTCACTTCGGAGCATCCAGAGGGAGAGGAAAGAACCCACCGGAGACACAGTTCTAAAATTAGCCATGTTGCACATGGGTGGTAAAGGACAGGCGAGGAAATACAACCAACAGCCAATCCCGGCAACAACGTGTCCGGGCTCAATGAAACCCTCCCCCCCCCTTAAAGAAAATCATTATACGATTTCACACACACACACACAAACACACCCCTCTACATCTTCAGTTCAATACAAGATTAAAATCAGAGACGGCCTTTACCGTAAAAAGACTGAGCGGTCCCAATCATCATCAGGCCCAGAGACTGAGATAAGGACGCTTGGGGAGAGAGGGAGAGAGACAGAGAGAGAGAAGGGTGGAGGGGGGGGGAGAGGGAGGGAGCTGGGGGGATAGTTAGTGGTGAGGCAAGCTGGGGAGGGGAAGGCCCTGCGCTGAACGGGCAGCAGCCAAACTGATGGATTACACCGGCTCTCTCTGGGGTAAATGGACACCGGCAGCCTGTTCCCTCTTAACAATGTCTCAGCCTGTATCGCCATTGAAACGTCTCCAAAGATGAAGGCCAACATGCAGCCGAGCCACTTAATCTGAGGCAGAGAGGCTGCATTCCCCGCCACAAGCACACTGCTTCAAGAGCGCACACTTTCTCCCAAGCACACACACATATACACAAGCACACATGCACAGACACACTCACACAGACACACATACATACGCAGGCACGTCCGCACACACACTGCCAGCCTCCCCATCCAAAGAGATCTTTTCTAAACAAATCTGATATCGTTTTCGCGGAAAAATGACTCGTCAAGCAATACCAATATCATCTCAGGGCCAGAGATGCTTTGCTGGAAACAAGACAATCCAGTCAGCCCATCGATTCAGTCAACGCTAATTGCCGGGAAAGAGGCCCGTATTGCTTTCATACATATTATTCATACTACTCATGGCCATTTGCACCGCTGCCGTGTGTAAAGTGACTTGCGAGGGGCCAGGTTTGGCGTGCGGTTGCAGAGGTTATGACAACAGGGACCATCATTGCCTCAACGGTTATAAAGGGACATGCTTTACTTATTTTTTGTTTTTCGATGACAACAATGGCTTAAGTGCATAACTGAGTGCTCGGGGGAAACAAAGGTCAGGCTGAATAAAGACCAAGCGGGGGAGCTAATAGAGAGACATGGAGGAGGCAGAACGAAAGAAGCAGCATTTTCATTCACTCAATCACCCACTGTTTTCCCTAATTCATCCATTCACACACACACTTATTCGAGCACACTGCCTCACTCAATCACTCTCACACACTCACTGGTTTACTCACACATTTACACTCACTCGCTCGCTGGCTCACCCGCTCGCTCACTCACTTGCGCTTGGAGTGGCGTGTCGGCGAAAAGCTGAGGCGTGTTCCGACGCAAATGATACTTGGTGCTATTTTACCGATCTAAAAATTGCGCCACTGCAATTGCGCCACTGACCGAAAAATGCCTGGTCTAAATGCACTAGCGGATAAGCTTACACACACATAGGCTATACACAGCACAAACATGCAAACTATTAGCCTAATTGAAATATTATGATGTCAAAGATTATTCATATGTGTGAAACTGCATAGAAATAGCATGTGGATTGTGGAAACATTTTTTTCCATAGGGGCTGCATGAATGAACACTGTAGTAGGCTATGCCAAGCATTAAAATAATAATCATAATAACAATAATAAACTTGAGTAAAGTATATCCCAGCCTTCCAAAACAAAATCTTGTTTTAGGGTAAATGGTTGGTTAAATGATTTGGGAAAGAACAGCTGATACAGCAGTAAGAAGTTGTACTTTTAAATCAATGCATCTGCAAACACCATACAGCAACCACATATTTTCTTGACACAGACTTCGTGTACAAGCCCATAACTTTTAGGATTGATGATTGTGATTTGATTGTGAGAAAACATAGTTTTACCGCGACTGAGTGTTTAAAAGAATGAAATATTGCAGGTGATGCTTGGCGCGCGTGTGTGCACACCCATCTGTTTAATCACATGCAAACTAAACACGTAACGCAATATACAGTCCATGGCAATGTATATTAACGGGGGGACACATGCATATTATGAACACAAGTCGATAACGATAATGTATACAATACTGGTAACAAACAATGTTTGTTAATGTATTGCCACATATCATCATATATCATTAAATAGACCCACAGTTGCGGCCGTACCGCGTCCGCATATCATATATGTGTTAAGTTCTCTTTTCCGAAATTTACATGACAACTCAGTGTTTCTGAAGTTGGAGAAGAAAACGCTATTCCATGTGTGAATTAGGCCTATTATTTGGCCATAAACTGAGCGATTTGAAGTTTGAAATTCATGTGGTCATGCCTCTGGTCATGCCTCTGTCTCAGCGGAGACTGCAAACGCACTGTCAAAATATCAACTCGTCAAGTCAAATGCGCTGGCTCTTAAAGGGGATGGGAGATGGAACTCTCATTGGTTTATTGCATGTTACGCCCAAAACACACCTACGGGTTTCAGACCAACCCATTTTAGATTTGCTTCGGGCGCAAGAGTCATTTATCCGCCGTTAAAATAGGCGCCAGAGATCCACCCACAAAGCAACTTGCACTTTGCATTTCAAACTTGCGTTTCAGACTGTTAAAATAGGGCCCTTAGTCCATTACTCATTCATTTACACACTAACTCACTTGCATGCTCACTCCCTTAATCATTAATTCACACAGTCACACTCTCACTCACACATGAGACCACAGGGCATCCGTGGTCTACTGGTTAAGGGGTTGGACCAGTAACAGGAGGGTGGCCGGTTTGAATCCTAAACGATAGGCAAAAATATGGACGGGGGGAGTGGTTGTGCAGCAATCTCCTACATCCTCATCAACGGATGAGGTTCCCTTGAGCAAGGCACCTGAAACCCCCACTTGCTCCCCGGGAGCTGCACTGCAGCTGCCCACTGCTCCGGGTGTGTTCACTGGCTCCCGGATGGGTCAAAATCAGAGAAAAATTTCCCCCAAAAAGGGAGAATAAAGGATAACTTCACTTAACACTCACTCTGCGAGCGTAACTCGCTCCACATCCTCACAAGAGTAGGAGTTCCCCGACCCCACACTTGATCCCAAAGAAGGAATTTGTAGAGACAGAGAAAGAGGGACAGAAAAAAAGACAGAGACAGTGAGATAGATAGCGTTTTACTTCTATATTGGCCGGGCTCGGCAAGATTTGACTTGGTGCGGTTCAGCTCAGGAGGTACAGCGGGTTGACATGTAACTGGTAAGTTGCTAGTTGGATCCCCGGCTCCTCCTAGCTGGGTGTCTAGGTTTCCCTGAGCGAGACAGCTAACCCTAACTGCTCCTGACGAGCTGGCTGTCGTCTTGCATGCATTCACTGCCGTGAACCTGTGTATGAATCATTGTAAGTAATTTTGGATAAAATGTGTTGAATAAATTCCCTAAATACAAAATGTAAACGCTATAAAGAGATAAATATAAATATAGAGTTATTATTATTCTCCTGTCATCATACAACTGCAGAAGAATATCGTCATACGATATGATACGATTGTATTGTACGATACGATACGATAGTATATAAATAAATCACGTAAAACATAAAGGGTACACGGCCACTTAAGTAGCTGTTCAAAACGGCTGGCTACTCAGTGAATGGAGAAAGTCGCTTTTGGTTGTTTTCAATAAAAATTCTAATGTAATTTAAAAAAAAATAGAAACAACAAATATTACCCCCCCCCCACCCCGACGTCAGGAGGGCACCCGTTCAGCACCCGTAATGGTTGGTAATCATGTCGAAAGGTAGCATGCTAATAACCACAATCACAGAGGGAGAGAGAACTGTCGAGGTAGAAAGCAATTGTACAACTTAGGGCCCGTAATTACAGCTCCCGGCGGGGGGCCCCGGGGCCTTGTTCCCCGTCACCTGGAGACGCCCGGGGAAGGCTTTGAACGGGTGCCGCTGCTGTTCTGCTGCTGTACCCAACTCCACCGCTCCACCACTGCCACTTCATGCTGCTGTTCTCGAGTGACACAGCGGTGAATCTGTGAGCGAGCGCTTTCGGGGCCCCCAAAGGGGCCCCTGCTGCAGAATAGTGTCAGTCTGCTGAGTCGGTGCTCGTCAAGACGCGTGGCACAGTGCTGCCAAGCACTTAGCCGACTCCCCAGGACGTTCATCCACAGAAAAAAACGAGTAGGGAAGAGAAAGAAGCTGGCAGTGGGGGTTTCGCACAGAGGAAGAGTAGGGACCCCCAACGGGCTGGTGGGGCGAGAGCCGAGGGGGTTTGACCAAAATGGGATTGTCAAAATTTGAAAAAGGGCAGAAGACAAAAAGAATGTATCCATTTTATTCTAATGTAAGGGGCCCATTGTAGCTGCTCTCCTGCCCGTGACTTCAGTTCAATCTCTCTTTTCAATCTCCCGGTTCCTCTCCCCCCCACCCAGAGCCACTGGGTCTCTCCGCTTGCCCTGAGTGACGTTGTGGCGCCGACATTAAGCTAGCCCTCTAAATGAAGGGAGAGAGCGAGAGAGAGAGAGAGAGAGAGAGAGAGAGATAGAGAGACAGCAACAGAGAGAGAGAGAGTCAGAGAGAGAGAGAGAGAGAGAGAGCGCAATAATGAGAAAGGGCGAGATGAAGAGCGAGAGGTCCTTTGGCCATCTTCTATTGTATATCTCGCGTTACAAAGAGCATTATTCATTAGCTCGCCAGATCCCCTTCCCAGCCCCTGGCAACCCCCACCCAACACCCCCACCCACCCCACACGTATTCACTTATCCCTACCACATAGGCAGGGTGATATGTGTGATCAAGTAGCCAGCGAGGCTGACGGGCGGCAAATAATGACTTAGTGTGTGTGTGTGTGTGTGTGTGTGTGTGTGTGTGTGTGTCTGCATGCGTGTGCATGTGCATGTGTGTGTGTGTGTGTGTGTGTGCGTGCGTGCGTGCGTGCGTGTGTGCGTGCGTGTGTGTGCTAGAGGACAGGACAGTGCGCCGGCGGGATTAAAGGCATGGCGTGGGGGTTGGGGGGCGGCCGTGGTGTCTACGGAGCGGTGCTGAACCTCGTTATCCACCGTCCTGACTCTGTGTCTCTGGCTCCTTGGTTCTCTGGTGCCCGTACCCTGGAGAGGGTTCACCACCAAACAAGACGAGCTGCTATGTTGTTGTCAGTGGTCAAACACATGTGGCCAGCAAAGCCCTGACTAGGCTGGGAAATCAACCCGGTCCGGGTTTGTGCGGTACATTGGGGCCCCGGGGTCCTGGTTTGTGCGGTACATTGGGGCCCCGGGGTCCTGGTTTGTGCGGTACATTGGGGCCCCGGGGTCCTGGTTTGTGCGGTACATTGGGGCCCCAGGGTCCTGGTTTGTGCGGTACATTGGGGCCCCGGGGTCCTGGTTTGTGCGGTACATTGGGGCCCCAGGGTCTGGGTTTGTGCGGTACATTGGGGCCCCAGGGTACATTGGGCCCCGGGTCCGACCTACGTGTCGCTGACCATTGCGTCTTTGCTTCTGATTGCTCGGATTGTTTTGTTTGATGTTTGCTGACGTCTGTCTTCTGTTGCCACGGAAATGAATAAATAAATGCTGTACTATGTTGAAAGGCTGGCATGCTGGAGTCAGTATCGTAGCCATGGCTACATAAGCTTTGTGTGTTAGCTTTATCAACTGTAGTTATTTAGCACAACAATGACAAATTAATACATTATATTTACCGATTGCTAATTACTTATTGTTACTGTTAGATTTTGAATATACAGTATATTGATGTTAAACATGTTATTATACAGATCAGTTTCTTCCAATTCCTGCTAACACATTTGCAGATATTGGCAGTTAGAGACTAATGTAAAATTACTTTTCCCCAATCAGAACCGGAAATGCCATATGCATCATCGCGTGTGTAGACTGATCACCGGCCAAGCGATTTATGTTTACAAACACTGGCACCCTGGGCTTGGTAGAGGGGCTGGTTGAGGGTGACTGACATGGAGAGAAAAAAGTGAATTATTAGCTCAGCCTGCACCCCTGAGTACGTCACTTTGCTGAATGTCAGCATATCAAGCTCACCAAATCCACCCCCAAATTCAGCACTTGCGTCAATGGAATCTTTTATGGCGACGGTTAAGGTTTTATGGCACTGGTTATATGCAGCAGTGGATCAGGCATGAGTGTTTCCGAGGCTGATTTAAAAATGAGTATAAGCAGTGTCAGACATCACCAAAATAAATAGCATACGTGCACAATCTCACATTCTCTGCTAGCTTCATAAGGAATGTAGACAGGACAATATCCTGTCACTTAAAAATAATAGGAGGAGATTGAGTTGCATTCAATTGGCATATGACAATTTGTCACATTTATAATGTTTATCAATTTACAAAAATAAAATGAGTTTCGTCACAGAGACTCGATCAAAGTGGCCTTGAAAGTGATGAGAAAGTGATGTTTTATGATTATGGATTTATAGGTTGGAGTAAAAATAATAATTCTCCTTCGCTGCATTTTATTGCTGTATTTATGAGTGTGCAGAATGAGGAGTGAGTGTGTGTCTGTGTGTGCATGAATGCACGCACATAAGGGCCCGGCGTGTGTGTGTATCTTTGTGCCTGTGTGTACATTATGTGATTTTCAGTACACTTCCTCAGATCTCTTATTTGTTGGACAACATCCAAGAAAAAGAATCGTTATGCACCACAAACATTTAACATAGAAACATGCTGCGTACAACCAGCCTCAGAACAAAACTAGCTCTAACTATGAGCAGGGCCATGGAACAGCTACCCTAATATCTCACAGGAAATGACACAAGAAGAATCCCCACTATCACGGCTATTCACCAGCGACGTCCAATATTTTATCTCTTCTATCTAAAATGTTTCTCGTGCAAAGCGCCGGCTTAGTTACAGAACAAAGTCAGCACTTCCTTGTAAGCTAGGAGGAGGAATCAACAATGAGGAGAAAGGTGGTTCATCCGTCTCCCCCCTCCCAGGGGTGAGCCGAATCCTACTACGCTACATCCATGATGCACACCCAGCCCCTCCTCCCTCCTTACGCCTGCCTGTGAAGACAGATTAATATTATAGAGCAACGTGAAGGAGAAGAAAACACTTACATGAATGATGTATTGGTGTATTGTGCCTGCTTGAGGCATCTGGGCCGATGCATATGCAGCCGAGGTTGAAACAGACCCCCTCTACCTACCCCTGCCCCGCTGCCACCACCAGCGCTCGCCCTTTTAGAGTGAGCCAGAGCCAGGCTGTCAGGGAGGATGAAAATATGCCTGGCTTCATTCAGTGATGCTGGGCTCCTGGGGAGACCAGGGACAGGTAGAGCCTAATGGACTACTCTAGGACACGGCGGGAGCACCGACGCAGACGCCACCGCCGGCACCGTCGTCTCGCCCTCCCTTTCCCTCTCTCTCTCTTTCTTTCCTTCCCTCCTGCTGTCTCCTGCTCTCTCTCTCTCTCTCTCTCTCTCTTTCCTTCTCTCCTGCTCTCCCTCGCTCTCTCTTTCTCTTTCCTTCTCTTCAGCTCTCTCTCGCCCTCTCTCCTTCTCCATTGCTTTTCTTCTTCAGGGAAGACCATTTTTATGATAATCCATGTCTGAGAGCCACAGAGGGCACCGAAGGGGACCATGCCCGGACTTAGCTACTGTAAACCACTGAGTGCCCTCTAGGTGGAGGTGGTGTTGGCGGTGGTGGTTTTTGTTTTTTTTACCATTTTGACCTACACTACATCATAATGGGATTTCAACTGTTTGAGTTTCAGTGGATGTTTGCTTGTGTGTGTATTTGTGTGTGTGTGTGTGTGTGTGTGTGTGTGTGTGTGTGTGTGTGTGTGTGTGTTTATTCTTATTTGTGTGTGTGAGCGTAAATCAGAGGCATGTCAAGTGTGATAGCCTCTGCATTTGCTAGCACACATACACATATTTGAATCCTCGTCTACTCAACTGCCCATTTCCTTTGTTAAGTGAGAACTAGATCTATCATAAACTGTCAGTCGGGCATGTGCCGCCGAATGAGAGAGAGGGAGAGAGCGAGAGAGAGAAAGAGAGTGGGGGAGTGATAAAGAAAGAAGGGGAGAGCGAGAAAGCGCAAGAGTGTGAAAGAGAAAGACCAGAAGGGAGAGGGAGGAAGAGAGAAAAAAGGGGGCTTAAAAGGGTGTCAGGATAAGGGTAAGAACGAGAGGAAGAGAGGGAGAGAGAGAGAGAGACAGAGAGAGGAAGAGAGAGAGAGGGAGAGAGTGAGAGTGAGAGGAAGAGAGAGGGAAAGAGAGCGAGACAGATGGAGGGAATGGTATAGAGCTGACACACTGATTGACAGAGAGGAAATTGAAGTGTCACACGAAACATGTAAACCATATTTTCGCTCCCTGTTCTCATTCGCCGCCACATCATTGGAGTCAAACAAGCAGAGCGGGAAGAAAATGAAAATTAAATGTGGAAGAAGAGGTGGGGGAAATGTGGCGATGAGGTTAGTGCTTACACACTACACGCTGCATCTGTAGAAATAGTTGTGGACCCAAATGTAATTCTGTAGAAGTGTGTTTCTGTGGGAGGCGGGGCTGTTGCTGAAGGAGCCAAACATGCGCTAATATCAATTGACAGATAAGGGAGATGTGGCATGAAAGCACTGGATTTAATACGGCTGTGAGAGGAAACAGGGGGAGGTGCCTGGTGAGGTGGCGCTTCAGCGCTGCACATGGAAGATGTGTCATGCTTTCATCTATAAGTGAGAATCAGCCTTCACACCACATCAGACGTGTCTGTCAACGCCTTAGTGGCCGTAGAGCCCTGAATCCCAGAGCTGGAACGGTAAAGTGTACCGCAGGATCAAGCAAACAGTGGTCCTCCAACCTTCAAAACAGTACCAGTACCGACCTATGGTAGTCTACAGTAGCCAACATTAGCCAGTGTGTCTTTGTTTACATTGTGTCTCCCTGAGTGTGTATGTGTGTGTATGTTAAAGTGGGTGTGTTTGTGTCGTCCTCACTCCTCCTCCTGCCTATACACACACACACACACACACACACACACACACAGACTCTTTTTCTATGGGATGAGCTATGTACACAAACAAAGCTCTGTATCTGGCAATTACACAAAAAGATTGCAAATAATTAAAATGTGGTGAAAAATAAAAATTTGAGGCCTACTTTGTTCATATTCCTGCTATATATACAGTATATATATACTATACTAGGGATGTTAAAAATGTGTTGACTCAACGATCGATTCTCGACTCTCGGAAAATCGTTTTTTGATATATATATATATTTTTTATGTATAAACTTCTTAAATGTCCTGTTCAAAACGTTAAAAAAATATAGCCGGAGATATGCTGCCCATAAGCGTAGTCGAAGTGAAGGGGTTCCGCGATCTGATTGCATTTCTCGAGCCAGATTACACCATGCCATGTCGCCAAGCTGCTTTCACATATGGACGTATTACCGTCTATGACTGCGGCTGGAGAAAATGCACAGCGAAGGAGCAGGCTCTCTCTGTGAGATCCTGTCCTTAGCGGCATTAGGCTATGTAGCTTAAATGATGACATAATCAGGCCGTATAGAATGCAACATGTATAATAGTATAACTTGATTAATTGATGGGAAAAAACATGAACTTACGAGTAGCGTATGTGTGTGTGCGAGAATGGCAGTGTGTGTGTGGCAGCGAGTGAGCGAGTGCGCGGACGAGCGAGGAGAGCGAGCGGCAGCGTATGTCAGTCTAGTGAAGAAACGAACGAGTCCAGTTGTGTGAATAAAGTATCATCCTGTCAAGAATCGGTGGCCGCTTCATTCCGACCTATAAGCAGACCCACTGCCGGTCAAAGCACACAAAACACTAGAGACAGGGAACACGAGCTTGGCCCACTCTGCATTAATGTCATTCAGATCGCATATGAGGACTTCGCAAGCTGTGGAGAAATCACAGCGAGGGCATCTCGTCGCAGGCTTACGGCATTGATAAGAGGAGCAGTGTCAGCAGACTATTATTTAGACAGATTATTAGCAAATTTCAATCTGACAATTTGACCGGAGAGATACAATATTGATAATAGCCGACAGAGTTGCAGCCTGCGTGCATGACAACACGTACAACATATTAAATGGTTTCATGTCTTAAAGATCCCATGGCATGAAGATTTCACCTTATGAGGTTTTCTAACATTAAGTTGAGTTCCCCTAGCCTCCCTATGGTCCCCCAGTAGCTAAAAATTGCATTAGATGTAAACTGAGAAGTAAAAAAAGATAAGATAGCTGAAACGCTTCGATTTGGCTTCCCATATGACGTCATACTGTGCCATGTTACCTCCCCTTTCTCTGCTTGGCCCGCCCAGAGAATTTGGCCTGCCAATGAGACAATGAGCTAGGACCGTGCGAGCGCCACATGTGTGTGTGTGAATACACACACTGTAACGCAAGTGTTCTTTGATATTTGGATAACCGTTCTGCTGTTGGTGCTATGGCGCATAACACGCAACACAATAACGCAAGCTTGCATAAAGCTCCCATTTGGTGAAAAGCCTAGACTGTGTCGGGTTGGTTGAGAAGGAATTGGGAACCGCGACATGGAGGAGAAAAGGATTGTTGCCCAGGATTGTCCGCTGGCAGCCCCGGGGGCGGCCAGCGTTCAGCGGGCAGTGGGCAGCCCCGGGGGCGGCCAGAGGAGGCTCCGACGGACCGCTGCTGTGGCAGCGGGGCTGGGTGCACAGCCCCAGGGGCGGCCAGCGGGGCTCTGACGGACCGCTGCCGCGCCAGCGGGGCTGGGCGGGTAGCCCCGTGGGCGGCCAGCGTTCAGCAGGCAGCCCCAGGGGCGGCCAGCGGCCAGAGGGGCTCCGACGGACCGCTGCCGCGGCAGCAGGGCTGGGCGGGTAGCCCTGAGGGCGACCGCGACATGTCGCGGTTCCCAATTCCTTCTCAACCAACCCGAGGCAGACAACCCCGGGCAACAATCGCAGGCAACAATCCCCTTCTCCTCCACTGTAAACACCCCCACCCTCCACCTTGACCCGCCTCTAAAAACAGAGTGTTTGTGGAGCACTCATTGTGGGACTGGCTCGTAGTGGCTGTAACTCTACACCAAGGCTGAATTTCTTGAACGTCTTCAAGTACTGTATTAGGGGCCCACTAATACCTATACCTAAAGCATCCATAAAATAGCATGCCATGGGACCTTTAAAGTCTGTTGCAAAGAGGAGGTGCGCAGCATTAATATCCTCATTTAAAAATGAGTCGGCCGACGCCAACACATTATGCCTATTGTAAATTGACATGATGGTAAATGTTCACAATCCTGCTCTATGCTCTGTGATATTTTGTTTATCATCATCAAATGCATTATTGGTGTGCTTCTGAGCGCAACCTTTGCAATATGACGGGCGGGCCGCTGTCTTAGAGGACAGCGCAGACCCTTTGAGCTCCGCAACTGCTGCAGCCGTGGGGCCAAAAAAAAACCACGATTGATTTATCGACTCATGACTCCGACACGTCAACTCACAAAATACTGAGTCGTTAACATCCCTATACTATACATGTAACTTTAGGCCACTATGGTTGCATATTTAATGTATATATATTATTTAAATGTTAATTGATTAGTTATTTAGCATTGAGGTTACTCCAGTGCCTGAGGTTTGAGAAAACGAAAAAATACTGAATAGATAATTGAATATTGTGCCATACTTAGCACTACTTAGCATAATGTCTTGCAATTGATTTGGATTTGGTTTTTTTCTGCCTATTATTTATTAATATGAGAAATGGCATGCCAAGATCCATGTTATTTATTTATTTTAAAGGATGTCAGGGTTTCCTGCAGAAAATGTGGTAGTTAAGGTGGTGGGGTAGGCCGTCAGACGTGGGGGGGGGGGGCATTGTGTGCACTGCACTCTTTCACAGGTGGACCATTTATGCTTATTTTCATGCAGGCTGTTGACTGTTGCCCTGCAGCCTGCAGGCGCCACTACACTTGCGCCTGAAGAGGCGTGTCGGCGAAAAGCAGGGGCGTGTTCCGGGGCAAATGATACTTGGTGCTATTTTAGTGATCTAAAAAATGCGCCAATGCAATTGTGCCACTGACCGAAAAATACCTGGTCTATAGCGGATAGCGCAGTTGTTGTTGCTATTTTGACGTGCCATGGCAGGTCGGAACTACAACATAGCCTACACTTACACACACGTAGGCTATACACAGCACAAACATGCAAACTATTAACCTGATTTAAATATTATGATGTCAAAGATTATTCATACGTGTGAAACTGCATAGAAATAGCGTGTGGATTGTGGAAACATTTTCAATAGGGCTGCATGAATGAACATGAATGAAGTATAGTAGGCTATGGCATGCATTAAAATAATAATAATAATAATAATAATAATAACAATAATACATTCGAGCAAAGTATATTCCAGGCTTCCAAAACAAAATCTAATTTTAGGGTAAATGGTTGGTTAAATGATTTGGGAAAGAACAGCTGATACAGTGGTAAGTTGTACTTTTAAATCAATGCATCTGCAAACACCGTACAGCAAACACATATGTTCTTGACACAGATATCGTGTACAAGCCCATTACTTTTAGGATTGATGAGTATTTGATCGTGACGTGAGAAAACATAGTTTTACCGCAAGTGTTTAAAAGAATGAATGAATGCGGGTGATGCTTGGTGCGTGTGTGTGTGCGCACCCATTTGTTTAAACACACGCAAACTAAACACGTAACACATAATACAGTCCATGGCGATGTATATTAACGGGGGGACACATGCATATTATGAACACAAGTCGATAACGATAATGTATGCAATACTGGTAACAAACGATGTTTGTTAATGTATTGCCACATATCATTAAATAGACCCACAGTTGCGGCCATCGAGGACCGCGTCCGCATATCATAGGCCTATATGTTTTAAGTTGTCTTTGCCGCAATTTACATGACGAATCAGTGTTTCTGTTGAAGAAGAAAGAAAGAAAGAAGAAAACGCTATTTCATGTGTGAATTATGCCTATTATTTGGCCATAAACTGAGCCATTTGAAGTTTGAAATTCATGTGGTCATGCATCTGTCTCAGTGGAGACTGCAACGTGCTGTCAAAATATCAACTTGCCAAATCAAATGCGCTGGGTCTTAAAGGAGATGGCAGGTGGACTCTCATTGGTTTATTGCACGTTACGCCCAAAACACACCTACAGGTTTCAGCAACCATTTTTAGATTTGCGCCGGGCACAAAGCTCATTTATCTCGCCGTCATAATAGCAACAGCGCCGTAGAACCGCCCACAAAGTACTTAGACTTTGCGCCTTGACGTCTGCGTTTACCGTCTAACTAGGTCCCAGAGAGAGTGAATGAAGTTTATTTTATACTTTGTATAATATTCACAAAAAAAATGTTGCGGACGTCGTAGTTAAGGCGGCAGGCCTGTGTTGCTTAGGTGGCCGCCTAAGCTGTTAAGTGCTGCGGGAAACCTTGGATGTCTTTGAAAAGCTTACTAGCAGCTGTGGGCAGGTAATAATGAGGCTCAGGTCTGGACGAGAGAGGCCAGATACACACTCCACTTTTGCCATGTTATTCGCAAAAAGACAAAAAAACATCAAAATGAGACTTGCATTTCTTATTCTAAAGATAGTTGTTTTATTAAAGATTAAATTGTAAAAGCCTCAGTATGTACAGTATGTGTTTTCACGTCTCTCCCTGCCCCCCCTCTTTCAACACATTGGAGATGAATATGAGATTGAAATGCATCAAAGCATCCCATAATAAATGCTTTCATAATGTTACTATCATTACCATCATAATGAGTTTCTTTCATTCATTTGTAACTAAATCCAATCCGTATTCATTAAAATAGCACATTAAACTGGGCTTATTTCCTTATTTCGAGGGACCAAGAACTCTAGAGCGCATCATGCACTGTGTGAACCGTAGGTTAACTTTAGGTCAACATTTGATTGACAAAAGTCCCTCAGTATTGCCAGTGCTAATGCTATAGTCAAATAAATGAATAACTGTCTGTGAAGCTTCAGCTGAAGCTGAAGATGAAATGCATATGCATGAACCTTACACATGATAATGACCATGATGTAAGACTGAAGGAGGAATTAATGGAGATATTAACAATCAAAGTATTAATTCAGATTAATAACTATTAAGAGATAATAATGCATGGAAGCTTAATTAATCATTAATCATTTTGGTCATTGAATTATAAAATAGACACAAACATAAGAGCATGGTTAAAGCAAGTGCATAATAATAAGAAGAAGGGTTTTTTGAGTGGTGGTTATCAAGGTATCAAGTATGTTGTTGGTCCAACTGGTCTTAGACCCTGTATACCGTGGCCCTGCAGACACCCTTCCACCGCTCACCCCCAGAGGGGTGCGACAGCAGCAAATGCATATCTAATTAATGATGTCTCCGTTGAAATATCAGTTGGAGCTCCCAGGTATTTGACTCGGGTTAGGCTAATGAAACTCCAGCCTGAGACGGCGTGGGTGGTAATGTGTTGTCTGGGGTGATCTGTTGGTGAGGCTTGTCCCGAAAGGAGAACTCATCTATCAATGATGGCATCCGCCAAGCCTGTGATATTCATAATGAAAAAGGCTGTGGAGAAAACACTTCCCCTATCAGTAAATGCCGGAGGTCAGAGGTTGCTGTCGAGGGACAAGTGCTATTCATGTAATTCTGCATTTCCTCCATTTCACGATATGCAATATATATCTCGATATTTTGAATCTCCTTTAAAGGACCCCATGAAATCTCACTTTTACCCTTTACTGTTTTCACTACAATCCCTGCAGATTATATACCATTCTTGGTTAACTTCACAGGTGGTTTCCATCAAAACATTTAATATTTTGATGTTAGTGATTAGTCACAATTGAGTTGAAATAAGACTATTTTTTTATTCTAGCAAAGCACAAACTGCAAAAGCAATCTTCAAAATTACAACAAAGGGGCAATATGAAACAGCTGCTCAGAACTTAGAGCAGTACAGTGCAAACTCAAGTGGAAATCCTGATGAAGACATTTAAATAAGAAAAGTGCTTTCATGAAATTATTTTAAAAATAGAAGGTTAAAATAGATCTCCCAGCTATAAACCTGACTACTGAGAACCACTGGAACACTCACAATAGAGAGAGAGAGAGCGAGAGAGAGATCTGCAAAACGTAATTTTTCTCTGCACACTTTTGAATTGAGCGTTCCCTTCCTTAATGGCTCAGGGCAGGAGAACCAAAACCAACACAGAGCAGTTAAGAGGCAGGCAATGTGTACTTGACATGTGTACTTGTTAGAGTGAGAGAGAGAAAATGTGCGTGGCATGGACTACCTTTTGTACTTTTGAACTAACAGTGTTAATTTTGACAGCAAGTTTTGATTTAGTTAGGCTAGACTATAGTCATAGTCTTTTGACTAAAATGCAATTTAGTTTACGTCATATTTTACTCATCTGAATTGTTTTAGTTTTAGTCGACTAAATATAATTTAGATCTTAGTCTACTAAAATTTAACGGGTTAAAGTGTAAAGCATTATTTAAACGTTTCTCTAGAATTTCCGAACTCATACTCCTAGAGGAAATATCTATTAACCTGCTATTATGGAATGGTATTAAGATTTAAACATGCAATATACAGACAGACTTAACTGTTGTGATATCGTCTTTATTTATCTTAAAATCAAATACAAATATAATCAAGTCTCATATAAAAAAGGATAAGGCCTTGCTTTTTCATTGCAGAAAAATGAAAAATTGCAAAAACTGCAAAAACACCAATGATGATTCATAATGTTTGTCAATCAGATTGCTTATTTTAGTTTTCTGAGGAACAGTCAGCCTTGTATCAACTGTATCAATCATTAATACAAAGTCCTCATCTTCAACCATTCGGACTGGTAATCATGTGTGTACAATGCATTTTGCTATGGCGTCCTCCTTGGTCTGTTGTTGGGGGGGGGGGGGGAGCTGTGAGTTGTCTCTATACTCTCCAAGTTGTCTCTATACTACATTTCTGCTCCTTTCTCCCGTCATAAGAACGTTAATGTATGTAAGCGTGGCTTTCTGTTGTGTGGCTTTCCCACTAAAATAGCTTTGTGTTTTTAAACATTAGTATTTTAAAAGTTTTTCTCATGTCACAGAAACCACAGTGAATCCTGTGTTTCTGTGGACCGCTGTGGTGTGGACAGCACGGAGCTCCGGTACAGTTACAGGACAGCAGTGGTTTCTTTCAGCTTGTATTATTTCCAAGTTTAGCGAAAACACACCAGTTAGTGTTAGCTGATACAATAACATTAGATCAAAAGAAAAAAAAAGTTTAAGTATGCTTACCTTTGCATGAATTTCAGGATGACTCGTCTGCAAATGAAGCTTCAAGTTGGTTGTGTTTTTACCAGCGATTGTTGCTCCACTGTTTACAAAGGGACACTTGCGACACAGCAACAGCATGCTAGTTGACCTGCCGGGCGGGACGAGCAGTCAACGTCCCCACACAAAGAGAATTAGTTCTGATTTGATCTCTTCCCAAATCAACCCATAAACATTTTTGTCTCGTTTTTATTTGTTGACGAAAGTGTCAGTAGATTTCTCATAGTTTTTGTCATCCTAAATTGATTTTAATTTAGTCGTTTTGTCAGTGAAAACATGTTGTTGATGAAAACTGTGGCGAAAATTATTCGTCAACGAAATTAACACTGGTTGGTGAGTGTGTGACGCGAGTGTTTTTTTTACCCCTCACTCACGATACTGCCTGAGGGAGAGGGAGAAAGCCACCGGAGAATGTTTTAAACACGAAACCAAGGTCTTTTGCTGCCGCTTGACAAAACCCAGATGACCATGAAATACTCGATACTTACGAAATAATAATTTGATGTATCTCACACAGCTATTTCGAGTAGAGATCGAGTCAATTTGTTATATCGCACAGCCCTTACTGTAACATTCCAAGTATCACAAGCAATGATTTCCAATAGCTGCATTGACCCCCATGGGCTAAAGCCTGGAGAAGGTCACAGAATTTGATTGATAGAGTAACCACAGCAACCATGTTGACACCCTCCTGGGACAGATGCATGAGGGATGGATGTATGGAAGATGGGTTGATGATGGGTGGTTGATGATGGGTGGTTGATGATGGGTATGCTAGATAGATGCATAGATGGATAGATGGAAAGATGGAGGGATGGAGGAGATGAATGGATGGAGGCTGGGATAGAGAAGATGGATGGATGGATAAAGTACATCTGGGTCCTTTTGTGAGCAAACATTAATAAGAAAAAGTCAATGAGACTTGGGCCAGAGAAAACAACGTTTCAAACTGAGCAAATTGAAGAAACATAACCATAAATTTGTTACTGCTGGATCAATACGAGCGGGACATGGGACAGCTGAGTCCATAAAAAAAAAGAAAAAGAACATCCCATGGAGCATGTTCAATAATGTGGATCAGTGAGCGTTGGCCTGCATGCTATTTATCTTCTATTAACAGCCAGCACTGCTCGGCTATTATGGAGCGGTGTCTTTGTGTGTTTACCGTAAACTGACAGGGTCAAGCCTCAGAGGTTATGCTGATGTGTGGAGCCGGCGGTGGTAAACACACCGACACATTTCTCTTTCTTAGGTTATTATCGCCATCGTGGCCGTCCATCAGACATGGGATATGCGAATGGTCAGGGTGTACTGTACAAAGGGCAGCCGACGGCCAGCATGTCGACGTCTCCTCCCCGGCGTATATTATATCTAGCCAACATGGAAGAACGTTTTTTTTTTTAATCATCCAAAGGTAAAGAGCACTTACAGGTAGCCTTAATAGGTAGCCTCCATTACTAAAAAAATCTTTCCGAAGTAAGGCACTTAATTTAAAACAATCTTTCCGAACTCTGTGTGCGCACGTACATGAGGGTGATTGTGTGTGTGTGTGTGTGTGTGTGTGTGTGTGTGTGTGTGTGTGTGTGTGTGTGTGTGTGTGTGTGTGTGTGTGTGTGTGTGTGTGTGTGTGTGTGTGTGTGTGTGTGTGTGTGTGTGTGTGTGTGTGCGTGCGTGTGTGTGCGTGTGTGTCTGTGCGCTCATGCGTTCTTTAATGACAAGGACAGGCACTATTACCGGGCCTGGACAGAAGCGTTCCCATACGCACTGCAGCATCTCGTGAGACTGCCCTCAAGTATGGACCCACTCAATCATGACAAGCGCAAACGCGCGTCTGAAACAAAATGGGTCACATGATACTTTAAATAAATATGATAATGAGGCAGACGCCACTGGTAGCCGGGGGCTTTATTTGTGAAGTGTTAGGATGGTGGGGGGTGGATGTAGATTGTGGCATAGCCTTGTAGGCTTGCCTCCTGTATGTCAGAAAGAGCGCATTGGCCATGGCGTACTCGGCTTGTGTGGTTTCCGTTGCGTGTCACACACCAGTGTGTGGCTTTGGTCAAACCCAATGCAAAAGTTAAGTACTATAAAAACGCAATTAAATGGACCCACTAAGTAGTTTATACCTCACATATAAAGTAGTAAGTGGTGTAGAACTGGAATATACATTTCTTCTTCAGGTTACTGTATTTACATTCTACATGCAATTATAATTATAATATAATTATAATTATAAGTCGCGATGTGTAAGATTGAGCCATTATTTAAATCAAAATCAAACAGCGTTGACTACAGATATGTCCAGGTTACTTTAAGATACAAACTAGATAAATACACATTAAGACTTTAAACCTTTACAATTATATCTGAATAGAAAGTGTATGTATGAAACGCATGATTTACATAATTGTACATCATTAAACATATATACAACATACGTATATTATTGGCAAATAACGGCCCACAATGCAGGGATCTCTCTCTCTCTCTCGCTCTATCTCTCTCTCTTCAGATAAACAGGAATCGGACGTGTGTGACGCAGCACGGCTCCTCTGAGCTGGGTTCTCCCTCACAGCGGGCAGGACAATTACCTCACACTGGGCCCCCTCAGTAGCTCAGTGGGGATAATGCACTTCTGAAAAGTATATCTGTGACACATCTGGTCGTAAGATCGTAAGATCGTCTGCTCGTCGTGGATCCCCAATGCCCACGGCGGGTGTGGAGTTGGAGCAGTTGTTGTGGGATGGATGTGTTTTCATTACTTAGTTAATTTGTAGAATATGTACAATTAGACAATTTACTAATCTTGAAGTTGCACCATTACAGGATGCACACACCATCAAACCGCTCTTTTTCAGGAAGGTTCGTAAGCCGCTCAGAGCGCATGAATGAGGAGTGACACCCATGCAGCTGTTTTCTGTTTGTGCACAAGGTCCTTGTCTATTTGAAGCCATCTGCTGTTGTGATTCCTTCAGCAGGTCACGGACCACGAGCCAGGCTGCTCTGCTGTGTCTGATTTTAAGATAACCCCTCCCCCCTTCCCCCCTTAGACAATGCCTGCAGTGACTATCATCGTCGCCACGGAAACTCTGCGGCACATGTGCGCAGCCCCAAAAACGTCTCGGGTTCCCAGGCCACGGAAACGTGATCCACCTCCCCTCCGCCCCTCAAACAAGTGCTCGCGTGCCTGCGTCTGCTGGCTGGCTCCACTCCCGTGTTCTTATCAGCTCTACGAATGGATGCAAAACTTGTCAATAAAACAACCACAGCGATTGGAAAACCATCCCCAGGCTGCTGCCTGCCTGCACCACCACCACCACCACCACCACCACCCCCCTCCCCCCCTCGTCCGTCTTCTCCTCCGTCTGCTATAAACTCGTCTCCGTTGCTGATCAGGCAGCAATTAAAACCCCCCGGCCCGTCGCTGGAGGCCTGCGCCGCACGACCGCTGATCTATAGGCTGGATTTCTGTTGGGCTCTCTTAATTGACATCCCACAGTACAGTGGGTGCTGGCTGTTTGGATCGCTTGCCGGCTTTAATTACAATCATGTTCTTCACTGGAGAGGCCGCTCGTTGTCATGCAGCCCGTCAGCCAGCCACTCACGACGGTGATCGGTCTGACACTGTGGCTAAAGAGTGTGTGTGTGTGTGTACTGTATAAGGATATGTAGGATATGTATATGTATGGAGGCACATGGCTTCTGTAATACCTTTACCTTCTATATAAATGTAAAGACGATTTTATTAATGATTGCCTGGACACTCAAAATATAAGATAAGGGTAAGAACGAGAGAGAGAGAGAGAGAGAGAGAGAGAGAGAGAGAGAGAGAGAGAGAGAGAGAGAGAGAGAGAGAGAGAGCAGCTTTAACAAGACTTTTCCTTGTCAAATCCCAGGTCAAACTTTAACAAGCAATGTTGTCAAATAACAGGTCAGGGAGCAAGTATGAGCTATGGTTTCAGAACCAAACAAGCAGTGAAAGAATGATTGTATTAGTGAGGAAAGACCAAATCACCTGTACTTGTTATCAGAGAACACAACATGCACTTGACCCCTAGGTTTATAGCATGGCTATAAGATTTAATGAGCATTTTACACTACAATAAAACGCAACGCAAAACGACCGTTTTGCAGCTCCAGGTTTAACAAGATCTGTAGAACATTAAATAAATTCGCAGTTAGCTTCCTTAAAAGCTCTCCTTTCCAAATTCTACAAATTATGCAGGATAGCACTCTCTAATTTTTCTCTTTAAAAAGAAGAAGAAAAAAAGAGTAAGAAAGTGGGCAGAGGGGGGAAGAAATATGTCCCCCAAAAGGAATGTGAACACAATTAGTCTGTAATACTGGCTCTCAAAATAGAGGCGGGAGCCCTGTGGAAGCCAGGCAGCACAGCGGGGGGTGGGGGTGCTGAGAGGAGGTCTCCATGCACGGGTGCTAAACGAGGAGCCATCTCTCTCTCTACTTTTCTCTGTGCATTTACAGGATAACTCCTTCCTGCTCCAAAAACCCAGAAAATGCACTTAACTTTCGTTCAGACAACCCCAGCCACGCTCCATCATTAAAGATTCATGGGCGGTACCATGGAAAATCTAGGTTTGTCGTTTTTTTTTTCCCTCTCTTCTCTCTATCCCTAGCTTTATAACAAGCAAGGCACTGGCTTAAAATCTAGTGGGAGCCTACATTTTGAGCAAAAGAGAAAAAAAGGGGATGCTTACTTAATGTATGAAATTCAGCACATCCACATATGTTTAAAATCACACTTAAAGGCCGCCAGCGATTTAGGAACTGAGTCCATCTCAACTCAACCTATTTAGCTCATCATTTTTTGGATTTGCATTTAGGAGACATGTGTAAGCAACCTGTTTTTAGAGCTGTTATGTTTACCTTTCCAGTACTACTCTGCTGGAAACAGCAGTATAACAAGATAATTGAGTCCAAACAACAGAAAGAGCTATAAATACTAATGACAGAAAGAAGAGAAAAACAGCTATTAAACTCATTAGCCTGCCACGCTTGATGTAAGTCGGTACAAAAGACTTAAGGCAAGCTGGAGGGCAAGGAAACCAGACTTGGGTGAGTCTACTCTCTTCTTAATATTCAGCTCTCTTTCTACAAGTCGTTGTTGTGGGTTGTAACATCTGGCACTCTGCACACATGATTAAACAGAACCAACAGTGGAGCCAGCTGTGGCAGGAAAGCATGGAGGCATTTCCTGTTTTGAGTAGGGAAATACGAAGTAGCAGTCCAAAAGGTGTGAATCCAAATAAATGAATACAGTTAACTGACCAGAAAAAAAGAAGCAGTCCAATGACCATGACCAGGTTTGCAACTCTTATTTGAGTTTGTACAAGGTGGCTTTTAGGGTGCTTTCAATATGTATGACGACTACACCTGTGCCAGGTGTAGTCGCCTGTTTCCTCAAGAGATGTTTTCAGATTGCAGCAGTCAATATTGCAAAATCCCATTCCGAAGCAGCGGCAATACAAGTTAAAATATGTCGTCCTCTACAATTCAACAACCACAAATGTACATTTTTGAAATTACACAATATTGTGTCTCAAAGAGCAAAAGTCATCATAAACGAGGCATTGCGTCTCGGAGGGCTGATGTCTGTCGACACGGGGCAATAATTGGGGCAATAATTTCCCCATCAGGCCAGTTGTTTGTGTTGGCTTCAGGTGAGGGGCTGCAGCAGCTGCTTCGGTCTGTTGTGTCTGCTGCTCCAGCAACACTGCACCTGCAGGCACCTCCTGGCCAGTAATCAGGATCACATAATTAGATTACCCCCCAAAAGTTTTAAATTTGTAAAACCTGGGTAATTTAATATGTTTACATATTTAATTAACTAAACTTTTTAATTATTTACTAACAAAATGAATTAACTAAAAACTATTCATGTTTTCTGTCTGCCACACAGAATAACCAGATCCAAAAATAACATCTATTGAAAGTGTTTTAGTTTTCACAATGGCCTTCATGTAGGAGGTGGAAAACAATGGTGGCAGACGTGTCGAACAAACTGCATATCAAAAATGTTTACAAATTCAAAAAAACACAAGGGCATTCATTGAAAAAACGTACGCAAAAGCCAACAAAGCCCTGCAAAAGCTACAACACACTTGGAACAACTTGGAACAACACAACGGAAGTTAGCGTCAAAAGATGTTGACAATGAAACAGGCCATATATTATTGCCGGTGGACCATTATTCTATACTGATACAGTATAGCATGTGGATAGCCTAATCTAAATAAAAATATGAATAATCTTAAACGTTACCTAAATTGTGCCAGTCATATTGGTATTATACAATAATTTGATGTTCTTGCCACACCAACTGCAGAATGCTGTTTCTTAATGTGGGTTGAATCCACATCAAGGACAATCTGACTTTTCATTGACAACATCCGCTGACGCACAGTTCCATTGTTTTGTGGCTTTTGCGTTTGTGTCGTGACTTTTGCATGTGTCATGGCTTCTGCAATTTTGTTTTAATGCGCTTGCCTTTTTCGTTTTTGCAAGGCGTTTTGGATATGCACTTCGTTCGACACATCTCTGCCAAAAGTCCTGTGGTGGCTTATTTGTCAAAGTTGTTAAATGTGTGCAGCAAGCTCTGGGAAGGAGGGGGCATGTGTGATACTTCTTTAGTAGCGTTGTTGTGAATGAGCTTCATAATGAGCGCCGTTGTCATGGGTAGATGTGTAGGAGCGTCTTGAGCTAGGTGTAAATCACTCAGGAGCAGACGAGAAGGATAGGAAATGAAGGGGTCTTTTTTATTTTTCCCAATTTAAGGCCCATAAAGGCAATAAAAATAAAACAAAAATTAACAAAAAGAAAATACTGTTGTCTAAACAAAATAAATGGACTTGAGAGTCACAAAAATTAAACCCCGTTGCCGCAGCACACAATCCCTAATACAAACACTAGACGAGACGCTGGTAAGACGAACATTTACGCTGTGTTAACATGTAACATTTAAACAAAATAAACGGACCTGGAATTTGACAACGACATACTTGTTTGAGTGGTTATTGCAACAGAACAGGTGACGTTAATGGTAAATGGTATTAAACAGAAAGTTGTAATGATGGTACTTGCAAGATTGTATTAAACTGCCGTAGCGCGTATGATAAATGACATGGTTGATAAATGATTTTAAAACAGTATGAAGGTAACGGAATACATAGACAACTAAGACAAACACACAGGCAACATTTGCACTCAGTCTCTTGTCGCGGGTAGCGTATTGCTTGACGGTAGCTATGCCCCCCGTCACAGCCGTATATAAAATGCGCAACACAACGTTTTACTGAGAAGCTCAACCCTCACTCGGACGCAGACATCTAAATGAATCACTGCTCAGATGAAGCTCGGCACATCCACACACACAGTAGCGTTATAACAGTTCTCCGGGAAGCCTAACTCTCTCACGGACACGCTCACTGGCTGTCGAGAACTATATATATTGTTATACTATAAGTGTCCGAGAAGCTAACCCTAACCCCGGACCCTGCATTCAACCGCTGCCAGGACTATGGAAAGCCAGACAGTAAAAAATGATGAGATAAAAAATAACTGTGACGAATTGTCATAGATTACTTTGATGACAATCATATAAGACATATTACCACGTTTATGGGGAACAGAACACCCTTATTCCAGAACCTGCGACAGAGAGACATGCAGGTGGTGTCCAAGAGAGGCAGATGCAAGCTCAAGTCACAAAACGCCTGCAAAAAAGCAGGTAAACTTGGCAGCAGCAGTTTCAACTGTCATTCCTTATGACATGAAGGGGCCCCGGTGGCAGGCAATCACAGATGCAGTGACATATTACATCCCAGAAGATATTGTCCCCGTTTATACAGCAGAAAAACTGGGTTCATTGAGATCCTTCAGTGCTAACGATGAACTATATATTCTGGTATTTTTAGTTTGTTTAAAGGAAAAATGAAAAGCGCCCTACACACACTTTCCTTTAATATAATGCAGTACCTTGATGATCCAGGACATAAAGCAGGCAGACAGGAAGGTAGACAGGCAGGCAGGAAGTCTTTTAAGTAGCATGGTTATTGGCATGGCCAATAACCAAGGCACATGTGCTGAACCACCTTTGCGGTTTCTTATAGCCTTTCAAAATAAGAGTCTCTGGACTACCAGTGAAACAGACAGCCCACCTATGCAGGTGGGCATTAAACCACTGACCCAGGATTGGAAGGAAATAGCTCAAGTTACTATGCCAAATGACTGCAGCCATTTTGGTAAGCAAATAATGTATTCCTCAGTATAACCAATTCAACACCTCTGACGGGTTAGAGCTGATATTCTCAGATGTTATTGCCAACCAATTATTACCAATTGTTATTTGGCTACGTGACTAATATGAGATACCAGTTACTTAATTTGTGCATTACTATCAGATATACTCTATTTGGCTTGACATGAGAGAGTAAACTGAGCTGCTGCTACCAGCATTATATGGAGGTAAAACCAACCATTTTTGCTTCCTCCTAGCCAGTCTTAGAGACTTGTATCTGTTCATGAGGCCACAGGGATTACACTGTCAGCAAAGCAAAATAAAAAAAAACTGAGAGAAGGAAAAAGAAGGCAGTAGATTCGGGGGGCTTATCTTGGAAGAGGTGCGCCGTGGCTGCTCCTCGAGGTGGAACGATAAACATAATTAAATTGAGTTGGATTACACCAAATGGATGGGCTCAGTCGCGGAAGTCAAAGGCAGCTAATCCAGCTCCCCATCCTCTCCATAGAGGTGGCAACCAGACGAGATGACATCAACGATACGATACAGGACCAGACTTTATTATTAGAAAAAATAGAAGAGGAATAACAAAACCAGCGCTGGCTGTCTGACAGGAGATCAAGGTAATGGCACACAAAAGGGCCTGAAATCTAACAAAAATAACAAACAAAGAATAAACTATTCTCCTAAGTCAATATTCACACACTCTGTCTCACTTACTAAACCCAATCCAATCAAAATCCAATTAGAAAGAAAATCAATGTAAAGAAGTGATCTACATTTGGACAAGCACTTTATTAATGTTGAGGAAATAACACTCATTGGTGACAAGACCCCAAATGCCTAGAAACTCAAAATTTAATGAGATCCAAGACCGTACAAACTAAAGCAACGAGAACCTGTACCCTGTTTCTTCCACAGTGCACATAATCCCTGCATACTTCTGCATATGTTCCCCAAGAGGGTTGTGGTTTTCAGGAAGCCCTGTGATTTAAACTCTGCAAATGTCCCAAACAAAAGGCCCTCTGTCTCTGGATAGAGGGGGAAGACATAACACAGACACACTGCAGGTGCGGGACAAAAATGTCTCCCTCTCATGTTTAGAAGACATTGGAGCGCACAAACTGAACTGAGGGGTTACATTTATTGAGCCGTGCCTATTTCCTTAATACTTCCTCCAACAGATACTGACATATGAGGAAATAGGCTGGGCAAAAGTTTACAGCCACCAAAATGGCACACACAAACACACACACACACACAAACACACACACACACACAAACACAAACACCACATTTTACAGAAAAGTGGGGTACCACACTTGTCTCCCACGCACAGCAATAAAGACATTCTGGCCGGTGTGAAATGGCGCAGCTGCCTTTCAGCTATTCAGCCCAGAGCCGTGTGGCCGCCACATGCAGCAAATAGGTTTTAGTCGGACGGTGAACAAGGATCTGAGCAGCTGAATGCAAAGGTCAAACCACAACGCTGTTGTGGGTGTCCATTTTTCTTTGAGTTTCCGGAGTAGTCCCTGTCAGACCGCAGCGGTAGGCCTACTTTTCCTTCCCCTCCCCCAGGTTTCAATTAACCTTACTCTTCGCCTCATTTGGGTTTTCTAAAGACTACGTGTTTGCAAACAGTGGTGGCAGTTGGCAGTGCAATCCGTTCAGGAATGACCTCCGTGTTTGTTTTTTACTCCCCTCAACCTGCGTTCCCATTCATACCTCCTCTACACACTGGCCACTGCCTCTGAGATACAGTACAACAAATGAAACTGTCTCGACAATGCCAATCATTTAATTAGTATTCTAATAGTAATTAGTTGTTATGCTTCTTTTGGTTCTATGCATTGGTGTTTTGCTCCAGTGGATGATAGCGATAAATGACTCCATGTCATTGCATGCATTACCTCCTACTCAAGGAGATGAGGGGCAGCACAACCAGAATTCTGCCATAGAAGGGCAGTCAGCCAGACTGCCAGTCTGGCTGGACTGTGTCAATAAAACAAAGAAGAAAAAATAAATAAAAGAAAGAAAAAAAACACAGTCAGCACAGACCAGCTGTGCTGACTGTGTTTTTTTTCTTTCTTTTTTTTCACCTTTCTATTTTTTCGTATTCATTTTTATTCTATTGTACAATGATTGATATCATTAAACTTTTTTCTGTTATATGTTTTTGTTTGTTTCCAGTTTTGGTCAAAATTATAACATGTAATTGAGAACATCCCTTATGCAGGTGTTATTAATCACTGCACTTCCCATGGTATAGTATAATTCTACGCTAGCGCTACAAGCAAACATATACTTCCACTGCAAGACGTGAATATAGGTGGCTTTTGATAACATGAAGGTGTGCATTTGAATCACAAGAGTTCTGTTTTGGATCCCAACTTTCTTAGAAAGAGTGATAGCCTAAGCCTTAACAGTTACCAAACTGTGATGTTTTAATAGTGCGCTTAATAGCGAAACCGGTTAATCGCTACATCCCTAGTGCCGGTTTGTACTTACTGTCCTGCAGTTGAATCACAAGAGTTTTGTTTTGGATCCCAACTTTCTTAGAAAGAGTGGTAGTCTAAGCCTTAACAGTTACCAAACTGTGACATTTTAAGTGCGCTTAATAGCGAAACCGGTTAATCGCTAGATCCCTAGTGCTGGTTTGTACTTACTGTCCTGGTCTGTGCTGACCGACCTGTTTGTAGTAACTGGCTTCATCTGTGATGACTGACTGGTTTGATCTAACTGTCCTGGTCTGTGCTGACTGACCTGTTTGTAGTAACTGGCTGGACTGTGCTGCTGACTGGCAGGTCTGGGGACGTCACTAGCCTCCGCCACCTTAACTTTTTTCTCCTCATCTCTAGCTGATCTTGTTACCAGCTACTGGAGCTATCAGCCGTCATGAGAAAGCCGTTGGGCCTGGTGCCGCTAAACAAGCCCGCTCTGCATTATTTAGGAAGAAACAAGAGGATCCTCTTTTGGACAATCTTGCTTGCAGACGGCTTTAGGCCAAGCCCTGAGGAGTGCATGCCGCTACTAAGAAAAGATCCATGTATGCCATTTGAAATATGAATGCAGTATTTACCACACTGGACTAACTTGTCTATACGTGATTGTTTGACCACCTGGTCGATGGATGAAGATAATTTGGCCCACGGGATTCCACTCAATTCACCCGTTTATAATTTGGTTGACCAGGATATTAAGAGCATTTTGTATTTGTTCATTTCAGTTCACACCTACAACATTTTTTATGAATGAGCATTTTTTTTTGAGTGGCTTTGTGTATCCTTGCCTTGCACTACGACTTTCTAAAAGTGTTTTAAATTGTGGCACAGACATACAATTATTCTGTACTCAGTACTCTGAGTACAGAATGTACTCAGTACTCTGCAATCAGAAAGTAAGAGGGATATCATGTCATACTGTTTAATTTGTAGTGCTTTGTTTTCTTGCATAGTGGTTATTAGTTCGACAATGTGCATCACAATCTCACAGGATATTACTTGCATGATATCACCTTCTATCTGCATACTATAGATACATTCCTTGATCGCAATGTCACAGGAAATTGGTTACATGATATAACTTTCTATCTGCCTAGATTCATATTGATTTATCTCACACAGCTTATTTTTTGGGATTAGTGTGGAACAAGGATATCTATAATACAGATATTTATTATTATTGACAGACTGATGTTCAACTATGGTCAGCTTAAACATAGAGCTGCATCCAGGAGAAGGCCACATTTAAGACATAAAAACCTAATCAACCCTCTCATTGCTCCAATAATGGCCACTGACAACGCATCACATATTAACAATGAAATTTATGTGGGGAGTGTTTTGCTTGATGATTTACTTGGAATGAAATGCCGTTGGTTAAGGTTGATAAACCTTAACCATCACCATGGCATGTCATAGGCCTGGTTGGATCTTAACATGCTTTTACCAAGTAAAAGTCCTTCTAATATATGGAAAATCTGGAATCTGGAAAAACTTGGTATGGGGAAGGGGGAGTTTGAGAAAGATCTATCAGCGGCAAACGCAACTTAATGCCTTCAGGCCGTATTTTTAGTCTTTTCCCCCAAACTTTTTTGCTTGAAAGTTTCACCAAGGTTTCACCACATCTGCAGGTGTGTGTGTGTGTGTGTGTGTGTGTGTGTGTGCCACACTGGCCGGCTATGGATCATTATCTCCATCTAGCACTGTTTTCTTTCCCCAACACAACGATAGCTGTGCCTTTGATCCGATGCCGAAACACCTATTTCTGTTCACTTCCTAGGCATAGACTCAATGGGGGGCACAACTCAAGTACGCCTAAAAATATCCCCTTTTTCTCTTTCATGGCATCTAATCTTTATTTATCTAAAGCTTGATATGTGTGTCATACTTGAGGGCATTGCATTTGAAAAAATAAAGGAAAACTCACCACCACGGCAGCTAATCACGTGTAAATAAGATAATGGCATATTCTCTACTGTAATACTACTCAAGACTAACTGCATGCTAGCAAACGGTGGCTAAAGCAATGCAAACATTCTGCTGGGCTCCTGCTGGGGCTCTCAACCTTTTATCAAAAGACAAGAGATACGACAGAGACACCATGGTTACGACCTCTGACCAAGGCAAGAGGTCCTAAAAGGAGTGGGCTGCACACTGCCCGTGTGTGTGTGTGTGTTTGTGTGTGTGTGTGTGTGTGTGTGTGTGTGTGTCTGTGTGTGTGTGTCTGTGTGTCTGTGTGTGTGTGTGTCGGGTTGTCTGTGTAGATTTTAAATAAAATCAATTCCCTTCTGACAAAAAACAATAGAATTGGAATTAAGAAATAAAGATAATTTAGAACTAGGGCAGACAATTTTGAGAAACCGTAAGTAAGTAAAGTAAAGTAAGATAGATTTTGAAAGAACCCCTCTCTTCAAGCCTCCGTCCAAGGCCCCAGACCCAAAACACGTGACTAGCTCAGTAGTTTCAGCCTGAGGTCTGCCTAGCCTAGTGGAAGACTCATGTGCAATGAGTGCATGGACACCAGGTAGCCGGTAGGTAGGCAGACAGACAGGTAAACCATCCATTAATTTAATTAGGGCCAGTTTAAATAATTGGTTGGGCTTGTGACAGGCCTGCGGTGGCCACAGATAGCGTATTTATTAAAAGAAAAATCTGAGAATTTGAGTTAGTGATTGTTGTTGAGATGTAAAGAGAATTTCAACAAATATGTAAAAAATGCTTCTACAAAAAGTGCTGTGTGAGATTGTCTGACCGTTGCTCTCACGCAAAGAAATAACAAAATTAAAATTTATGCTAACTAAGCATCCAAATTTGTCGTATTTTGTGTTGGCAGGCATTTCAAATGATGGATGCACTTTGGGGCCGTTGCCACAAGTTAATGAGCAGCTAGGCTTCAGTCTCATACCTACTGATGCACACGCTTTAGCACACCTTCTACATCGCTAGCAGAACATATTGTACATATCTTAGACCCCTCAGTTGTAATTTGGATTCATGAACAAATACGCTTGTGGTTGTTCTCATGCTTTGATAGTTCTGCACCACACTTGTAAAACGCTCTTGTTGAAAGTGTCTGCTAAATGAACTTAGTAGTTTTCATGTATCACTGTTATGCATTTGTGAGCATATAGGTTTTCCTGTGTGTGTGTGTGTGTGTGTGTGTGTGTGTGTGTGTGTGTGTGTGTGTGTGTGTGTGTGTGTGTGTGTGTGTGTGTGTGTGTGTGTGTGAGAGAGTGTGTGTGTGTGTGTGTGTGTGTGTGTGTGTGCTGTAAGAGCTTATGTCAAAGCTATCCATCAACACAGCTTTCACATCCCTGAAGCATTAAATATTCGGTCCCCATCATTTCTGGTGATTTGGGAGAAACCTACACACCTAGCACCATGGAAATTGGTATCAGCCAACATTGGAACAATCCAATATTCGCCATCTACCTTCCCCGCAAATTTGCTAAATGATAAGACGGCAGAAACCTTTAGAAGTCCTTTAGAATAACTGCATCTTGTGCAATCTGTTGTGTACCAAATATATCAGTATTTACAGTTGTTCAGCTTGTGACCTACTGTCTTATGCCAGATTTCCCCAAACCAAAGAGTGAGCTCTATGCTCCCGAAAATGTCATTGAGACGGAGTTATGGAGACCCAAAGCCTTCTCAGTGATGGAGACCCAAAGCCTTCTCATCCAAAGATGTGTTTAGCAGAAGCTCTGTGTTTGGTTAACGATATCTGATTTGTGATACGGATTTGAACTCCCTCAGTTGCGGGTGAAGCAGGCATTCCACTATTTATTCCGTCTTTATTCTTTAAAAGCACGATTTGATTCCCTCACAAGTTATCCCCTGTTTTTTTTTCTTTCTACTGTCTCCAGTTTTCCCCAGCACCCAGAAGGTAAAATACAGCCCATGTTCTGCAAAAGAGCAAACTGGGATCTTGAAAAGCAGCCGATAAGGCGAACCAGTGAACAGAGCCTTATCTTTCTGTCTCAGTTCCTCAAAGGCTGCTGCTGCCATGAACTAAACAGCTGACATAAAGATATTTGAAGTATATTCTGGTGTTTTTTTTTTCTCTTTAGTACATTGTACCAGCTCAGCTTTGTGCAAAACAAGATAAAAAGCTGCCTCTAGTCTGTCATCTAAAATGTGACTGTTATAGCCTCACAATAAATTTAAATTCCCATACCACAGTATGAAACTTCAGCACTATATAAGCAGTACGCAGTAGTAGCAGAAGTAGTATACATTGCATATGATTGTGACCATTTTCCTACAAGGGGACGTATTCTAGATAGAATACTTGATGAAGTTATTATCAGCCTAAATAAAACAACAACAAAAACAAGACGGTATACTCAATGGCATCATCAATACTATGGAAGGAGCTTTCTGCTTTCAAGTTTTTCCTCCTCCTCCACTTAGATGTGTACAGTGAGCGACACACACATCCTAATCCGTGACAGCGACCTAGTCCTATTTTCAGCACGTAATCATCGGCGCACTTGATGGCTGTAGCGAGCATCCGCGGGAATGGATACTATGCCTTGTACACGTTCCACTTGAAAAGATCCACGGGGATGCTCCTAGAAGAGAGCTTTGGAGCAGTCACAGAGGGCTTGACGCAGTAGTCTCCCCGCTCGCGGATTAATTAAACGCCAGGGCAAATTGCTTTGGAATGTGAAGCGCCGTCGATTCAATTATCTTAGAGTTAAGCGGCCTGAAGTTCTTCCGCGGGGGGAAACGTGGATGGGAACTCTTTCCAAGCTCTCGTAACTCACCTCTAAATATCCTTTTTAAGTCAGAAATGACTGTATCGGGTTTCCACTTGAGATTCAGTCGTTTTTACTACGATAACGGGACTATTACTACTACCATTGTGGAAAAATAGTTCCTAAGTTTCATGGCTGTGAAAGTCTGTTCGGGCCTTTTAGTGGTGTCTTAGGAAAACCATGACCCACGAACGTATGGCTTTTACTTGAATATAACATTATAAATGTATAAAACACATAAATGTAAACATTAGGTTAATGACAGCCAAATCACAAGCGGTCGACCCCAGAACTTGGCAGTAGTCCTACGATGAGAAGAGGGGCCACTTCAAGGCTTGGGTTACAATGACCTGCAGAAATAGCCATAGCCTTTCAAAAGGATACTTTAAAACCGAAGTTACAGATACACCCCAAACAGAAACAAAAGTAGCCACCAGACCGTGAGCTACTAACCCTCTCTTATGATACGTCTAAGTGGTTCGCATCGGTATTTACCTTGTTCCAGTAACCGCAGTGAGTGCTGAAACGACGGGTCCAGCGTGTCCTTCTCTGCCATAAGCTCCGGCAAATACTTTTCGCTCTCCATGCTGTCCCCGTGTCTGTTCCGTGTGTGTAATGTTCACGGTGGATAAATAGTGCAGAAAATAAACTTAATCGAGCTCAGCTCAGAACGTGCTTTTCAGCGCGCGGTGTCTGAGGATGGAAAAAATGCGCGCGGCGGAAGGTGTCGTTCGCGGGCTTCTAGACAGACGTGACGGCGCGAGGCTCTGTTCTTCTATCCCATGGAGTTGAAGGCGCGGGCGTTCATCACGGCTCAACTGGATACACAATATCTACGCTGTGTACACAAGCTCTTTTGAAGCTCCCTCTGTTGTGTCCACTGGCAACTATGAGGCTCTTTCCGGGTCTTATAACTATTGGTTGTCGTTCACGGAGCTCTCGAGATACAGTCACTGAAAGGGGCGGGAACAAGATGGTCTTTATATCTGGTGGAATATCGCCTCGAGAGCTCTCCGTGGTGCTGGATCCACCGCGTTGCTTCAGGAGCGATGTGTGGTGCACATGCAGGGACGTCAGGAAAGTTGAAAGGTGAGGGTGAAAAGCGTTGTGCATTAGCAATTTTTGTGTTATTGAATCAGAATAGTGTGACTAATGACTCTCTCTCTCTCTCTCTCTCTCTCTCTCTCTCTCTCTCTCTCTCTCTCTCTCTCTCTCCCTCTCTCTCTCTCTCTCTCTCTCTCTCTCTCTCTCTCTCTCTCTCTCTCTCTCTCTTTCTCCTGTGTCTAGTTTTGTCAAGGACCTTCCCTTTTCCACAATCTACAATTATAACATAGGGTAATAGTATAAAATATATCATGACACAATGTTATTCACAGGCACTTCCACAGTAACCCGTACCCCCTTACCCAACAGAAGCCACAGAAGTGTCCATGAGAGTCGATAACATATGTAGCCCACTGCCTCCTATAAGTAATTGATTAGAATGCTATGTTCGTATCCCTTCAAAGAAAGCCAATCAATAGTTTCTGAGCAAATCAATTCACTTTCTCACAGGTCACGCTTGATCCCGTTGGGAATATCAGGGATTTAATCAAACTAATACAACATTTCCCTTAGAAATCCATTAAGGCTATAGGCAATTCTAGACACCTCTGCACAAATGTTTCTGCATCTGCTGTTGTATTCACAGCTCTGTGTAACATGTTGAGGGTGACTGGCACTATTCAAAACAGCTAAAAGCAGCACCATTTGTATTCCAGGCATCACAATATCTGATGATACAGCCACAGAGCCATACAGCTACAATATCTGGGAGCACGCTGTTAAGCCCTGCAGTTTTGTAGGCTATTTATTTAAGCCATTTACACATTACGGGAGGAAAACAAATTGCAAAGACACAGAGCCATCATATTTGTTGTAGAATGTTGGCAGAAGATAAGGATTGTGTCAATATGTGTGGAGGATGCAGAGGTATTGCCGTCGGTGGGTGACTATCTGTAGGCCGATCGGCACTGCATGCTTACATAATCCACACTTTTTTTTTCTCTCTCCCATTCTATTTCAATAACTTTGATAAAAGAATGTGACCCGGAGGCCGTAACCAAGGTTGTTTTTCCTGTATATTTAGAGAAGGCTGCTGCTGTGAACTTTGTGAAGTGGGCTCTTGTCATCTGAAGTTTTTAAAAGTCTGATTTCATAAGATGATGGCTAACTTTTTTGTTATCTGTAGACATAATATCAGACAGAATGACCCACCTGCCCACTGACAAAGAGAGTCAGGGTTAGTATGAGATATATATGTATGAGAGAGAGAGGGAGAGAGAGAGAGAGAGAGACACAGATAGAGACAGTCTCTATCTACACACGATCTGTTTCTCACAGAGAGAGACAGATAGATATAGGAACATAGACATGTGTGCTATTTGACAGTGTGTGCTATTTGAATTCTGTTCACTAATATCAGATTTGTTTATAAGTAAGTTGGGGCTTGCATTGATGTTCTTCCCAGACACATGTTCATGAAAGATATACTCTGCAAAGTGAAAAGCATTATGGAGCAGCTTACTATTTAATCTCTCTCCGAAACCATTAAAAAACAGCTCAAATGCACTAATCTTCTATTCAGGAGAGTGACTTATTTATGGATATGCCTGCCATCTGCTGCTTTCACGTCCTCAGGAACAAAGCATCATAACCCATATATACACACACACACACACACACACACACACACACACACACACACACACACACACACACACACACACACACACACATACACATGCACACACACACACACACACACACACACACACACACACACACACACACATGAAAAAAGTTTTTCATGGCCTACATCTTATTCAGGAAGGTTGTTTTGGCCATGCACTCTTTCATGGGGAATAAGGAACTTATTGCAAACACAGCAGTATGCAAGGGAATATCACCCAAAGCTGGTTTAGCCATAATGCCCCGGGGACTGCCTTCCCCTAGCTACAATGTGTCTGATTTAAGTCAGGAGTCATGAGAATATGAGCTGTTGTCTCCAGGCTTCACTTTATTAACCTTTACCTTTCGAGGAATGGTCTAGTTTGTATAATTGCCTTTTAAACGGCACATTTGGCCATGGAATGCCAACGAGTGACAATGCTGCCTCCTAGAGGACATACTAAACAATCTTAAGATAACGCCATGCAGTGCGTAATATTATTTGTACATTTGGTGAAATGTGAAATGCTTTATAGTGCACGCAGTATAAATAGTAGTGAAATATGTGATATATAGAATAGATAAATAAATATGTCATATATATAATAGATTTCACATGGCAAAGACAAATGACTTTTATACAAAAATACTATATACGTTATTGTTTCACATTAATGAATATGAATGTAGGAACCCCAGCACTCTTTCAACAACTTCCAATCAGCACAACTTTAAAATGGAAGTTAGTCATTAGCATTAACTCAAAACCTCTCCTCCAAAACTTTCCGAGATCCAATTATATCCATATATCAAGAAACACAATTGGACACGGGGTCATTTCAATCCGTTGCCTCCAACTCGATAACCTTTCAGTGTTCCTCATTCAATAACAAAATGGCTGCTTCAAGCCACAAAGGGCTCTTTGTTGTGGCCGCTAAATGGAGCTTCCACATCAACTAAGCAGCAGCCTTTTAACAGTATTATATTGCCACTGCCAATCCATCAGTGACATTGATCACCCATCGCCTAGCTGTGAAGAGCAGACGCTGGTCTGGAAGTGTTGGGAGAACGAAACCTAATGAGAAACTGTCAGCACCCTACAGGTAAACAAATCAATGGCACCCAGTGGTGCTCTCAAGGTCAACCTTCAGACACACACACACACACACACACACACACGGATGCACGCGTGTACACACACACACACACACACACACACACACACACACATTCAAGCACGCATTCACACACGCATGCACGTGCACACACACACATTCACAAAATACTCAAATAGACACACCAAATACTCTTGCACTCTCTCTAATACACATACACACACACACACACACAGAAACACTCACATTCACACATAAACACACTAAACATCCAATTTACCTTTGTTTTTTTACAGCGCAAAGTTTGCTACATTCATCCAGGTCCTTGCTTGACTTTTAAATAATTAATTTCATAATGGGGATGACAATAATGATATTACTATTAAGTGTATTTTAATTTACAGTTGTCAACAACTGCAGCAGTTGGCTTCCACTTTTCTGAAAAGGCCCAACTATGCTTTCAAAAATATATTGAAGTAGGCATCATCTTTTTTCGTTTTGCAGGTAGCATCACATCTGCTGAGCCCAGATTGTTACTGTAGAGACCCGATGCTATTGGTCTACTCTCTTCTCCGGCTCTGCGTCAGCTAAGTCTCGATCATGTCAAGAGAGCAGTTGTGGCCTAAGTAACACGTTTACATATCAGACAATGGCAATAGGTCAACAACAGTAATTATTCTAAGGGGCGGCAGGGACTACTGGGTGATTTCATTTCCTACCATTAGCCACAGCAATTATGCGCAAGTACATTGATACTATCAGTAGCTACCACATGGCCCATGGGCATTCTTGGAGCTTACTTTTGGCTATGGCAGCATGCCCTTTGCTAATGACTGCACCAGGCAGTAATCATCTCCATCTGTGACATGGAAACCATGCTCCCTGCATCATTATTTCCACTTTTAAGCATATTCAAACATATGTGTGTATTTAAAAATAGTCAGACTTATGAACTGACCTTGTCTGCTTTATTTACCATATTTGAAAAGGTCTTGTGAAATGTGTTGAAGAAATATAGAGAAAGATATACTTAAGAAGCCCTGTGAACTGTACAATTAACTTTATTCCTCACCTTCATCATAGTACAGTCAATGACATCATGTAACCACATTGAATAACATTTGCTTTCATTTGCTATAGAAACCAATAAAGTTTACATTCATAAACACAATTCATGACACACAATAGATGATTCTGCATTTCTTAAGAACAGACCGTATATCTGTTCTTTAGAAATGCAGAATCATATATATTGTATATATATACATTGTATATTCTACAGTATGTTCTGGAGGGAAGTTTATAGAGGGACTTTTATAAAGACATGCATCCATCTCCACTCACATTTGCAAAATCATTTATTTTAAATTAATAATAATATTGAATAGATAATATATAATAATAATTATTGTTATTATATGAATAATGATAATAATAATTACTATAATAATAACAATGTATATTTAGCATTTCACAAAGTGGTTGTTGCAGATTGATTCTTAGATAAATGAATTGACCATTCATTGAATTGTAGGCTGTGTTCAATCCGACTAATTATTCTGTGTGGTCATTGAAAGTAAGAAGAAAGATTTTTTATAGTATTCAATTATTTTGTTGCACTAGTACATTCTCTATACTACTTTAAATAGTGGCCAATCTTGCCAAGATCAGTACAGCAATCTGCACCTAATTTGTAGTGCGTCACATTCCTAAACAAGGTCATCATTCTTGTTTTAGACACAAGGGTTTAATTGAGAGAAAAACTTTCTCGCCCTAACAAATAACAATAAACAATAACAATAAACCAAAGGGGCTATTTCAATAAGGCACTGCAATTCAACAGGCTCTCTGTCCATCCTTTCTCCCCAGACCTGGCCGCACCCTTCATCTCATGGTCTGTCTGGCGATTATAGGGTCCGGACAGGCTTCTTCTGGTCTCCATTAGAGCTGTCAGCTCCCCTGAACCAGTGCCTTTAATCACCTCAAACATCATCTCACCCGAGGAATTATAATCCTTGCCTCCCTCCCCCTCCTCCTTGGATCATCCACAGAAGGAGAAGACAGAGAGACAATCCAGGATGTGGGAATTAGAGTGTCCGTCGTGTGTAGTGTTTTTCCCTCCCTCTGATTTGGAGAAATGTTTCACTGCAGCAGAAAACATAAATGGTCTGGGTGGTCCCCCGTGGCTACATTAGAACGGATGAAAGTTTGGGCTTGTGTAAATCACTGTTGCAATATGCACAGCATGATTGGTGCTGTGGATGGAGTCCCTTTCCCTTTGATCCATTATGCGTTCTTAAAGTCTAATGCACTATAATCCATCATCAAAAGAAAAAAACTTTTGTATTCTAGGTGTCTCACATCCCCCTGCTCCAAACTCCCCCTTTGATGATATAGTTTTGTTTCATTCTATTAATAATGAGTACTTTTTTTTCCAAATGTGGTTCCAACATATATTCATGTCACGTGGAAACTAGTCAAAGTGCTGCTCTGAAAGGATTTCCTGTCTCGGCACGTCCATAAAACTCCATGAATTCAGCTTTGTAATTGCTGTAATATTGACCTTTACTGCTGTCCCCCTCCCCTCCACCTACACCACCCATCACACTGAAGGCAAGATGAGAGCAGGGAGGGCCGACATTGTTGCTTACTGTATACCTCTCCTTCTTTTCCCTTGTTTTCTGAGAACACCAGTTAGCTGTATTATCCTCTTCCCATAACAGAGAAAGGTCAAGTGAGAGATATGTGTGTAAAGAGGAACTGAAGACGTTCCTCCCTATCTAGGTAGGATTATTCCCGGTACAGAGATTTGTATTACGTTTCGTTTGCTGCAATCGGGAAGTAAGGGGTCTCTTTACACGACAACTGGACATGTCACATGCCACAAAATTCACTGGGTGCACGCTGAAACGTTTTCGATGCCCTGTAATTCAAGAATCCTCACGGAATTCTACTGTGGTGTGCTCAAAAATATATATTGAGTGGCCTTTATAAGCTGCCTGTTTTGCATCAGTTTCCTTTTTTCCCCCTCCATATCTTATATTCTATACTTTCTCCTATTTCTGCTGCCAGTGAAAGAGGATCCACCCGTGTTGACACCGCGGTGTGCCGACAGGGTGCGTCAACACAGGCAGAGGAAGAGGAAGACTTACACCGGGCCAGAGCAATAGGCTGCACTGCTGTACCTGCAGGTGATGGATGACTCCGTCCCCCTACTGAAAATTGGCTGTCAATAGCGATCTGGCTTCTTTCCTGTCACCCACCAGAGCCCCCCCTGTCTCCGTTTCACATCCGTCCTCTTCAACCTCTGAGACCCGACGGGCCAGGGCGCTTCGTTCTCCGGGGGGCGGGTGGTGGGGCCAATAGGACATGACTTCGGCCCCCTCTGCTCTGTCTCCGCTGCGCTGCCTGCTGGGAGCTCTTGGGTGACCGCGTCACTCGAGCTGAGGTGGAGGAGGGTGGCCGACCGGCGGCGTCCATGGCGGGCCACTTGGCTGCCTGCCTGGCTGCGTGCGCGCCGGCCCTCCCTTCCTCTCCGCTCAATGAGACATTGATCGGCCTAGCAGCGACAGCGTGTCCCAGGGAGCGGTAAGCAGATACACCTCCTTGCCTCCGACAATCATCGTGGGGCCCCTGTGGGGACAGGTCGCGGTAAATTAATAGTGTGCTTGTTGCAGCGACTAGATATTGTTAATGTATTTGCTATCGATGGAGTGAGATAACATGAGTAGCATCAGCCTTACTTAACACAAAACATAAATCCTTCAAAAGGCCGCTGAGGCTGAACCGGAGAGGCAGCCAGACGACCGGGCTTTTTTAGGCAAGTAATACCCCTCTTAGCCAGCATGGCGGATACCATTACTAGGAAACTAATCGTTATCATTCCCTAATCTCTATTACAACCCATTTGAAATAGTTAAGAGTGCAAGTGCGCCCATGTGTCCAGGCCATGCTGAAATCCTGGCTAACCTCTAAATGATAAAGGTCCATTAAGGCGGCTTTGAGGTCGTGCCTATGCCTATACCGCTGCCTATGGTGGGCTAAATGCTTATTTTTAAGCACCGCTATTCATCCAAAATGTGTGATGAGGTGGGTAATCGGCACTTTGGCTCAAACCAGCTGTTTCAAATGTGGCATTCAGAATACAGTCAGCGCGTTTACGTGCACATATTATTCTGAATAATCGTAATAACCAGAAGCAGGGTCATAGTGAGATAATGCTCCTATTCCAGAAAAGGATGACTTAAAGACAAAGAATTCCCAGTAGAAAAAAAATAACCTATATTGAAAATAATATATAAACCGAGACGGAGACGGAGACATTGGAAAGTGAATTTAGTCGGTTGGGTGGGTGAATGGACAGCTGACCTTGCATTCAGATCAATACTGTTGTGCTCCACCTAAAAAGTAGAAGTAATCCTGTTGATCTTCCATGGAACCTGTCGCTGGACTTGATGCACTGTGATTAAAAATCTCCTTAACCTTTTGAGTCCATCAGCTTAAGGATTCCACTTACATAATGTCTTAGACACGGCTGCTCTAATTCGACAGGAAGACTTCCTGTGTGAACCATGGATTTCATTCAGCCTAGCGGTCCAGCAGTCAGGCTTTGTCTATAGAACCATGTCAGGCCATATCAGCACTTTCAGTTTTTTTTAAATAAACATAGCATTCGTATTATTCTTATTCTTATTATGATCTTATTATATTCTAACTTATTATTCCTATTATTCTTATATTCTTATTATTATACATACTTTTACATATTTTTATTTTTACTTACCTTATTTACTTCATCTTGTATTGTTGCTGCTATGTGGCTGTTGAGGAACCAAGCCTTTACTCTTATGTACTTGTACAATAAGATGTAATAAAAGTAATTTTAACTTCTGATTCTGATTCTGATTCATTCAGCACATAGACAAAAAAACTAAAACACACAAATCTCACAATGAATCAAAATATTACAATGCATGTAGAGCAAAATGTACATAATCAGAATTACCTTCACTAAGTCAAAGGTGTGGATGTGTAATTCTCATTACGGCTGCTTTTATGAAAAGCTTCTAAATGTGTAACAACAGTTATTTTTAGACTGCAGAGTATAATTATTTGATGTGCAGTAGCATACTGACATTTTAGTTGCTCCCATATTGATTGCCTTTACTCGGCTCAGGATGTTGCTTTGGACAAAAGGCATTTGCTAATTTACTAAATGGAGATCCTTTTTATTGGTGGAAAAAGTAGCGCCTTTTTAGTGAATTAAAACTTTTTTTTTTAGTGAATTAAAACCATTTTTGAGGGCAAAGAACAACAGGAAAGTACTCAAATTATATTTAGGTCTCAGTGGTAAGCGATGCATGAGAATAAAGACAGACAGACTAAGACATTGCCATTTTTATCATGGAATCTCTAGCACTCTGTAGCCGCCCAGCCAGCACAGACTCACATTCATAGTGTGTTCCACCCTACTGCACAGAGAAAATGATTCGCACTAACCCTAATAGTCCAGGGCAATTTCAGACCACACAAATGACAAGGGAATCCATTTGTTCTGGTTAGGTAGATAGCTAGATTCTCTCACCTAAGTATTTGCATACATAATAACTGGATATTGTAATATCAATTATATCAAGCGCCCAATGGGCCAGAACCGGTCTGCCAGCATTTTTTCTCTGCCCAAGTCTATCCTTGCCTCAACACCAAATCAGAATAAGAATTAAAATGTTCCTATGAAATGTTTAAAAATGATATTGTCCTTTCATTATGTGGAATCGATAAAAAGCATTACAACTATGTGTGTGTGTGTGTGTGTGTGTGTGTGTGTGTGTGTGTGTGTGTGTGTGTGTGTGTGTGTGTGTGTGTGTGTGTGTGCGTGCGTAGGTCTGGATCTAGCAGTCCTTATGAGTGTGTGTGTGTGTGTGTGTGTGTGTGTGTGTGTGTATGTGTGTGTGTGTGTGTGTGTGTGTGTATGTGTGTGTGTGTGTGTGTATGTGTGTGTGTGCGTGCGTAGGTCTGGATCTAGCAGTCCTTCTAAAGTCTGATAAGACTAGTTTGTGGAACCCCTTGTTTCAGCTTGATGGAGGATGGTGTTATCCTCATGGTTACGGTTCATGACAACTTTGTGATACTTATTTTGTATATGGATATAGGTCATTGAGTTCAAGGGTTTTAAATAGTTTAATTGTTAATTATTATTATTAGTGGTGTTATATATGAAATGCTGCTCAAACAGTGGCGTTAAATCCAACTAGTGTCTGAGAAGCTTAACTCTTTCAGACGCAGCCATTGAACCGCTCACAGACAAAACTCCACACTTTCAAAAAAGTGTGTGTGCGCGCGTGTGCATTTGTGTGTGTGTGTGTGTGTGTGTGTGTGTGTGTGTGTGTGTGTGTGTGTGTTTGTCTGCAAGTGGGTGAAAGAAAGGAAATGTTTTATTTTAATAAACAAATCTTAAATACAACAAAAATGTGGTGAATGTTTTTATGTCAACATGAGTTTGGCATGTCAATAAATGTTTAATGATAGCAGTTGTGAGTATTGCTTCTACTCAATACTAATTACTAACAACGACTTCTGTTTATAACATCACAATTTATAATTAATTTCTAAACTGTTTTTGAGGTAGGCCTACACATTAAAAATATTAAATGATAAAGAAATCATCAAAATAGAGCTTGGTTATAAAACAACCCCCCCCCCCCATAATAAGGCCAGGGATGAGACCAAAATGTCCAAAGTTTGCAGTTATTGTGCATAGGAATTCACAATCTTGATATCCCTTTTCCGTTATTCTTCTTACGACCAAACTTGTGCAATTAATGTGGCCAAAATCGATTCCATTCAACATCTGTTACAAAGGTCTAGGTCCATGCATTTGGGCAATGACTTTTCATATTTGTAAAGTTTATACTTTTTGAGATATTCTACTTTTAATATACTAGTTTTTACAATGGAAGTCAATGGGACTGTCCGCCAATTCTCCGCCAAGACACTTAGGCTTACTACTTACAGACTTTGTAACTTTATCGTTAAACTTCTTTCAAAGGTTAACACATCAAGACACTTGTATCTTCAATAATCTGAAAACAGAATTTCGATTACCTTTATACTTTTTTCATAATCACAGTTTAAATTCCATGTCCACCTCGTTTTCGGAGTAGCGAGGACATGCAGGCAGTGTTGCCAGATTGGGCAGTTTTTGCCGCTCAATTTGACTACTTTTTACTACGTTCAGGCAGCGTTGCCAGATTGGGAGATTTTTCCCGCCCAATTTGACTACTTTTATTCACGTTAGGCTGGGGAAATGAGCATTAGGCGGGTACATTCAATTTCGGCTGGTTTTAAAAAGAATTGGTGGGATTATGTTAATTCTTTCTACAAACATCAATCAATACCATACCTTTCATATGGCATATTGTTTGTGCAGCTAGTACCACTATTACTTCAGCTACTACTACTACTACTACTTCAGCGACTACTGCTACTACTACTACTACTACCATTACTACTAGGCTACTACTACTACTACAGCTAGTACCACTACTTCTACTATCTTCCAGCTTTGACAGTCAGTACGTTTACATGCACAGCTTAATTCGATTAAAGCCATAGTTCGACTATGCTCCTCAATTGGACAACTGCAATTGTCTGCGTATACATGGCGGTGAGTAAATCGATTCATTGGCCGAAGCGTGTCATACTCCGTTAGGTGGCGCTGTACCCATTTCAACTAGTTGTAATAGAGCCACTGGTTGACCTCTTTATGTCACCAGCAACAACAAACTCAGGCGGCATTCGAGAAAGATGTTTTCAGTAGACAGCTGTCAGTTCACTTCGGGTCCATATCATTTTGTCTCCATCGTACGGACTCCTCCGGCTGCTCTGCCGGTGGAGGAGTCCGCATACGACCTAGAGGTCGAAACAATGGAGCGTCGGAGAAATTATATGGACCCGAAGTGAACTGACAGCTGTCTGCTGAAACATTGCTTTCCTCCATGTTCGTTTCAATCTGGACTTCAGAGAGTCAAAGCCAAAGTTAATTTCCCCCAATTCCTTTTTCCCCCATGGTCGAGATAAACCCCATTAGGAGTCTTTACTTGTTGTGGAAGTACCAGAGAGTCTGAGAACCTGACGCAGTCTGTAAGATTCATAATATCAGAGAATACCCCCGTCAGTTCAGCCGCGGCGCAATGAATGAATAAAGATCGTAGTTACTTTACAACCTTATTGATAAGAAACATTTAGAAAAACATGTAGGCTACTTTTAATTCAGCCTTGGGTGAAATTGAAGCGTAGTGTGTACTGAATGTATGTTGATGATGATACACTCCTTATAGGGGGTAACTACATTGGCACGACACCGGCTTCCTCCATCTTCTGCGCCAGCTTTTTAAATAAATGGCCTATCCGAAGTGAGTTGACAGCTGTCTACTGAAAACATCTTTCTCCCACCGGAGCAGCCCCTCTGCCCCCCGTCCGTACACGGCATTCCCCGCCGCATCGCATGGAATGAATGAAGATCGTAAAAACGTCAGGAGAAAAAAACTATTATTTTGACAGATGTGCCCGAAGTTACTACTTTACAACCTTGTTGATGACGCACATTTAGAAAAACATGTACTTTTAATTCAGCCTTGGGTGAAATGGAAGCGTAGTGTCTGTGTGCTTCCACCTTTAATGAATGCATGCCAAGCGCGCTCCGGCGGCCGGGACACAATTCTTATAGGGGGTATCTATATTCACCGGCTTCCTCCATCTTCTGCACCACCTTTTTAGATAAATCGCTGTTTCTCGTTTTCCGACGGCAACAACAACAACACGACTATCGTCTCCTTCTACTTCCGGCTCACGGCCCCGGGAAAAGATCTCGAGCATGCGCAGAACGCAATTCAACGCATAAACCAATTTGACTCCGTACATGCACGCTTAACTCGACTATGAGTATTATCGCATTATCTAGGGTCTTAATTCGACTATGAGTAACCCAATTCGATTCGAGTATAGCTTGACTAAGGTGTATACATGCATCTTAGTAATCCAATCATAGTTGGACTAAGCCAATAAGTCGACTTTCTTGAGTGTCATGTAAACACATGTAAACGGGAGTATTACAGTTTTGCTTCCAGCTTTTGTAACAATGTATTTCAGCACTTTGCTTCTTCAGGCGATGCAATTCAGCGTCAGTCAGTTTTCGATTTCAGCTTCCAGGTTTTTCAGCAGTGCACTGCAATACATTTGACCTTTCAGATATGTCAGCAGTGCAGGGCAATACATTTGACCTTTCAGATTATTCAGTTCAATTCATTTTACATTTCTGCATTTTTAGCAATGCTTTGCACTTTTCATTCAGCTGTCACTTTATTTGTTTCCAACCATCTTTTTTTTTTTAAATGGTGTGCATGTTTACATTGTTTACTCCATTTAGACTTTTGAACTCTGTTCAAATCCCTTCACTTGATTTAAGCCATTTAACGTTTCTTTATGTCTTAATCTATGTGGCTTTATTAAAACATATTTTCAACCTCACTTTGTACTACAGCACTCACCGCATTTTCTGCAGGAAATGCATTTTCTATTATTGACTGATTTACATTTTAAGAAGCATATCTAACTACCTCCCTCATCTTACCTACAGAAAACAGATAGTTGTTCAAAGGTTGTGCAAAAACACTATGTTCAGTGTCTGATTTCTGTCCAACCATAACTCAACTCATCCACACTCATCTATCAATCTTTGCATTGGCTATACCAAAGTGACATGCAAAAAAATCATAAAGATCACAGGCATTTCTATGCACAGTAATCCCTTATGCGTGGGATTACATTTTCTAGTTCAAAGATGTGGTCCCGTCATCTACACTTCGGAGAGGCGTGTGTGTGTGTGTGTGTGTGTGTGTGTGTGTGTGTGTGTGTGTGTGTGTGTGTGTGTGTGTGTGTGTGTGTGTGTGTGTGTGTGTGCGTGCGATTGAGAGAGAGATAAAGTGAGTGTAAGGGTGGGGGTTTGGGTCACTGTTTGGGCCTGACCCAAATTGTGAATTTGACCTCCAGTTTTTCCAAGTCTCAGTGAATGTCCTGAAAATTGAAGGCCACTAGGGGGCTCCCTAATACCACCCAGTCATCGATGCAAAAGCATATGTTTAGCTGTGAATTACTACCAAAAAGTGAACTGTTTTATTGATCTCGGAGTTTGGAGTGTTTGTTATTGTGTTGGTACTGTTTTTGAGGCCATTGTTTAGTAATTAATAGTGAAACAATTTGACAATATGGGAAGACGTGTTGCCACAGGGTTTATTATGTGAGAAGCGGCAACAACATTTTCATTCAGTTACAGTAGGCCCTCTGATTTAGGATTTAACACTGTAACTCTCGAGGGGTCTCAGAATTGCCGAAAGAAAATAACATGATGTGTTCTGATATACAAAACCTATAGAGCTTAGTTTACTATAGATGGTTTATGGATTTCAACTGCCGTATTGAAAAGCGTGTGCCTCATATTTATCGGTAGGCCTACTTTGGCTTTGCGTTGGTTCTGTTTGTTTACAGAGCTAAGGAGAATGGTGGGTTAAAGGGGCTTTGTAATTGTGTATGAGGCATCTGCGGTATCAGTGCTGACCAAGGGTCATGGATAGTGAGTTTTTACGTTGGCAAAATAAAATCATACTGATTTAATATTGATTTAGTTTAGTGCAGGCCTGATGACCGCCTCTCGCGACGTTGAACATAGGCTACATCAATTGTATATATTACTTTATTATATATATATATATATATATATATATATATATATAATTATATATATATATATATATATATATATATATATATATATGTATAACACGAAGCATATCATCTCTTGATATGCTTCTACTCGTGAACGCGATGTAAAATGACGGCATGCACATTTGTCAAGGACACCGTTAGGACTTCATCTCTTCCACGTAGGCTTAAATAAATATTGGACAAGAGAAACAAAAAAAAGTTTTTTAGTGAATCACACATTGCAAAAGATCATAGATCAGGGATACATTATATGATCGTTACCGAGATAAGAGTGGTTCAACCCCGGTAATCCCGGCCAGTCACGGTGGGCGGGGCTTGGTTGCCATGGCGATGACGTCAATGTTGGTGTCGAGTAACCAAAGGTCAAAATAAAGACAAGTGAATGAGATCGGAAGGAAACTTGACAGGGCGGTCAAAACAACGAAAAAGAGATCCGAAACAGCGAATATATGTATTCACAAGGATGTAACTTTGATCTCCGGGGACGAGTGATTGTATTCGGTGGTAAGGAAGCGTCGGACAACAGAAGGGTATGTGTATATAGGCAGGCTAGCAGAGGCTAACTCCGGGAGCTAAGCTAGCAGAGGCTAACGCTGTAAACACAGCTCATCAAATCAATCAAATGTGTTCGTTCTGACCGTTTTACAACAGTAGCTAAAGTGACCGTGTCGCTACACCGACGGCTACTGTGATGGTCGTGCCCGATGTCAACCGCCGGTAACTTTGCGGCTGTGTTTGCCCCCTGATGTTAGCATGTTGTTCACTGGCCTTGGAGCCAGCTGCAGCCTCAGCTGGGGAACTTCACTCACCTTGCAGCAAACTAAGGCTGCTGAGCTCATTTGGCGGGATATTTCACTTTATTTTACGTACACTTCTAACAAAGCTAACATATGTGGGTTTGTTATACTCTGATCCATTTAACATTTGAGGGAAAAAAGTTGCCTTGTTTGCAAATAATTCACTTCATACGGTTTACACTTTACATTGCCTGCTTGGACGATTATGAGTTTGTTTATGAGGAACCGTTGTTTTGTTGTGACTTGTTTGTTTTCATTGATTTATTTTAGTGTTTTACTCTTGGAGCTCTTGGTAGGTCATTCAGATGGGTCCATGTATGTTTTGCTGCAACCATGTACAGTTTTCATGCCTGGTGGATGAGAGCAATAGTATCTTGCAAAGTCTGCTCTGTCACATGACCATCAAAGTCAAATATAGTGTGGGTCAAGGGATGTCACTATCTTTGTTTTGCACCTCGTCCCTACATAAACCAGCGGCCAGTGCTCCGACCCGCCGTCCTCCCAGATCGGATCCGCCATTCTTCCAGATAGTTTGGAGCTGTAAACATCCCCGACTGGAAGCTGTCACTCGGTAAAGCTTTCAGTCTGATGTTTGCACCCGCCAACTGTCTTCAGCACCGTCATCGTAAATGTAATGCATCATTCATGTAGGAGTCCTGGTGTGGTTCTCTGTGCGTTATGGAATAACCTCTGGCAAGGTCACGTGACTGAAGACTGTGTGGTGTGCTGCATGGATGCTGGATCTGAAGGATGCCATTCGACGGGGACCATCCACCAGCAGGACACGGGGGTTCAGACCTCAGTTTATGTAAACATCCTACACTCAGCTGTAGCCATATTGACCACAGGCTGAGAGAAGGCTGTTTACTTTAACTGTCTGAACAGTGCGCCCCATGAAAATGAACCAATGCATTTCTAAAGGACAAATGTCATTCACCAGAGGTTGTCTATCACTTTTTGTTAAAGTATTCTATAAAAGCCTTTTTATGGAAGAATCTGCAGTGCGCCCTTTAAGGTTTGACATGATTTTCTTTAGTGGTTTCCTATTATCATCAGACATGATTTTATACAGAACATTTATATCTAGCCTATCAGAGCTAACATTGTGTATTGTGCATTTGGACAATAAATTCCTAAACATCACACAAGCACCTTTGCTCTTGTCATTAGTTCATGCAATAGTCAATAGATTAGAAGCCTATTTTTAACAAGATGATATACATGTATCTCTACATCATAACATAAGAATATTGAACGAATATTCAGGCTACAATAACTTTGAAACAATACCTATACAAATATCCGTAATTTATAGGCCAACCGTTTTACTTAGTTTTAAGTAATTGTTCTGCAATGCACAATTGTGTCACTAGATGGGAGTCTTGCTCTTCAGTAGACCAAAGCCACCCACATTGAGGTTGACATTTAGCCTAAATTGAGTCATTTAAAAAGGGAATTACAATTGAGGCTTAGGATAATCAAAGCCAATCAAAAGCAGCAAAACTATATATTCGACAGAGATTGAGAAAGGTACAGTAGGTTGGCTGTGCCACAAATGTTAAATATTGGCTTTGCCCCCCACCTATCACACATGTGAACCCCTGCTCAGGGTTAGAGAACACTTGTTTTTAACTGAGGCCTATCTTTAGTGACAACCACGTGTCATTTTAAAATCTGAAGTTATCTTGAATGTACATTTAGTCTTTGGAGACGCCGTAGCCTTCAGCCTAACTGCGTAGGATGTTTTTAACACTGCTCATCAAATAATTAATGCAAACATATATATATGTGTGTATATATATATATATATATATATATATATATATATATATATATGTGTATGTATATATATATATACATATATATGTGTATATGTTTGCATTAATTATTTGATGAGCAGTGTTAAAAACAATCCCGGTCGCCAGTCAACATTTACACCCGCGGACCCTGCTATAAGGTAGGCTAGGCTATGCATTACAACATTCTACAGAATCTCACGCCAGTGAAAACCCAAAAGTTGGCAGCTCTGTATACATATATATATATGTATATATATATATATATATATGTATATATACATATATATATATATGTGTGTGTGTGTGTGTGTGTGTGTGTGTGTGTGTGTGTGTGTGTGTGTGTGTGTGTGTGTGTGTGTGTGTGTGTGTGTGTGTGTGTGTGTGTGTGTGTGTGTGAACACCTTGAAAAATACTATATATATATATAGTATTTTTCAAGGTGTTCATGTCCAATATGCACACTGTTGATATGTTTAGACCAAAAAAAGATCCAACTAAAAGGCAATTAAAGGGGTAGTTCAGAATTTTGGACATCGGACCTCATTTCCAAGTAAGCCGGTGTGTTATTTATCATTGGAGACCGTTTCCAATACTTTTCATTCAGTCCTTCCAGTTGCAGAAATCGCTGGTGCTAGGCTAGCCCAAGTCGAGGGGAACTGCTAGCCTGCCAATAAAAACTGTTTTACCCACTCCACAGTGCACCCGAGGCAAACCAATTATAATGCCCGACTATCGATGTAAATGTCTGTGTTGATATAATAATGTTAGAAATAAAACTATCCCGGTTGATATAACACGGAGTGTCTCCAAGCTGAATATCTAAAACGATACGATGCCCAGGAGATTCTGTCGTCTGAAAGCTCAGTCCGAGTTTAAATAGGTAGGTAGGCTGTTTGGACACAAGAAATGCGGCCGCCATCTTGGACCTATAGGCCATATATACGCCATATAGGCCTATATATAGTTTATGTAGGCTATTTATATATAGCCTAATCATATATTAATTGTTTCTTCAACGTATTAAAATAGCTGAATTTACTGCCCCTGTTTCTGCTTCTCTATCATATTTATAGTGTGTGATTTGCAAAATACCTATCATAGCCTACATCACATATCATAGGGTGACCAGACGTCCCCGTTTTTGGCTGCCTGTCCCTGGCTAAATACAGAAAAAACAACCTGTCCCCGTTTAGTTTTTGAAGACACATTAGGTGTCATATGACATATCAGAATATTCTATTAGGCCTACTGTTAAGCCCACGAAATATTAAAACACGCCGAACCATGTGTCCTGTATCATAGCTAGCCTACATGTATGACCTTTTCAGCAAAACAACCCGTGTGAAAATCGGTTTGGTATTCAGTGAGGTATGATTAATTAAATTTGCTGACAGTTCATTACACCAGCCAAACTGAATACACTGAGTGGAGCAGTCGACCGGTCCAAGATGGCGGCCCTACGACTCGTCAGTGGCAGTAGGCAGTAGTGGTCGATGCGGCGTCTACTCTTTATTAGTGATGGGTCGTTCGCGAACGAGTCGGCTCAAAGAGCAGGCTCTTTTAAGTGAACGATGGGAGTCGGCTCCCAAATGTGAGCCGTTGTCTTTTTTGTTCTCCCGTGCTACGGGTGCTACATGCATTCATTCTACACGTGCTATGTGTGTCACGGCGCATGCATGGCCAGCAACCAATCATGAGAACAAGCAGCGAGGGGCGGGGGGTTTTGATGCGCGATACACGTTGCCTGTGACTGACAGGAGGAAAAGAGGAGGAGGAGGAGAGATGAGTGCGAGCGTGTGAGTACAAGATGAATGAGACAAGGAAAAGAAGCAGCATTTGGATGCATTTTGATCAGTGTGAGAACACAAAGGTCAACACACGCGCACGTGTGAATTACGGCATGGCACCATTATAAAAGGTATACAGTAAGCGGTAATATGAAGAGCCGTTTGGGAGCCGAAAGAGCCGTCTCTTGTTGGTGAGCCGTTCCAAGAGGCTCACTAAAAATTCCCATCACTACTCTTTATAATGTCGGGTAGGTAAAGGTGTGCGTCTTCTACGACGTTTAAACCTGCCCACTTCATCTATGTGTGATCTGGTGCTGCTCCCTGTGGCTATGTGAGGATATTGCCTCTTAACTATTATATGTGTTCGGTGCTGCTCCCTGTGGCTATGTGAGGATATTACCTCTTAACTATTATATGTCTTGAAATGTGTTACATTGTTCAGGGAAACTGGAAACACTTCTCTAGTTAGCACTAGTTAGATCAGTTTTAAAGCTGCTAATACAACAAACAAGCAGAGCTTCTCAATGTCCTCATAAAACTTCATAATGTAGGTACAGAACTTCATATTCCGTTAAACTTCACACTTCAAAACATCAGGACATATATAAAAAGGGTTTAGAAAGTAGGAATTAACCTTCATGAATGTGGTGGTTTGTCCTAAACTTTTGTCATAAACACGTTTGCTTCATAGGTTAAGATGTCATGGGTAACTTATGCAAAACAACATTTGAATTGCGATTAGGCCTACATGTAAATTTGGAGCTCACACTTAAAACATTGTGCTTGTGTGTGGGTGTGTCTGTAATGGTTAACAAATGTTTCCCTTCACTGTAAGTTGCTGAATGAGTTTCTAATTTTCTGTTCCACTATATGCCAGGCACTGCTGGCACTGGTGCCAGTAACTTTTTCATTTGGTGGCACCCTAGCAAATTTGGTTGCACCCCATTATTTGCAGTTGTTTTTTTTTGTCGCAATATTGGCATGTCATTTTCAATCATTTCAACAGATTGACTAATTTCTTTCCCTATTTAGGCATTCTGTCATCCAGAATAGTGCTGTTCTTCGCATGCTCAAATAGCGCTAGTACTCAATGCAATTTAATTGAAACTTGTGAAATAATGTTCAAACTCTCTTTTTAGTTGTATGATCAACCAGTGTGTCTGCATTGTAACTAAAGTTGGTTGAGGTTTCCAATGAGAGCACACTCAAACCGGGGCTGCCATACAGCCCCGCTATAACTTGCTCATGAGCACTGCTCAACACACACATCGCAGCGCCACCCATTACCACTCATTATATTTTTCACCCCAATCTGAAGGAGAAGGTCTCGCGGGCCACACTACTGAGAGGCTCTGTCCAAAAATGGCCCGTTTGGGCTGACTTTTTTTCTCCAAGAGTTAGAACTAACTAACTAACTAACTAACTATAACTGTCATTACTGGGACCCAGGGGAACGTGTGTATGCATTTCGGCATCTATCCTTCTTGAACGGGAAGTGACCTCCAAGGCAGAAATGGCATTGGTTTTAAGTTCCCCATTTACGGGAAGAAGGAGATAGAAACTTGTGCCTCCTTAAGGCGTGTAAAGACAGCTGGCATGTGGACACGTTTTTCACACACACACACACACACACACACACACACACACACACACACACACACACACACACACACACACACACACACACACACACACACACATATATATATGTACATCAAAATGTATATATAGGTTTTGGATAAAATGAACCTATGGAATGGATTATTTAATTATTTTAAGATGCCATAAACTTCCATTGTGCTCCAAAAAAACGCGTCGTCCTAGTCTGTCACAAAGAAGTTTGCGGCTGTCTGCTTTGCGAGTGGGCGACCACAAGACAACAGACAAGAGTCAAGCGACAAGTCAAGCGACAAGAGACGGGACCTTAAATTGCTTGCACAAAACTCTTGATCAGCACTCAGCATTTGTTTATTGTTGTCCTTTATTTAAACCAGTATGCGCAGAGAGAGTGAGGGGGAGCGAGAGAGAGCGAGAGAAAAAGAGAGCGAGTGAGCGAGCGAGAGCGAGGTCTGCGGTCTTCGCCATTAGTTCATTTACTTATTTTTGTGTAGGTAATATGTTGTCAAATATGTTTAAACTTAAATAAACTACATATACAAGTACTTATGTCTCGTTGTATTAGTTTGTCCTGTTATTGACGTAATGCGCGTCATTGACATAGGCTAATGCGCAAATATAGATATTCGAATATATATATTTTTTCAGAGGGAATATTCGAACGTCATTTTTTTTTAGCAATTTTATACCATTTGCATGTCTGGCAGGGAAGGCAGACACACATAGCCTAAAGGTAAGACTTGCTTTAGCAAAGGGCCAAAGGCTTCTTTTATAGGCCTACATAAAAAATATAAATAACCTGTGAAGAAAAGATACAATCAGCCTATTACAACTTTAAAATAATGAGTTATAATTGAATTATAATTCTAAATCTAGTGTAGGCTAGACATTCTGAGCTATATAGAGCCCCTTTCCCTTTCGTCCTCGAAAGTCCTTTAAGCGCTCCGGCGCCGGTGCCGACGGGCAGGCCGCTGGGGCCCTGCGGGTGGATGCGCAGTGGCGACACAGACTCCTTCCTTCCGGGACAGTACACCCACGCCTTACCCCCAGAGCCTGAGCCTGAGCCGAGTGGGTGGGGTCAGGCCCACTGCCATCGGGGGCTCCCGAGCCAGGGTCGATGGCGTGCTGCCCTGTCCACCCGCAGTCCTCAAGCAGCCTTGGCTGCCGACACTGCTGCGGGTCGAGGTCGACCTTCCTGCACAGCCACAGTGCAGGGACGGCCTCGGCCGTCTCGGTGGGGGGGAGGGGTGCCAGATGCAGGGCTGCAGGTGATGTGTGGCCCCTGGCGGCGCTGGCCTGGGTTCTCTGGGTGCTACCGTGTCCTTTCCTTGTCTGGACTGGAGCGCCACCGTCTCCATGCCGAGGGGGACGGCCCGACACATGGACCCGGGCTTCCCAACCGGTCAGCAGGTCCAGGATGATGATGCACGTGGGTCGTGGATGTCGGCAAGCCTGAACTAACGCTCCACCTTCCGGTCTCTCACCCGTACGATCACTCCGCTGTAGGGCTCTGGTTCATGGGCCAGGTGGCCCGGCTCCCCTCACCAGGTGGCCCGGCTCCCCTCACCAGGTGGCCCGGCTCCCCTCACCAGGTGGCCCGGCTCCCCTCACCAGGTGGCCCGGCTCCCCTCACCAGGTGGCCCGGCTCCCCTCACCAGGTGGCCCGGCTCCCCTCACCGATAGTAGCAGCACTCGTTCGGTCCAGACCCGGCCTGACAAACCCCCGGCACTCCCTCCAGAACTTCCTCAACGACGGTGATGTAAGCCCCCAGGCACTCTTCCTCCTGGTAGCGGCGACCAGCCTACTGTTCCCAGCTTTGAAGGTTCGCTGCCCGAACCTCCACTCCAGTGCCCTGGTTAGGGCCTGTAGGTCTTGCTGCAACGTGAACGGTGCTTACATTGTGTACATTAATGTACCTCATCACAGCCCCCCGCACCTGTCACAGGAATCTAGAATCAATAGTTTCAGTTTTCAGAATATTGTGTTTATATTACATGTTCATGTTCATATTAAATACAGGATATATGATTGCATGTTACAGAAAGTTAAATGATGGGCATAGGTTGTAAACAAGCACATATGGATATATACAATAACTGGGGTGGCGGGGGGATTCAGAACAAAAATGTAGCTCATTGCTCCACACGTTTGAAATATGAGTTGCGTAATAAAATATCTATTTTTGGTTATTTCTTAAACAGAAGCCTACCCCGATTCTATTCCCTCAAAACTCCAAATTAGCATGAAAGGTGCCAAGAGCAGTTCAACTAACTAACTACACACATCATATATAATCATGAACAAAGATTATGACAATAAAAGGCATTTCTCGCTAGAAATGTTAATGCTGAAACAAGCATAATATTGCATGTTGCCAATGTTTTCTGGTTCTGCAGTCCTCGGAGCTTGCTAACTTGGGGTGCACTGATCACTTGTGCTGTCGGACATTCATAGGAATCTTACGAAACATTGTGCATAACCTTTCGTACGATATCATATGAACATTGTATGAGACAAGCCTGGGATGTGACATGCATGGGCATAATTTATATTTGATGACAATACAGCATATAAGTAAACTAATTTACAACAATACCACAGTATTTGATTGTGGAATACATTCATAGAGAGATAATGTTTAACTTGGACTGTGACATTAACTAGTCAACCTTAAAATATAAGTCAGTACAAGTAAGTTGAGAGAAAGAATGAGGCCAGCTAAACTAAATGAGAAGAATGAAGGTGCTCCTTTTCTCTTTGGGGCCTTCATGAAGCCCTCTCCGTCTCTTCCTGTCCGGATGGGACGAGCCATGTGTAGAGAGGTGCCAGCATTAGGGATCAAAGGTAAACCAACTATGCTGGGATGCTGGATTCATCTCAGGGGTGGCAGATGGATGTAAACTCTAGATGTCAATCAGACTTAAGTCCTTTGTCGATTCTGCTTTTTCCACACTCATTCCATTCATAGACAAGATAATGCCTATAACTCCTTTAACCCTATGGTCATTTTCTCCCATAAGGCAGTTATGAACGGTTTTCAAGGGCCTGTGATGATTATTGGGAGACTTACTTGGGACCTCCCCTGGCCCCGCCTACTTCCTGTTCTCTTGAATGTCTTTGGGGGTCATTGTAATGAGCTCAGAACACTCTATTTTTGCTCTAGAATCTAGAGTCATGGACAAATTGTTATAAAACACACGTAATAAGATTGTCCCTTCTTAAACAGTTATAGAACGTTTATCCTGTATATACAAAAACATTTTTTAAAAAAAAGACAAAATATAACTATGAAAAAAACAACTGTAAACTGAGTTTGAAAAGAAGTTGAATAGGGATTGAACCAGAAAAACTACTCTAGCTCTGCACAGTATCAGATCTAAAGCTTCTACTAAAACTAATATGCAGAGCTTCAAGGTGTCCTCATAAAACTTGTAATGTAGGTACAGAACCTCATATTCCATTTAACTTGGGTGGCGTGATAAAAACATCAGGACGTAAGTAGTGGTGGTTTGTCATATACTTCACGTTTGCTTCATTTCCATAGGTTAAGATGTCATGGGCAACGCATGCAAACTCATTTTAAATCTGTTTCTATGTAAATTTGGAGCTCACACCTAAAACATTGTGCTTGTGTATGGGTGTGTCTGTAATGGTTAATGGCCAGGAAAGAAATTTATTTTTCCCTTTGCTGCCAATTTCTGAATGAGTCTGTACTCTTCTTTTCCACTATGTACCCCAGTTTGAAGGTTTTTGTCTTTGAGCTCTTCCCAGTAATGTCTCCAGTTTCCATTTTGATCCGCTCCAAATCCAAATACATTCACCTGTGAAGACACGCATTGCCATTATCCTTCTATGTGAATTAAAGGATGTGGCCAGTTGTTCAGCACCCAAGATTAATTGTTGACATTGTCTACGTCCAGATGACAATAGTCATGACTTTTGTTCATTTCAGCCCCTCTTGCAGTATAGGCACGTTCCCAATGTGGGCAGTTGCCGATCAATTGACCTCCTTTGCCATTTTCACCTCCACCCAAATGAGTGTTTAGCAGCTCCCATAGCTTATCCTTGTTTTGACCCTCCCAGGTAAGCACCCACAAACTGCCCTGGCTAGTATAGGTTTCTCCAATAGTGCCCACAAACAAACCAATCCACAAGTTGTGATTCTGTGTCTACTTGCGACTGCACATTCTCAGGGACTGAGTTCGAATTATCAGCGAAGATAGTGGCGGCGTGTGTAATATTTCAGAAATCTGAGTACAGAGCAACATCTCAATAAGTTGCGAGGGTGTAGGAGGCTGTGTTTCAAAATTGCAGACGCATTCTGTGTCTACATGCCACTGTGCATTCTCATGGACTGAGAGAAAGAGACTGAAAGATGAGCAGTTACAATTCTTGAATGTTAAATGTAACTTTTGGATTGAACTTTGGCTTCTTTATTGCTTTGTCCCAAAGTGGGAAAAAATTGACCAGTTGACAGTCTCGTCCTATGTACATTCATACAACGTACATTCTTACTGCATGCCTCCATGAGCATTCACAATGCATGTAAACAAAGAATGGAAACATGTCAATTCGTTCCTTTGTGGCCATTATTGGAGAAACCTACCTCGCCAGGATAGTTGTGTTGGATAAAACACAGATGCAGCTATGGGAACTGCTCAACACTTGTTGTTGGTATATAATGTATGTCAATGGATGCTAACTTCCCAGTTTTGGAACAGGCCTACACCGCAAAACTGGGTTTTGAGATAAAATCACTGTTGATTTACTGGACATAAACAATGTCAACAATGAACCAGGCAGAACTGGGCAGTTAACATATATTATTCAATAAGGAACATTACCTCGTCACAAATGTGTATTGCGAGCATCAGACCCAGAAAGCCAGTGGATGGGTAACTTCCACTATTCTTCAGCCAAACTTCGTAGACGTACTTGATGAATTGAGGATTGAGAATCTTGACCTGCAGGTGAGTGATAATCTCATAGTTAGCCTTACTTAATTACAAGTGATATTCAAACTATTATTTTTAGAAAAAACTTTAATCGCTCTCACCAAATCTTTATTTGCATTGATCTTTCCCTTCACGGGTAGGTATGTGCTGTTAATATACAATTAAATGTCATTACAGATGCAGATGTTTATACAGATATTTTTGGAAAAGATAATTCTGTTCCCTCCACCAAGCTAGTGTTTAGTACCAAGATGGCCACTAGGTCAATAAGGCCCCAAATGGCTTTGGTTTCGAACCACTTACTTGTGTAGAACTGTGTGTTTGTGTGTGTATGTGTGTTACCCCATTAATAATACCCACATACTCACAACCTAATGGAGCCGGTGCTGAAGGCGCTAATCAACCAATGGAGATCCAGCGTTTTAAAAGGGACCAGCATGAGGTGGGTCCTGTTGTCCATCAAATCCACGGCACTCTCAGGGTACATGATGTGAAACGTGGTCTTCTTCCCCACGTGCTGTTCGTAGCCTTTGGTAGGTGCACCGTTCATTCTAAACAGTTGTCATTACGAGAAATTCTTGCATATTCATTCTGTGTGTTCAGCCATGTAACTTGTGTAAACATACAGTGTATTGATTTTTTTAAATTTTTTGTAAATATATTTTATTAGTTTTATATTCAGGGGTTTAAGTAGCTCAAAACTGAGCAGACTGAATCCATTAATCATTTTAAATGGGAGTTTGCTCTGAGCTGCACTGCCCAAAATTGCAAGAATCAATGTAAGAAATAAAATATAACGTGAGGTTATAACTAGAGATATATAAAGGATAATAAAAAGCATACTAAAGGCTGCCAAAGGGCAAAGTTCAACTGGAAGGCAATCATTTTCAAATATGTGTCACGGGGACCAACCTGAAGACAACGTCGCTTAAATCAATGAGGGCCCCATTGTGAGAGGCCTGCAGGTTCCCAGAGTTGCCCACCACGGAACAGCTCCTACAGCGCTGGGACCCCGAGTCCATGAAGCCCTTGTCATCGGGGAAGAGTTTAAACACTTTGTCCACGACTTGTCTGAAGGCGCCCAAGTCGTTTGGGTCGCTCTGTAATCTCTGGTGTACAAAGAAGAAGAAAGAACGATTAATCGTGTTTCAAATTTCAGATCAGGCAGTCTCCTTTGTTATAGAGGCTCTAGGGGGACTGCATAGATTCTGACCCAGAAAGCAGAAACTGCATCTGGGAAAGATACACCTTGTTTCATATTTCCCTTTGTTATTTATTTATTTATTTTACCCAAAGAAACTAATCTGTACAAATATATAAAGCTTTCAGAAGGGGATTTTAAGTGCCAAGTCTGCAGGATTTTGATTTCAAACCTGTAAAGACACTGGCCAAGTTTGTGTTTGGCAATTACAAGCATACAGAAGCCTGCTTCCAGCAATATGATTGGTTGAAGAAAATATGAAGCAAGAGGAAGAAGCAAGTTTTCTGCCATCAGACTTCCAAAATCAATTTTAAGTCTTATTGGTGAGACTATCCTACTAATCAGGTGCCAGATTTTTTCTTGAGCACAAAAATCTAATTTTCTAAGTTATTTAAGCAATAGATCACGATAGGCTGTGGAATGTTCTCATTATACCACAGTCACCGACGGATGGGCAAGGGCGTGTCTGACGTATAGGGAGTAGTCTTTGTGGACTCAGCCTGCAACAGGGGCAAGACTCTCCTTGCGCTCTCCTTGCACCAGGCATTATAAAGCTGGCTTTTTCCTGCGTCTTCCTGCTTGTTGTTGTTATTGCTAAATGGATCCCGTAGTCGCAAGGACAGTGTTGCCCCTGTACATGTACCGCAGCAATCGCCCAATTCTTAAATCCATTCTTAAATCCCCCGCTGGCGGCCGGCTTTTTGACATTTCCACGGCGGGTTGTATCACAAAGACCATTTCATTGGACAGAGTTCAAGTAGTGGCACACTAGTGTATTTGCATAACTGCCATCTGATTGGCTGACGGACATGTCGCTTCCCGAAAAGTTGATCATTTTTCAACTTTTGATGCAGGCCACGGAGCCGACTTGACGGACGGACCCACAATGCATTTCGAGGGCGCCCCATGCAAAGTCTGCATGGGACGCTCCCGAAATCTATTGCGTCCAAAAGTTGAGAAAAGTTTAAAGCGCTGGTTACACTTCTACAACTGCGTAATGCGCTATCCAACTGCGTAACCATGGAGATCCCTCGAGCCCTCATAGTTCTCCGTCGTGGTGCCGGATACGCAATGCAATTTCCCGCCCGATCAGTAGGGGCTGGAAAAGTAATTCTGGAAATGATGTTTTTAGAGGACCAATCGCAGCCCTTGCCGTCTCCGTTGTCGCTTGACGGAGTGACGGACAAAAATATTTCATGCAGCTGGAGACGACAGAGAGGCTCTCCAACAGGCTCTCCTGCAACATAGAGGGCTCTCTATGGTAATATTGGTAACCCACGTACAGCACTTTACGCAGGAGTAAAAAGTAGGCTTAACTTTTCAGGCAGCGACGGATCCGTCACCCAATCAGATCGCGTTATGCAAATATACGCAAGTACACTGTCCAATGAAATCGCCTTTGTTATGCAACCCGGGAACTCACATAGATGCGTCAAAAAGCCCCCATCCGTCGACGGACGTGTACAGTGGACAAGAGGTGGATGCGTCCATTGACGGAGGTAGTGTGCAAGAGGCGTTAAGCCAAATTTTTACTTTTTCCTGCGTAAAGTGCTGTACGTCGGTTACGGAGAGCCTGTCGGAGAGCCTCTCCGTTGTCTCCGGCTGCATGAAATATTTGTGTATATAAAAGTGTCCGTCACTCCGTCAAGCGACAATTGAGATGGCAAGGGCTGCGATTGGTCCTCTAAAAACATCATTTCCGGAATTACATTTCCGGTTTGACTACATACACAACGTAAACACTGGCATTTTTTTTTTTTTTTTTTGCATTGCGTATCCGGCACCACGACGGAGAACTATGAGGGCTCGAGGGGTCTCCGTGGTTATGCAGTTGGATAGCGCATTACGCAGTTGGATAGCGCATTACGCAGTTGTAGAAGTGTAACCAGCGCTTTAAGGCCCATTATTCTACTTCGTTTAAGAATGCTTGATTCTGATTGGCTGGGAGGAGGGCATTAACCCGGCAGGTTGCCCGCTGACTGAGCACAGCGTCATCAAATAGTAGATCAATACGCCACTTGTATTTTTTTTCTATCACAGAAAAGTCAAACATGAGGTCCATTGTAAAAATAAACCTAGTTTAAAAAAGTTTCTAAAATGTGTCGGAAATCTATCGGAGGGTCAGTCGATACATGTTTCGCAAGCGAGATACAATGTAGCAACTACGTTATTAAACTAGTGATCAGATGCAGACTTGTGCGGTTGCTATAGAAACTAATAAGCTACAGCTGAGCTAACGGGGAGCGTACCTATGTTCCCCGGGTCCTATGTTCCCCGGTCGCGACTGTGTTTTTCGTAGGCGGAATCCGGGAAAAGTTCCGCCTCAAGCGCTAGGATTGAACAGACAAACTCACACGCTGACTCCTAAACCTAACCATAACCGTAACCCTCACCCTAACCACAACTGTAACCGTAACCCTCACCCTAACCATAACCATAACCGTAACCCTAATATTCATGATTCTTCCGGATTCCACCTACGAAAAATTTGCTAACGTTATTCACCGTAGTTCTAAAGGGGACTACTTTTTGAGGGAGATGAACTCAAACAGAGTATACATTTATTAAGCATGCAATACGAATAAGAAAAAGCTTATTCTAGTAAGAATTATTAAAGTAATTGAATTGTTTTATTATGTTGGCAAGCAAGAAGTAGAATAAACGGGATAATCACAGTAATCAATCAATAATAAACAGTTTGATATGCCCGGCTAGTGGAAGGTAAGCCGTCCACTAGCCGGGCATATAACTGTTTATTGCCCTGCCTTGAGGTGATTATCCCTTACTTCACACCCTACGGTAAATATGGATATGGACGCCGGATCCGGATCCGGAGGTATGAGGCGGCCTTTAAGGGGCGTTGTCCGTCGTTCGTACAACATTTCCACCCTCTCCATTAATCAACATCTTTTTAGGCTTCAGTGAACTATGCTATTGCTTTTATATATAAATAAACAACAGTTCAAGTTAGGCGCAGAGTGATAAGGAACTCCGTAAACTGAATGGGCGTCATAGCTGTGTGTATACGCTCATTATACAACAGTTAGGAACCAATCAGATTGCTTGATTTAAGCCACCCGTTTTGTAATGTTTATTTGTATCTGGTTATTAATAATTAGAGATCAGTGGAACCAAATGGAATGTTGAATATTGATGGCATTTACCTTCCACCAAAGGAAATCTTTGGCTGAGAGATTGGTTTGTTGAGTGAGAAAGGGGTGGATTGTTTGGTTCAAATGGGCCATGAACCAGTCATCACCCTCTGGGATACACTTGTCACAAGCGCATTTACTGAAATCCTCAGATTGGAAGGGTTGCTGTAATGCAGTCCACCACTCTTCAGAGGAGTTGCTTATAAAAAGCACTAGGAGTCCTGTTACGGACAGCAGCACGACAGCTGTGCCTCTTCTCATGAAGACCACCATACTGGCAATGGGATGGCCGATCCGGAACGAATGAGATCTGGGAATATGAGAATAGTGTGATTATTATTATTATCTCACTGTTGTACTTGAGGTGTTTCATTCTGCTGATTTTGAACAGTTGAAAATCCGAACCGCACAATTGTATATGTTTTGATGAACGCTTCTGCTTTGATCCAGCATTTGAACATTATATTGTATCCCAATATTGCAATCGAAACAATTTGAGTATAGAGTTATGGTTAATACTAGTAAAACTTTTTTTTATCTCTTTACAATAATGGACTCCCGATCAATCCACATTATTATGAGATTTATCATGTAAAAATTAATGTCTAGGATTTCAGACTTCAGCCTGTTTGGACTTTAGTAAACTTAAAAAAAAAAATCTTTACACAAAATATGGGATTGTGCAGCAATGTGTAGCAATGCTTTTATGACAATCATAATTTATGACCATCAGAGATGTTCCAACCCTTGATGTGCAAGTGTACAACATATTAAACCACATCCTTAAATATAACAACAAGCCCACAGTTTAATGTGAAGGTGGATACAGGCCAATCCACTTTCTTTGTTTAGGCTGTTGGCAGCAGTGCTAGTCTAGATAGTAAAGATAAGATGATACGATGATATAAAGTATCATCTTAATGGTGTTGTTTCACTGTTTTTGGTGTCAATGACGACGAAATGACGTTTTGCTGGCAATCCAAAAGAACATTTGATATAGGCATAGCTAGTTAATATCTATGTGTAACCAGTGCATAATACAAAGCATTTAAGTTAGCATTAGGTTTTTATTATTTATATTTATTTAGGTTATATATATATGTATATATATATACATATATATATATATACATATATATATATATATATATATATATATACATATATATACATATGTATATATATATAACTTTTTAATTTTCATCAGTCATCGCATGTGGGTGGACCTATGGTTTGTCTGACAATGAATGTGGTGCTAACGGACATAACAATCCTGCTTTGCGTTTGACAATGAATGTAGGTGCTAACGGACATAACAATCCTGCTTTGCGTTGCTCAATGCTTTTGTGATTATGGCGAGTGAACAGTGCCAAACCTAAGGATAACCAGGAAGAGGCGAAGGAGCAGGCTAACCCTACGCCGCCGTCACAACGTGTGGAGTTTTGTGTGGGACTGATCGGGACTGCAGACGAGAGACCAGCAGCGACGCCACGGCGACTGCATGGAAGTTCCGTCCACCGGCGGCGGTGTCACGGCGACGTACATACGGAAATTCAGACAAAATGTACGTCTGCTCACGAGTTCGTCGCCACAAAGACGCCTGCTAACCTACGTCGCCGTGAGAACGCCTGAGCTAAAACTTAAGAGTTTTGGTCTTTTTGACACACAAAAACTAACGGTTTTTATAAAATGTCATCAACTTATTCATCAACAAGTATTTGGACATATTAATACCAGAAAAAAAATAATTATATATATATATATATATATATAGACTGGGAATCGAACCCCAGTCTCTCGCGTGACAGTCAATTACCTTAACCACAACATTGTCTGGACCATGACCAAAAATAAATAAGTAAATATATATATATATATTTATTTATTTATTTATTTATTTATTTTTGGTCATGGTCCAGACAATGTTGTGGTTAAGGTAATTGACTGTCATATATATATATATATATATATATATATATAAATGCACGTGTCAACACCTTTAATGCAGTACTCAGAAACCTGATGTATAGATTTATGTGTCGGCTTGATGCCTCAGAAAACCAGATAATCAATAGTCTGACCCACATCAACTGTAGTTCCATCAGGTATCAATCTCTGTTCTGGAGACACTGGTACAGTTGTCTCTTTTTAACTTTATAGTCATTCTATTTTTGATATCAGTGGTGTAAATTTCTATTTTTATGTTTTAGCTTTTCTTATTGTCTGTGTTGTGTTGTCTGTTGTTGTGCTGTATTGTGTCTTGTGTTGTGTTCTTTTTGCTATGGACCCAGAGTCTGAAATAATAATAAAGAAATATATATATATTATGGCGACGGCGTACGTATCTCCACACGTGCATTTCACACGATGTTATCCTTCTCCTGGTAATCCTGGCACTGTTCACTCGCCATATGTGATAGGCCAACTGGATGTCCATAGACACGTCAATAGGCCGACACCATGAGCATGTCCAAAAACAAAGGTCATACGTCATGACACGACCAGTCACATTCCTTTCATTTGTCTCCCTTCCCTAAAATATTAGACCCACCAAGACATTTTGTAACTTAAATTGTGTATTAGGCTAAGCCTAGCCTATATTTAGCACATAGTAATGCACACAATATTCTTCGTATCATTATTTTTTACCTAGACCACATTTTGTGGGTTCCTATTTTTGGGACCTATTTGTTTATTTTGAGGGCTGGCGGCTGTGGCTGAAAAAAAAATACATTCTGGATTAAGCACAGACATGCGAAGAATAGCCCTTTGACTTTCTAGGGGTGCTGATTACATCGTGGCATCGGGGAAGCTAGGTGGCAACCAGCAAGCATTCACAGAAAAGGTGACCATCACAGGTTACCGTTTTAAAACAGCTTTAATCTGGGTATTTTGGGTCTTTTGGGGTATTTGGGGCATTTAATTGAATGCTTTATTCTGCCAAAGCTTCCTGTTCACAATGCAGTGTAACAGCAACAATGCAACTACGCATTATTACCGCAGAGTCGTTTAGGCCTATTATAATTAATTGTAATCATCATCAATCATTCGCATGACCGCGGCCCCTTGATGATGATTAATTATTATTGACGCGCGAGAAGATTTGGGGAGTTTTTCTTTCCACTAATGGACCCTTAACCCCGCCAGCCTCTTCGAAATGTCACAATGCGTCAATGAATATTTAAACATTTTGAAATAATAAGAACAAGAACAATACAATACATAGTGGACTACAAATTTCGTGTTGTCTTACCTAGATATTCTGGAAAAATCAAAAATGTTTTCTTTAATTGTGACAAACTGCCAATAGTGTAAGGCTATATAAAAATAAGCGAATATCCTGCGTGTGAGGCCGTGAGTGGAATGAATGGATGAATTGTGTGTGACTCTTATTTGAAGTACGTCTCAGCCACTCCTCCGTTGAGTCACAGGTTCCTTATGCAAAGCCCCAGCAATCGATCTAAGCAATCGGTCTTTTTAAAGTAAATGATGTGTAGGCCTACTGTAAGCTTATGTCTGATAAACATCAGGAAGTGACCCGTGCCCTATCTTGAATAATTATAATCCCGGTAAAGTGTCGCCTACTGTTATACCCATATTGTAAAATACATGTCGAACAAACCTTTTAACGTCACGTCAGGGCGAGACCTGGACAAGACCCATTGCAGACCAATTCCATTTTTGCAGTTTATGATTGATTAAATATCGATATTGTGCCCGTTAAGCACTTTGATTACATATATTCCATATGAACGGATGTTACCACATGGGCAGGTAACAAAAGTAACGAATCCACTCCAACTTATGAAAGACATGGTTGTACCCCCCTTTCCCCCAATCTGAATTATTTATTATTTAATTATGGAATTTAAATGAATTACTTAATATAAGAAAACTTCTCTTTTAAAACAATTCAGACATAAACGCCACCCTTTTTGTTGTGTTTTGTCGACGACCCCTTATATATCCTGCTCAATGGTCTGACCCGTTTGGCATGTTACACTCCAATGGTTTATTAATTTCAGAGCATGAACGGAGCTTCGTTTGTGGGTGTGTGGCTATGTCAAATAGGTACAAGGTACTCATGTCGTAATGGCCCTAAAAGTGATTAATTCAGAGACTTCTAAAAAGGCCGAAATTTTGTGTTACTTTTTCACTAGCTCCGTTGTGTATGATTGTATGATGACCGACGTTGTGTCTGAAACACGCCTGGTCGTGTTGGTACAGGAGTAGCTGCACGCGAACCAACGGGTTCAAGGACAGCTTCTTCCCACAAACGATTGCACTATTGAAGTCTCGACTGTTAACTCTTGTTATTTTCACTGTTATTTTTATTTTTATTGTATTTACTACCTAGTGCCTGTGCATTGCCAGGAGTGAATGCTACTGCATGTTTGTTGTGCTTGACTTAATAAAGAACTTGAACTTGATGTAGGCTTGTTCAGCTGAGACTAATTGCATAGGCCTCAATTAGCACAAGAGACAAACATTACACTACAGACAAAGAAAAAATCAGGTAGTACTAAGTGATGTTAAGACAGGATTGTTACAGTGCTCAATCCATTCATGGCACCTGATGAAACGTAATTTTAATATTCTGCTGTAGCCTATCATTGTTTCAGGCCAGGTATGAATCAGAGTGGCAAATGTTGGTAATGTTATGCATTGGTAATGCATTGGTAATGTTAAATAAGCCATGCCTAAAGGTTCTTATTTACCTAGGTAAACCGTCTATGGCATGGGCATGGGCTGAATGGCAAAGAGGAGAAGAAAGAGAAAAAAGAGAGGAAGCTGTTATGGACTGCTGTTAGCACTACAAATATGTAATGCAATGAGCTACTGCTGTTAGCTTGAAGATCATGTGGTCTTAATAAAGTATATAATTTAATTAACATCATACCCCTCCTGGCATTCCCCTAGGCTGCAGTACAACGAGTCTGATCAGCTTGAGGCTGATCGGACTCTGAGCACCTCGGGCTCAGCGCACGCTCGGTAACAGGCCTTGGGAGCATTGGTGGTGCCAGGGTGTTGCTTGCTGCAGCTAAAGCAACACCAATAATTGGCTTAGCAACACCAAAGCAACAACAAGTTGGCCAAATGTTTTTGTTTTGTTTTGTTTTTTTAAAGAATGAAAGAAAACATGTAATGAAAGAATAAAACTTTGAGTTGATACAATGTCTAACGAGCAATCAAAAACACCTGTATGAATGTCAGCTATTAGCCTACCGGAGTAAAAGAAGAAAATAATACAAATTCAAATGGATACATTTCTCGTCAGATACAAAGTGCCGACGACGGATAGTGGGATGACCACGCCTGAAAACATGGACCCTAACATTGAGGATAGAAACGATTCCGATTTTTTTGAGGGAGAAGAGCAGTCTCCTCTCCTGCTGTCTCACACCGAGCCATCCTTTTAGCAGCAGGTCGAAGCCGACGAACATAGAGCTAGCGCTTCTCCCAGTGAGCCTGCTCCCATCCCGTCTACAAGTAGGCCTAGTACCACCATAACCGACATCGGCCACCAGGGAAGATTCCACCAGGAGAAAACGTATATCCTTAATGGACTGAATTAACATGCTATGGCCGTATGGGCCGAATTTTAATTATGAAAAACCGGCACAGGTTCTAGGATCAGCAATGCACTGAGCGTGGGGCACAACAAATTAGTCAAGGAAAATAGAGAGTATTTGCCTGTCAGGGCATTGCTCAAAGGCAGTGACGGACTGGGATTAAAAAACGGCCCTGGCATTTTCACCCACCAGTGGCCCACACGGGGGCGCACGCACGCACGCGCGTAAATAACACGCACTTTTGTAGCCCCATTGGCGATTAACTCTAATTATAATATGCATAAAGACTGCACCAAAAACATGGATATATCAATGCACAACTCCAAAAAAATAAAGCCTAGAATAGATCTTCAGAGCAGCCACTCCATAATACAAACGTGTCTTAATTAACGTCATGTAGTTAACAAGGTGCGAAGGAGCTTGCTCTTCTCCGCAACCCTGTCTATCACGTCATCAGCATCCAAGTTCATTAGGACCTCTTTCTCTGTCGCCATCAGCATAAAGGCCTCCAAATTATCCTGTGACAATCGTGTCCTTAGGCGATTCTTGATTAATTTAAGAGTGGAAAAACTCCGTTCGCATGCCACTTGAGTAGGCTACATGACAGTGTTAGTAGGAATTTATATGCCAACCATATATTGTTGTAGGCACAGGTGAAGAGGTTTAACTGCTGGAGAAGGAAATTGCAACAGATTACACAATGCAGGTAGCACATTTCTTGCTCACCAGGTTTATTTCTGTAGTAGCCTATCTTCCTCTATCTCCGCGGCATCATCAAATTCCGACGCTCTGACATCTCTCTGTGTACTCGTTTAGAGGAGACTTTCATTGTCAGCCAACAGTAATCTCCTTCTCTCCTTCTGTCGCTGAATTCCTCAATTCATAGTTTAACCTTAGCAGACTCTTATCAGACTCTTATCAGACTCTCTTCTAAGTTTCCCTCTCGAGGGATTAATAAAGTTAATCAATCAATCAATCAATCACTGTTGCACCATCATGTTTACATTTTCCAAGAACCGACCAACAACTCTTTAGAGGACTCTATCTCATCTTAACTTAGGATCGCTATCGTAGGGGAGAGTGGGGTGAGTAGTGCCACTTTTTACCCAAAGTGACTTTAAAGTGAGGCCATGACAGTAATGTCTCCAAATGAAATATGTATGTATATTTCAGGATGTGGTGCATCCCTGGCAACAATAACTTTGGATCTGAAATAAACTGTTTAAGAAATATAGCTTTCAGAAAAAAAGTGGTCTCTCCCTGTAATGCTATATAAAAGCAAGACAAATCCATTAGAAAATGACTAATTTAAGGTTTATTTAAAGTAAATATAGGGTTCCAACCAGGATAATGCTGAACATCCTTTCTTCTACACCAAGAAGAAGACAAGAACAAAAGAAAATGAGAAATAAAACAAGAGAGAACAAAATTAAATTTCAAAATCAGGCCTTAATTGACTGAAAACCACAGATCCGGCCTACTACTTAACATTCCCCTTGTCGATGCTGCAGGGGAATATGAACTTCTCCTCCCTTCTGGCTGTACCACCAAGTTTTTTTGGTGTTGGTAGTTTTCGGAGCACATCACCTCTAGGGATTGTCTTTAAATGTGAAGATGGGCTTTCCATCCACAGACCTCTTACAACTTTGCCTTAGAAATTTTGCACTGATGTCGGCATCATCAACCTTCTCCACCAATCCAACGTAATTATAGGTTGTAGTTTTATCTGCAAAGCTCACAATGACAAAGTCACTGGCAGACAGATCTTTGACCTGTGGCATGGGTTGGCTCCTTGTGTGATGGTACAGGCAGGTCAGCAGCAGCACTGGTGGAGGACTCTTCTGGGTTTGGCCTGTCTGTTACCATTGATGGGGCATAATCTTCATCTGGGAAGATATCCCTGTTCAACGGAAATATGCCCGTTGCTCTGAAACCTGATGTGATGTGTGTGGGTGTCATTGCAGGCATAAATGCTTGCTTAACAAGTTCTGCAACCTCGTAAATCAATACAGTTCGACCAGGATGTGTGTGCATCCAACCATCCGTCACAAAAAAAAAAAAAAGAGAGGCTTAAAAGAACATGCTTATATTCAAGCAGAAAGAGGCTTAAAAGAGGCTTAAAAGAACATGCTTATATTCAAGCAGAAAGAGGCTTAAAAGAGGCTTAAAAGAACATGCTTATATTCAAGCAGAAAGAGGCTTAAAAGAAAAAGAGGGATCCCCCTCCCCTGAGTATCAGCCCACCCCTCCACGTTGGTGAAGTCGGTGAAGGCCTTCACCGGAGCCTTCAGGGTCGAGGGGTCCCCACCCGCAGTGGTGAACAGATGCTGGACGGGTGAGAACAGGGGATACTGAGTGGCACGCCGGGAGGAAGACTGGGTGCGGGAGCACTCCCCCTGCATGTCATTCGACATGGAGGCGGGAGGCGGGGCTGGCATGGTGATGCCCTTAATGGCCGCCGCTTCGCCCGTGATTTCACCGAAGAGATCGGCCATCCGGCGCGGCTTCTCCCTCGGGACGACCGTGGAGGTGGAAGCCCCAGAGCGGGAAAACCCTGACACAGAGTCGGCGAAGATGTCATCCGAACGGTCGTCATCGACCTCGATGTTGTCGTCGTCTTCGTCCTCGATGTCCGGCCTTGAATAAATCGATGGTGTCGGAGAGCCCCACCGAGGGAGAGAAGTAAAGGTGCCTGGAGAGGAGCCCCTCTTCAGGCAACGCGCGGCAAGCGGCGCAGGAGGCCGGGGTTGCCATGGCAGCCGTAGCGTGTTCCACGCCGAGGCAGCGGAAACACGCCAGGTGCTGGTGAAAAGGGCCCAGCTCCGGGAAAAGCGCCCTGAAACGGCCCTGAAAAGGGCAGTTTTCCTGCCGCCCCGCCCGTGCCACTGCCACAAGGTGATATCTCGTTCTTGCTAGTCGTTCTTGCTAGTCGTTCTTCCTCAGGTGTTGATCAATCAAAGCTGAAAGAAAAGGGAGGACGAGCGGCGGTGTGCGCCACGTTGATTGGTGCATAGTTGAATTCAGTGCACGCGAGCACTCCCACGGGACAAGCCCACAAGGCGAGGCCTAGACGGCGTAGCCGACATGAAATAGAACCTGCGAGCAAGACTAATGGAAGCTTTGTTTCGTGTCTCTTGTCTGTTAAACAATAGCTGGGTTAAAACTCCTCAAATGCAACACATTATACTTTGTAGAGTAGGCATGTTAATAGGGTCATGAGTGTAATTGTTTCGGTCAGAAGAAGAGAAATTGGTAGTTTTGTAAATGTATGTTTCATCGTGATCGTGACCATGAAGCTACATGCTAATGTGGTTGGGCTAGTGGGTTCTTGTGGGCGTTGCGCTGACATTGGGTTCATGAAGTGAAACGTGAGTTTCACCTTGGCATGGTTTAGCTGCTGGTTAGTTTATCCAAAACGTGGGTTTGTGATATGTGTTAAACCATCTGTAAAATGAAAGAGTTTAATATATTATTTCAAGGGTTTGTAGGGGGGTTGTATTAAATGGAGTTCCTACCTTTAAATATAATTTGATATAAATCGACATTTCAAGAAATACTACAAAGTAGCCATAGGCATTTACTTATTTTTGATATGTGTATACTGATTGCTATATATATTTGGAAATAGCAAAAGGGACAAAGATGGATTGTTGGATTGTTTGATTTCATGTAGTCATAACGTGGAGTTACATATTTCAAAAGTTTATGTCAGTCGTCATGTGTCATTTCAATGTTAGAAGTTATAAGAATAAAGTCAAAGTCAGGATTTAAATAAATGTCCTGATGCAGAGCAAGACTAATGGAAGCTTTGTTTCATGTCTCTTGTTTGTTAAACATTAGACCACAGGATTTGTGCCAACATACCCGCTTGGCTACCCCTAGGTCAAAGCGGCAACAGGTGCTTTGGTGTTGATTGCATTTGTTCACTATTTTGAATGTTAGTATGTATTGCATCCAAAGTCACTAGATCCAAAGCCACGCTGTTGTATTTCCAAAAGGTTAATTTCATTGTTTTTGTTTTTGTTTTTTTATACAAATTAATAGTCATGGTTTGTGTGAGGTTTTTTTTTTCCGCAATGTTGAAGACTAACCCTAAGATGGATCCTTGAGGGATGTTGGGGTGGTTTAACTGAGAATTTGCCCCAAGGTCAAAGTCGTCCGTGACAGAGAGAAACCTCCTAAAATGTAAAAGTAAGCCATTAAGGTCAACTAAGGTCATTAAGGAGGCAAGGATATCATGGTTTGCTGTTTCCAGGGCAATGGTATTTTTATTTATTTTCATGTCCAACTCAGATTAGATGGGCAACCAAACAGGACCAAAACAACGAGTTTGGTCTTAAATGACAGCAGCGCTGTTACCTCTTTCCATGTTTTCATTAATTCCTTGCTTCAGTGAATTGAAACCCGCCTGAAGAACAGGGACATTCCATGAAAGTAGAGAAGCTGGGTAAAACAACAGAAGGCATCAGAAGATAATTTGCAGGAATCAAGCAAGGGTCAGTTTACTCAATTAGCTCAAATGAAGTTTCTGCAACAAGGAATACGTTTACTTGGTTAATATATAACATATATAACATCATAAAAAATCCCATCCCTCCCTTCAGGTCTTCCTCCAAAGCCACATACCCAAAACACATGTCTAGCTTGCTAGCTTTAGCAATAGGTCTGCCTTTGCTAAGGCATTTGTGGATGCATCACAGATATTTCTTTTTATCTCTTTCCTCTGTGCTGCAGAGGAGGGAATTGAGGTGTACAGAATTGAGATTCTTCAGAGAATCATTCCATCTTTGCCATTGATCTTGTTTTTCTTTTGGCAATCAAGCATGTAAATCAAATGCAATGTCTCGATCAAGATCGTAAAATTGTGTAACACAAGCTCCACGTCTGCCACTCCTGCATACGGTTCACACTCTAAAACGGATGAGCACAGCTTTCAGCTTGGCTGTTCATAAGCTTGACAAAGTAAGGAAAGGGTGCATAGAGACCATTTCTCATAACTAGTCACCTGTTTGACGCATGACTCAAAAAGTGGGTAGAGAAAAGATTACTACATTGTTAGGCAAGGCAAGGCAAGGCAACTTTATTTATATAGCACATTTCATACACGAGGCAGACTCAAAGTACATCACATAGAAACATCATCATACAATAAAACAAAATAATAAAAAAAAATAGATAGGTAGATAAAAAAAAGGCAAAGCTAAAAAATGAATTGTAGAAGGTGCAATGTATTTAAGATTTAGCAGAAAGCTAAAGCAAACATAGAATAAAGTGAAGCAATATATATTTTTTTAATGATGGCCAAATTAAATGATTGCTGTGGGAAATGACAGCAGGGCCAACGTTGATTGCATGGTACATTGTTGACATTTTCAGTGCATGGAACAAGCCAATGAGGCAAACCCTGGTGAAAATTAAATGTACTAAGTATACTTAATCTCAGTATGCTTAATGTACTTGCAGCACACTAAGAGCCAGTATATTTTAAGTGTGACATTTTTGCATAATTTTAAATATATTTAGTGCATTTAAGTTGAAACAAAGTAGTACTATCTCTATATTTTCGGTATACTTCATCCTAAAAATGTGCTAAAATGAAACAACTTTAAGGTTACTTGGCACATACTAAGCACACTTCAGTGTCATGCTTCATTTCTAACTTCAAGTTCTACACAAGTACTATTATAAGCTATTGAAGGTCTTTAGATTTCATTTAGATAATATTTCAAGTGCTTTGAAGACGGACTTATAATGTTGTCAGAGTATATTGCACATGTAAAATGACTACATTTCAAGTAGGGCTGAACGATTTCAGGAAAAGATCTAATTGCGATTTTTCTGGTAGATATTGCGATTTCGATTTGATCCACGATTTTCTTTTCAAGCTTCAGTACAATATTCACAATGAACAGTAATATTTACAAACATGACATCATACCATTAAAATATTACATGCCATTACTCTAATGCAAGAATGAAAACTAAAGGTAAGAATTGATTTCAAATGTATGCAAAATGTCCTTAATTTTGTCAAGTTAAAGGAGTTCAACAAAATACAAAAGAAACTTTACAGTAAATGAAATTGAAAAGTAATGGTAATAAAATAAACTCTTACTAAAATAAAATGACCCTACCTAAATATGGGGGGGGGGGGGGGGGGGGAGCTGGGGTAGAGCTGGGGAAAACAAGGAAACACCTTGCCCAAGAGGGGGAGACAGAGCTGATTATCTGCTGGGTACGGCCACGGCCGTAACAGTACCCTCCAATCAATGGGCACCTCCAGGCGACCCACCAGGGCTGTGTTCCGATATCCATACTATCCGCACTCACTATGCTTAGTTTGAGTAGGTAGGGCGTTCCAATTCAGATCGGGCAAAAAGAAGTGTACCTAAAGGACCCGGATGGTGTACTCAAAACGGTCAAACTGCGAGGTGTGGATCGATGCACACTTTTCGTACTCAACGGCAAGCATCTTAGCTACGTAGCGGAAAAGGCAGTGCCGGGCTGTGACAACATCGGCTCATTTTCCACATAGCCTGCATTAATTGAGTTATTTTGTAGCTTTTATAGCTTTTTATAGCTACTATGCGTAAAGAGTTCACTGTTCAAAGCGGGATGTTTATTGCGGGGTAGGAGCCACGGCAGCAGTCACGATCGTAATTTCCGGGTAGTGCACCATGGAGTATTCAATTTGGAACGACACTGACATCTAAATACTCATTGAAGTATGGATATCGCAACACAGCCCAGGTCTATCAGGGTGCTCCTTGGAAATCTCGGACCAAGGATGCATCAAAGATGTTGCTGCGGGGCTGCCAGCTACGCTCCTCAGGGCCATAACACTCCCAGTCCACCAAGTACTGGTAACCCCGGCCCTGTCAGCGGTGAAATCATCCTTCAAATACTGCAGCAGTTATTTTCAATAGACTAAAGATGAGCTTGATGACATCCTGACCGAAATACACTTTATCTGAAATATATTCTAAATTAACTTTAAAAAAGATCAGTTAAGTAGTCTTTGAAGAAGTATACTGAAATCATCCTTCAAATATTGCAGCAGTAGTATACTTATTTTCAATAGACTAAAGTTGCGCTTGATGACATCCTGACCGAAATACATTATTTTAAATATATTCTAAATTAACTTAAAAAAAAGTTACTTTTCAAGTATACTTTTAAGATCTATACTTAAACCACACTACTTATTCTCAGTATATTAAAGTTGAGCTAAATTACATCCTGACTGAAATACACTTTATCTGAAATATATTCTAAATAAACTTTCAAAAATATCAGTTAACTATACTTTTAAGATCTATACTGAAACCACACTTTAAGTACATTAGTGTTTGGGGCGCCCAGGTGGCACACTGGGCTGAAGCGTGTACCATATAGGCACAGTCCTGAACGCAGAGACCCAGGATTGAATCTGCCCTGTGGTCATTTACTGCATGTCCTCCACACCTTCCTCTCCATCTCTCTCTATAATAACAGACAGACAAAATGCAAAAATAAATCTAGAATAAACAAAAGAAAGTACATTAGAGTTGGTATACACTTATATTGAACTTAAATAGATCTCAGAAGAAGTACACTTTTCCAAAAGTCAACCTAAAATATACTTAACATGAAGTATATTTCTGAAAAATGTACTTGGATGAATGATGAATTGTGTACTTAAAATATATTTTTAAAACACTTCAGTGCACTTAATTTTCACCAGGGTTAGTACACCTTATTATTGTTTAACATCTTGAGAAGCCCACATGGGTGTTTCTGGGTCAACAGCTTTGAACATTTTTTTGTCCTCTTTAACACTGCCATGTAGTTGGCACGTGATGTGTGTGGGGTGGGTGTGGGTGTGTTTGTGTGTGTTCAATGGTAGGCAGTGTGCTCATGAGGTGACCTGTGCGTGTGTGTTTCTGTGTGTGCCTAGTTCAAAAGGTAATGTTGAGCCTTTTTACAAAATGTTCTTAGCCCTTCACCTTTTCCATGTTAGTATGAAAAATGAGCCAAGCAAAGCTATTAATGCATATTTAAGCGACTCGCCCAGAAGTCTCTTGAGCTCCTCTATAATGTGTATGCATGATGAACTTCACTATTACTGAGAGGTGTGTGTGGGTGTGTGTTTGTGTGTGTTCAATGGTAGGCAATGTGCTCATGAGGGGACCATTAGGTCAATCAGTTTAGTGTGGCAACAAAATTAGTGTCACGTTTGGCAAAACGTGTGTTGCACATGTGTTGCTTTTTTCCCAGATGATGCAGCCTGGGTATATACACTATTCCCCCAGTAAGAAGTTATTGGTTTCAGATAAAACATTCAACCTCCAGCTGAGAGTACAGGATTCAAAACAACCAAATCCGACAAAGAAGAACACAAATATTCTAGGCATTGCATGCAAATAACTGATTTGACTTGACCAGGGATTAGTTTACAGAACAATGAATCCTAGGTTGGGCAGGTGTGGACAATGACAAAGTCAAAGCTAAGTCAACCACATTCCATGAACTAGGCATTACCAACAGGCCAAGAAAAAGTCTGTCCTTCCATTTCTCTCACAGGCACTGGTGAGAGAAACTGACAGGTGAGACTACTCATTGTGTACACAAGAGTTTCTACCTTTCTTCCTTCCTTTACCTTTCTTCATCATTATGTCTTGACAAAGCACATAAGTAAGTAATTGAAAACCTGGGGCGTGCCCGTGTGTCACTGTTGCTTAAGCTATCTAACTTTCGGCCACGACCCAGCGAGTTGAAGTTGCAGGTCTTTTTTTTAAGACTAATATAATATTTAAGTTAAAAGGAAACAAACGTGTTTAATCTATCAATGCATTCAAGCACCCAATATCATAAAACATTTGGAAAACATAAAGGTCATGGTATCAGCCAGGTATCTGACAGGATTTCTTTCATCTGCTGTTCCGTCTCCACCCTTTTCTGTCTGTGATCAATAAAGTACATCAAATCCTTTACTCCTATCAATTCCTCTCTATCTAAAAGGCTTCAAAAACATCAGTTTCATCCTGAATGCAGCCCGGTAACAGTTGCGATGTTCAAATTGGTCCACCTGTGCCATATTTTGGACAGTACTGTACTTATTGAGTCACCATTTTGTAGTGTTGTCTGAAATAAGAGTCAAATGTTGCTCCACGAACATAGGAAGCACATGCTGCGTGTGCACATACACAATGAACTGTTGATGTGAGGGTGGGGGCTTGTTTAGTCACTCCTCAGAAAGAGAACAATGGTTGATGAAGAACTGATGAGCATAAGGTGAGCTTGGTCAACCACTGACAAATTAGAATGGTCTGCACCACTTTGAATACATATATAGACATAGAGGGCTCTGCATTTATTTGTGCGTTCATTAGTATTATCAATATTTTTTTACTGCATTTTTGTGCACCAAACACCATATTGGCTCACATATACATGCATAAATTAATAAATTCAGCGTCTGATTTACTAACTGGCCTTCTAGACACAAGATAAATCACAAAGCCGTTGTTAGCAACAACCAATGTGGTGGGGTCTGGTGGGATTCGCCCCTTTAAGCTAATATTGCCCCTTTATTTTTTTTATATTGTAGTATCCAACAAGTGAAATATTCACTGGCATTGCACTGCCACATAATGTTATGAGAGTAGTTCTTTCTATATTAGGATCAATGCACAGATAGCTGTGTGTGTGTGTTTCTGCCTAGTTCAAAAGGTAATGTTGAGCATTTTTGCAAAATGTTCTTAGCTCTTCACCTTAGTATCACGTTAGTATGACCAATGAGCCAAGCGCTAGTCAAAGCTAGTATTGCATATAAGCGACTTGCCAAGAAGATGTCTCTTGAGCTCCTCTATAATGTGTATGTATGCTGAACTGCACTATTACTGACAGTTATCCCCAAGGTCACGTCATGTAGGTAATTCGACACACTGTGGAAGAGATTGAGATGCGATGGTTTGTTGTTGGTGATGGTTTGCGATTGGTTTGTTTGCATAAACCGAGAAAGATGCAGCTCCTAGCAGCAATCATTATCAGTACCCATGGACAGTTATTATAATCACAACCTCCTGGCACAGCCAAGGCAGCCATCAGGAATTTGTACAGAATAACCCCCAGTGGACCTCTTGGTTGAAAAATCGTTAATGCAAGTGAATGTGAGAAAAAAATTATCTTCTGGTCCCGTTTGAATTGTGCCATGAATGTCAACATATGTTGTCTGTGAATTTTTAATATAATTTTTCATGTTAAGAGTTTAGATAAATTGACTTCAGATCAGAAAACATGTTCTTCATTGCCACCTGGTGGCCGTATAGTGAAATTGCGATTGTTAGGGTGCCAAGCACTAAGTGCGAAGGTAACCTATTGTAATTGTTAGTTTTATTATTAGGGGGCCAAGCACAAAGTGCGAAGGCAACCTATTGTAATTGTTTGTTTTATTAGGGACCGAGCTGAAACCGGCAAGGTCCCTATTGAAATTGGTCCGTTTATTATTATTATTATTATTATTATTTTCCACGTCTTCGACTGCATTTCCCCCCCCCCCCCCCCCCCCGAACATATACGAAAACTCATTTTTATTTGGCACATTTGTGGGGACTGCTGTAAAATTTCATATTCTAGCCGTCAAATTCACATTGGCCCAAAGGTGGCGAAACTTTGCACAAGCATATCTCGCCACCGGTTTGACCCCCCCCCCCCCCCCCCCCCCTTGTAATTAATAAGGTATGCATTACAAGATTCTACAGAATCTCACTCCGGCCAAAACCCAAAAGTTGGCAGCCCTGTTGAATGCTTAGGCCCTATATCAACATCAAAATGGACACCTATGTTCTTGAGTCCAATACAAAAGTTGTGAATCAAATTCTAAACAAGATAAAGTCAACTTATTTTAAATGAGGGCGTGGCATCGATACGGGCGTGGTCTGTGACTGAAATCACCACAGTTCAAATAGAATGTTTGATTTGAGCGGGACCAAATTATTGTACCCAGATCAGGCGATAGGGGGCATTATAACCATGAACCGAAAACGCATACATTGGATGGCCATATTTCCTGACCCCTTTCACCTACAGTCACAAAATCCTGTGGACATTTCTATCTCCTCATGTTGAGCAAATGTTCCTAGGGAAGCCAGAGCCTGTAACAAAATGGAGGCTGGACGTCCAAATTAGCCCAATCAATGTTAGGTGACTAAAGGCGGGGTTAACTTGAGTCAATCATCACCAAACTTAGTGATGATTAGGTCAAGGTTAACCAGGCTAAAGTTAATCAAAATAGGACTATAGGGGGAGCTAAAGTGATCAATTAGCCTCGTAACTCCTTAGCCTTTTGACGTACAGTCATGAAAGTTTTTTCACCCATCAACAGATCAAAGCTGAGGCTATTCCAGCGTTGTCAACCGTATGCAAACAAAAAATGTCTTAATAGTCTTCGTCAGGGTCATTATGGTCGGAGTCACGGTCTTAATGGTCAATCAGGGTATTCATGGTCTGTGTCAGGGTCTTATTGGTCGGCTTTAGGCTTGGCACCTGTAAAATGCTGCTTGCAGCTTTAATTTGGCTTGGTGTCATTCAATTATAGTCGCCCTGACCTTTCAATAGCGGCGTTAAATTGTACAATGGGTTCCCAAGATACTCACCTGATTGAACAGTTTTTGTTTGCAGTTTTTGCGTCGCTTTTGCGCTTGTCAAAGCATTATTCTTCAAAGAAAAAGAAAGCAATTTTACAAAGCACCATACAGAACTATTACCATTTTTGGACTAACATAACTCAATTCAAAGTGCAGGTAAGATATAGCCAGTGCGTCTTAAACCCCCCTGATCCCTCGGTTCCAGCATGAGATAGGCCTACCTGATTCCCCCACCCGGAATAGGCAGGCCTTGGGCCTCATGTACAAAGCTTGCTTACGCACAAAAAAGCTGCATAAGCAACTTCTCACGCAAACGTTCGGATGTACAAAGACTGACTTGACGTGAGAAAGTGCGGTTCTCCACATGCCAAATGCCTGGCTTACGCACATTTCTGCTGCATTGTCTGTTGGCGGCACATAGAGGCAATGCAGCGCAACAACATTAGGCCTACTCGATCACGAGTCATGATGAAGTAATATTGCAATATGAGGCTAGTTCAAAGTGGATTTGAACGTCGGGATGTGTGATCTTAAATGCACTTCAATCATACAGGAATTGGAATTGGAATTGGCATGATGGCGGATGTGGCGGATGTGGCGGACGGACAATCACAGCGTGCTGCTGCTTCAGCGTTTTCTCGATTAAAACCGGAGATTTACAAAACTAATGCCGGTAAAATAATTGTGGAAGACGAAATATTGAACTTTCTTGTGGTTAAAATGAGAACTTTAAGCCACGACGAGATTGTTCTGCTGGTGACAAATTGCTTCACTTCAGAACGGATTGAGGCCGCCAAGAAGGCTCTGTTTGAGGTCTGCCCTAACACGTCTCAGCGTTGTATCACCTACAAAGGCCAACAGAAAGACAGTAATAATGTTAAACTGTGCATGAGAGTGCTGAATGAGTGTGGGGAGGATGTCCCGAGATTTGTGTCACACTTTCTGGACGATTTGCCACCCGTGTCATTCAACCATATAGATGTTTCAACACTGCTGGGCAGAATGGAACAATTAAACAATGAGATCTGTTGCATGAAGAGAACCCTGGAAATCCAGTCAAATGTTTGTGAAAGTCTGCGGGAAGTGACGGCGGCCATTGATGGGCGATTGACCGCTGTGGAGCAGCCGCTCCCCCCAGCGACGGAGCCCGTGGCTGCCGAACGGATTTCAGACGCAACTGTCCAGAGGGAGACGGTGACCACAGCCCTAACACCAACTGTCCAGCGGGAGACCACAGCTTTGACCCCAACTGTGGCGGCCCGGTCATCGGGGCAAACACAATCTCCTGCCTGGACCACGGTAGTGAAGAAGGCGGGTCGTGTTAAGCCAGCACCGGGAAATCCTGCGGTGCAGCACAGACTTCATCGGGGTAAATCGCCAGCGAGATCAGAGAGAAAGAAGACGGGAATCATCGGAACGGGCACGGCCAGTAACATAAAAACTATTACAACGAAGATGGTGAGTGTCTTTGCCTCAAAGTTTGATCCTAACCTGGATTCCGACACTCTATCCATCTATTTGAAAGACAAACTGAGACGGAAGGTGATCTGTCGTAAAATTGAAACATCTGGAAGTAGATTCAGCTCTTTCTGTGTCACTGCTGAATGTAACAATGTAGCAGAGATGTATGATCCGCACCTGTGGCCGGCTGGCTCTTTTGTTAGACGTTATTTTGAGCCGCGCCAGCCTAGAGGCGTTGGTTTTGGAGCTGCTGGACTGGAAGGTAAACCACGCTCCCAGTTACCTGCAATACAGCCTGTGGTGTGTGATGGGGAGCCCCAGTCAGCTGCTTGCCAGCTAACGAGCGACTGATGATGTGGCTGCTGTGCACGAACCGTATCCCGATTGGAGAACATTATGCGGGTTGTATCATACAATGCACGTGGATTACGTGTGGGACATACTGCCACAGATATATCTAGACGCTATGTTGTTGATACCTTGTTGAATGAGTGTGATATTATGTGTCTCCAAGAGACTTGGCTTGCCAAACAGGATTTAGACAAGCTAAATTCAATACACAAAGATTTTCATGGTGCAGGAGAATCTACTACTGACCTCAGTACAAAATTAATTAAAGGTAGAATATCTGGTGGAGTAGCCATTCTCTGTAATTGCAAATATGATCCTATGGTGAAAGTGATAAGACTAAATGTTGACTGGGCTATAGGGATAGACATACATTTTAATGGTAAGAAAATTTGTATCTTAAGTATACGTATATACCCCCTATGAATCCTATGACAATGAGGATGAATTTTTGAACAGACTTGCCTTTATTCATTCCTTTATTGAGGACCATGACTCAACTTGTGTTTATGTAAATGGGGATTTTAATGCTGATGTATCTGATATCAATTCTCTGTTTGCAAAACATCGGGTACATTTTTGTAATGATAATAATCTGGTATTGTCTAGTAAAGTATTTTTACCTAATAATAGTTTTACCTATGTAAGTGAGGCATGGCACACAACGTCCTGGCTTGACCACTGTTTGTGTACAGCCGATGCTCATGCCTCACTAGAAAGTATGGAAATTTGCTATGGTCTGGCTACCTCTGACCACATACCAATAGCTATGGTGCTAAATGTTGAGACTGTGCCCCTCTTGGTGGACTCTGGGAATACTGTCAGCTCTGAGAAATTAAATTGGGCTAAGTTGTCTAAGAAAAACATTGATAGTTATACTGTCTTAACGGACAGCTTATTAAATCACGTTGTTTTGCCAAGAGATGCTGTAACTTGTCTTAATATGAACTGTACTGATCCACAACATGCTGTTGACCTCTGTGACTTATATGATAACATAATCAAGGCTCTACACGCCTCTGCTGGGCCTCTCTGTGGGCATAAGAAGGCGTTTAACATCAAACCTGGGTGGAACGAGTATGTGGCTGAACATCATGCCACAGCAAGGGAAGCCTTTAAACTCTGGTCTAATGCAGGAAGGCCCAGACAGGGTGATGTGTTTGAGTATAAGAAACAAACTAATGCTAGATATAAATATGCTCTCCGTCATATTAAGACCAACGAGAACACTATCAGAGCTGACTTGCTTGCCAGGAAGCTACAAAATAATAACCATGTAGACTTTTGGAATGCAATTAAAGTGATGAATAATCATAAAACTTCTTTGCCATATGACATTGAAGGTGTCTGTGGCTCAGATAACATTGCAAAGTTATGGTGCAAGCATTATTCCAAGCTCTTTAACTGTGTTAAGAGTAACGTTGCTGCTGTTAATATTGTTGATTTGGACTCTCATGTCACAGTAAGACCTGGTGAGGTATCAGATGCCATTAAGATGCTTGATAACAACAAAGCATGTGGTACAGATGGTATTGCTGCAGAACATCTCAAGCATGCCAGTTACAGGCTCTCCCCATTGTTAGCCCTGTGCTTCACTGGCCTCCTGGTGCATGGAGTTCTTCCGGATTCCATCCTGTCTGTCTTACTGGTCCCTGTTCTTAAGGAGAAGGCTGGAAGGCTAAACAGCATGGACAATTACAGGCCTATTGCCCTTGCCAGTATACTGTCTAAGGTGCTGGAAAGGATCATTTTAAATAGGATAGAAATGTATGTATTAACTACTGACAATCAATTTGGGTTCAAGAGAAAACATAGTACTGACCTATGCATTTTTGCATTAAAAGAGATAGTTGCTAAGTACCAAAGTCAAAACTCCTCTGTGTTTCTTTGTTTTATTGACGCCTCTAAGGCATTCGATAGGATTAATCATGCCAAATTATTTGTTAAATTGCTTGAGAGAAATGTTCCTAAATATATTGTTAGAGTTCTCATATACTGGTATGCTCAGCAAACATTTCAGGTCAAGTGGGATGATGCTGTCTCTGCTCCTTTTCATGTGAGTAATGGGGTCCGGCAAGGAGGCATTTTATCTCCTTTTCTTTTTAATGTTTATATTGATGATTTGTCAAAACAATTGAATGAATGTAAAACAGGCTGTATTGTGGGAAACCAAGTTGTCAACCATCTCATGTATGCTGATGACCTTGTTGTACTCTGTCCATATACTGCAGGATTACAACAAATGCTAAGAATATGTACACAATATGGCAGAGAATTTGACATTAACTATAATGCTAAAAAAAGTAAGGCCATGGTAGTGAGATCTAGGGAGGACAGGAAATCGTCCTTTCCTACTTTTTATCTCTCTGATGGCTCCTTAGAAATGACGAAGGAACTAAAATATCTTGGCCATGTCTTTTCTGATGATCTCAGAGATGACAGTGACATCCGTCGTCAGTGCTGTAAAATATATGCACAGGCCAATATGCTGTTAAGAAAATTTTCTGTGTGTTCTGTTGATGTCAAATGTGCTCTGTTCAGGGCCTATGTCACCCCCCTGTATACAGCTCATCTCTGGTCTTCCTACAGAGTGAAAAGTATGCAGAGGCTAAAAGTGGCTTATAATGACGCCATGAGGTTGTTGCTACGTGTTCCTAGGTGGCACAGTGCCAGCCAGTTATTTGTATCTTCTAATGTACCAACTTGTCCGGCATTGTTGCGTAAGCTGATGTTCAATTTCATGTGTCGTTTGGACCTATCTGATAACTGTGTTATCAAGGCCTTAACCTGCCCCATGATGGGATATCGGCTCACATCCAGGCTTCGCAAGCACTGGCACAATAATTTGCACCGTTTCTTTTAAACTAACAGTGACAAATTACTGTATTTTATATTAATTGTTTGGCTGTTTGTCTACTTGGTTTTGTCTTGTATGTTAAGTGTGTATGTGTATGAGAGTGGACCACTTTTTCGAGTCCATAATAAAGATTATTATTATACATTATTGTTGTCGAGACGCATAATGTGACACTGTTGTTGATATTAGGCTAAACGTAAACAGACCCATAAAAATATATTGTTACTATTGGAGTTAAAAGGAAATTAAAAGGAAGCCCCAGCAATATTATTTTCAGTGATGACTTGTTTATTAAACATTACATATTTCATGACCACGCATGACATCGCTAATGGATCTCTCTTCTCGTCAGATTCTTGACTGCAGTATTATTATTTGATGTTGCGTGGAGTAAGAACAAGCCATTGTTACTTAAATTCAATCTATCAATGAACCAGTCGGTCGATTTCGAATTATGTACATATTATTGACACCTTGGGTGTATGGGAACAACCGTCAGCATGCATCCAAATAAATGAGAATATAAAAGCATGCGCAAAATGTGGCAATAATCGATAGGTGTGATGGCAGTGTTGGCCTTGTTAGAAGATGGTCGCATTCGAAATGAAGGGTTGTACCGCGACAATTATGATTTTTTGGGCAAAAGTGAGCCGATCCCAAATCACAGCTGCCACCCTTTGCTCAAATAGGGCGAGCTCCCCGACTCCGCCCCGCTGCCCGTCTGACCCACACTTCTCCAGTGGTCAGACACCTTTCTTTTTACGTCCACCTTGATGTCCGACCACTTTTTTTTAATGTCAGCCAGAGTTCGGCTTTCGGCCCCAACCTCGTTGACCGACTTGGCAACATTTTCCCACGCCAGTTTTTTGCTTTTGGTGCTGATTCCGGATGAAAGAGAGCCAAACAAGCTCTTATTTCTGGCCTCTACCTCCGAAATCAGCACCTCCACCTCGCATTCACTAAAGTTATTTTTTCTTCCTTTCTCCATTTTCTCCTTTCTCCTAACGAGCGCACTACTGCAGGTTTATTTACGAATTAGCATATTAAATGAGGGAGGAGACTGGGTGGAGAGACGGGCTCGTGCACGTGCGCACAATTTCACGTTAATTGGGATGTACCAAACCAGAATCTGCGTGAAATCGTGCTTACGCAAGGATTGATACATCCGTATTTATTTGTGCGCAGCAGCTTTCCAAATTTTGGCGTCCGCAAAGTTTTTGTCAGAAATCCACGCAAGTCTTAGTACATGAGGCCCCTGGGAGGCTAGTCTGTCGCAGGGCAAAAGCTACTGCTGGGTTGTCAGGAAGGAATCAAGGCATGTCACCAAACACTTTATTTTGCATCTCAACGAAAAGCAACAAAACACAACAAAACCACAACTCAAGAATGAAGTTCTTCATTAACTCAAAAACAACTCTTTGTTGCATGTCGATTCCCTTTCAAGAAGCAAGCAGGGAGAAGTGTGTCACAACCTCGCTGCAGGAGGAAGCATACATCATATTGAGTAAGTGCCATTTATAATAATCACCTGCAGCTAATCCAGCTAAAATTGTCTGTTGACTAATTTCCCTCATGGATGAGGCATAAAGTTGTATCTTAATCACTTTTGAATATTGAATCCTGGCTGTATAAATAATCTCAAATCTCAACCAAGAATGGGTAGAATGTCTTTCCTTCCTATCCAATCCCCTGGTGTATCTGGTACATGTGTTTGTTTATTTGAATCCAAGTCCCGTATTCAACATAAGCTATAATAATACAACATTATATGTAGATATACACATAGATGTTCATGTTTCCTTGCATGCCAGCCTGTTGATATGTTTGTAGCAAAGCCACATTCCACCTAGGGGACTTTTATTGGGCTCCTCCAGACTAAGGCCGCAGGGGGGATGTTGGACCAGGAAGTAAAGCAAAAATGACTGTGATGAAATGGCCGTCAATTGTTCTCTCAAACCGGTTGACTCGAGATAAGATCTGTTACGGCAAATGCAGGTGTGTGGGCAGCAGGCACAGGAAATTTGAAATATGAGAACAATAAAAAGTCTAATTATAGTGTCCACCAGGTGTGGCCTCATGCTGCTGACGTGTTGAGTCGTCTGCCCGTCCGCACGTCTCGGTGGAAAGCCAAGGAGATGTCTCCCTGAGTGGCGATGGCCTCCAGTTCCGGGCCTGGTGGCTCCAGGGCCCAGGTTCACAACAATATGTGACAATCGAAAAACACAATAAGGGTAGTCGAAATGTAAAGGCCAAAGACAATGAGGTAATGACCAAGCACTGAATGATCCTTAAGCCCTCGACGTGCTTCTGCAGGGTTTGTTACCGTAGCATGTCTGTTTAACGGTAGCAGTTTTACCGTATTCTGCTCCTACTCAATACTAATTACTGACATCTACTAGTATTTTTAACATCACAATTCACCATTAATCTGGAAAGTAAACGACAGTTATTGAGGTGCACATAATATATACCGGCCGTGTTCAGACTCAATTGAATTCCCCTCATTCCTTAATCCCTATACTGTGAACCATTGTTCACTATTTAGGGAACAAGTAAGGTAGGAAATAGGGGGAATTTGTACACTAATGCGCTGTGACGTGTATTGGTTGAATAAACAAATGGACGGGTGTTAGATGTCAACCCATGACAGCTTGTTTGCATAAAAAAACGATTTGTTTCTATGTGTTCAAGGGGGGGAAGAAAGCCCCCACTGTAATCCACATGCCCTTATTCAACGTTGACAACTGTGGTAGGTTATAATAAAGCAAACAGACAGTAAACATATGGAACACAGCGTGTACCAGCGTGTATTGGATGAATCTGATGACATGGATCACTGCTTGTCATAATGGTATATATTACAGAGGTGTAGATAAGTTGTACGCCCATTTTATGGTGTATAATGTGTATATATGTATTAAAGCTTGGATAAGCAACTTTGGAAAGACCAGCTAAAGTAAGCAAGATTTTTGAAATTATCCAACCTAAAAGAAAAACTAGCTCGTTGGCATTAACAATAAGTCTGTGTAGACATTTTACACAAACCAAGTGTAAGGAGTGATTGACGAGAGTGCAGACAGGTAGGAGGGTAGGTAGACAGACAGGTAGGTGGGTAGGTAGGTAGACAGACAGACAGGTAAGGTAGGTAGACAGGCAGGTAAGTGGGTAGGTAGACATACAGGTAGGTGGGTGGGTAGGTAGGTAGACGTACAGGTAGGAGGGTAGGTAGGTAGACAGACAGGTAGGTGGGTACATTAATAGACACAGGTAAGCTATCCAATCAGTTCATTAAATTCTGGCCGAAATGAAATGATTGGACAAGCTTATTACCCGCCTGCAACGGCCATAGATACCAGATTATTTGTTTTGTTTTGTCAGAGTGTTTGATTTATTTAATCAACGTCTTTGAACATGTTAGCAGTGTTGGGATGAGTTCTTGTAGTTGGCCAAGTGATCCTGGCTCAAAGCGAGGAGAAGGAGGTTAGCCTGCAGGCTGTCCCCTCCCTGCTGGGAGAAATTGCTTTTTGACACTCACACACAAATCAACTGTAGACACAGCTGCCAGCATTCTGTGTGTGTACGCACGCACGCACGCGAAAGGAAGTATAAAGCCAGCCATTGTAGGACACGTTGGATGCATTAAGATTATTTGGATGTACATGTTGTGAATGAGTAAATCTATCCGGAACATTCTTCCTGACTTCATGCAACGCAGGACACTCAATATTGTCAATATTGTCTATGCGATCATTACCATGGAATACTGAGCTGACTATGAATGAATCCTCCATTAATTGTTAATTAAACCTCATCAGGAAAGATGATGGTAGATAACTAATGATGGCTGCATTAATTAGTCTGCTTGTACCAATATCTTTTTAATTTTTTTTTATTAACAGCAAATATTATCTTGGACATTAAAGATCCCATGGCATGCTACTTTATGAATGCTTATATATATATATATATATATATATATATATATATATATATGAACCTTCGCAAGATTCTTCGGCAAATCTTTGGCATGCCAAAGATTTGCCGAAAGATTGCCCAAAGATTTTGGCACCGCTCACGAAGTTGCTGCCGGAGTCCGAGAAACTCCACCGGCGGTCATATGACGGCTTCAGATGCCCTCACGAATGGCCGGATGTTTTTACGATCAGAGCCGAATTTTTACCATTTCCTTTATCGTGTGTCCATCAGGTGTCAATTTTGGGACAGTGTGACACGGGCATTAAAAAAATGCTTTTCCGACTTTTTCAAAATTGAGGGTGTCTATGACTTTCATTTCGCCATACTTACGTAACCATTTTTCAGTCAGTGAAATGTTATCATTATACCACAGTTAAGGGGCGTTGTTTTATAAAGCGGTTACGTAAGTATGGCAGAATGAAAGTCATAGACACCCTAAATTTTGAAAAAGTGAGAAAGTCGGAAAACCATTTTTTTAACAAATACAAAAATGTAGTCCTTCCAGGCTGCAAAGTGCGCGGCGGTTGCTATGCAACACACTGTAGCGTCCTTCAGACAGAAGGCTAGAGACAGTAGCTTGGTTCACCGGCAATTTAGCCTACTATCGAGCAGTTCACTCACCGTGTGCCTATTGCTTTACAACATTTCCACCCTCTCCAGCATTCAACATATTTGTAGGCTTCAGTGAACTATGCTATTGCTTTTATATATATAAATAAACAGTTCAAGTTAGGCGCGGAGTGATATGGAACTCTGTAAACTGAATGGGCGTCATAGCTGTGTGTATACGCTCATTATACAACAGTTGGGAACCAATCAGATTGCTTGATTTAAGCCACCCGTTTTATAAATATATATATATATATATAATATACTGTATACACTGTATATATACGTATATAATTATATTATGTATAAGACATTCAAGAAATTCAGCCTTGGTGCAGAATTAAAGCCACTACAAGCAAGTCCCACAATGAGCTTTCCACAAACGTGCCGTTTTTTAGAGGCGGGTCAAGGTGGAGGGTGGGGGTGTGGCCCTGAGCAGTGTAGTGTTTACAGTGGATGTATCGCAATTGGTGAGGCGCACACAGCTTTTGGCCGTGTTCTGTAAATATTCTAGACACTTCGGGTGCTCCGGCGGGAGTCCTGGAGCTCTATATCTAAATAATATCATATTATATATAGATATCTATATAATATATATTATCACGGCCAAAAGCTGTGTGCGCCTCCAGATGGTATTATGAATCTCAAACGACTGCGTCGGGTTCTCCGACGTCTCTGGTTCTTCCAATTCCACATGAAGTACAGATTGAACCGCCGGAGCCCCGCTGCCGCAGTGGGGCTCCGGCGGGAGAGATAACGTGTTATGTGCCATAACACCAACAGCAGAACGGTTATCCAAATAACAAAGAAGTATACAACACTTGCGTTACGTGGCGCTCGCACGGTTGTAGCTCATTGTCTCATTGGCCGGCCAAATTCTCTGGACGGGCAAAGCAGAGAAAGGGGAGGTAACCTGGCCCCTTATGACGACATATGGGGCCAAATTCCAAATCTCATCATTTTTTCTAAGGCGGAGCAGGATACCTTTTGCTCGTTTTACATCGAATGCCATTTCTGGCCACTGGGGGACCATAGGCAGGCTAGGGGAACTCATAATAATGTTAGAATAAAGTATATAGCATAAAGTGAAATTTTCATGCCATGGGACCTTTAATCAGAAATGTCATCACTAAAAGGGTTAATTTATTAGGGAATCATTTCAAGTTTATTAGCGAATCCATCTTATCAGTATTAGATTAGTAAATTTTTACTGACAGGGTTCATATTACAAATCATGTTCCTCAATGTAGACCTGGCTGTATATCAACATAATTGAGGTCTATTCTGTTTTATGTTCATATGTTTCGCGTGGTTTTATCACTCATGGAAGGACTTTAAAGCGGCTGAAAGGTAATTCAAATTTATATTCTAAAACAATACTGCACCTTTTTGTTGTTTCTAGCATACCTTTATCCTTTTAGTGTCATTTCCTCCTCTATCACTCCCCTGTCCTCTCCTTTTAGTTTACTTTTCATATATACGATGGCATGCGTTAAATATGGTTTCAATACCTCTGAATGACCTCTGTTACCACCTATTCTCCAGTAAAGTGCAATGGTACGTGGCTCAAACTATATTATCACAAGATCATCTCACTTTTGACTGCACTGGCAGTTATACCAGGATAACTCGGCCGATGGTGTTTAACCAATCAGAAGATACAATTCATAGTCGAGAGGCTACATTTGCAAATGCATTTCAGTAGAAAACTCTTCAGTTGATTCAGAACCCAATGTCCCACTATCTCCATCTGAGAACTTTTTCCCAATGCTGTGATTGGAAAACAAATGGAGAAAGCTGCAGAAGCATTTTTCGGTGGATGAGTATCCCTGATGGCAGCAGAGTCCCAGAGAGTCTTAAAAGTTGTGCGCCGAGAAAGACGTCAGTGGATTTGCAATCCTATTGTGAAAAACCCCTGTGGCCACGCACCCGTGGCAAGCTATTCACACAACAACAATGGCCTGTAGGTTGGCCGGGTACCTTCCATTCAGTTTGCTCGTACAAAAGAACGGTGTTGTCACCGGTGTAGTTCTACACAACTCTGTCAGGAGAGTTGTGTAGAAACTTCAATGTGCCATTAGCACTTTCTACCATCCCTTGAGACTGTGGATGGTTAACACAACCTTTGTGGTGTTTGATGCGTGGTTGATTTGTCATGAATGCAACAATCTTGTTTACAAAGTGTGAGCCATTGTCTGAGCTGATCCTGTATGGAATCCCGAATCGTGGGAACACTACTCTGCAGAAAAACTTTACCACTGCTTTTGCTGATTTGCTTCGTGTTGGAACTGCTTATATCCATCTGCTAAATACATCTATCACCACAAGCATGTATTGACACCCATTATTGATTTGCACATAGTCAATTTGTAAATGTACGAATGGCCCTGTCGGGGTGGGTATGTGTGAGCCTGCCTGGTGCTGGTTTTTCCAATTGTTGTGTGCAGCACAGGTGGCACAGGTCGGAGGGCATAGTAGATTGTTGGTGACAGGTAAGGGGACCACCAATTTTGTGAAATTCACTTCAGGACGTCCCCCTTTGCACAATGGTCTGGACCGTGTGCATCCAGAATGAGGGTGTTGAACAAGGTTACTGGGGCCACAAAGAGGTGTCTCGGGCCGAACCAAACTTGCAGGCTTGCATGAGGGTGGGGGGGGGGGGGGGTCGGTTTTCTTCTGCTACAATCAGGGTGCCTTGGATGGTAGGTGGAAGGGCAGCTGTTTTAGCAGCTTCATCAGCTGCATTGTTGCCATGAGTGATTGGGTTATTTGAGATTTGATTATGGCCAGCTTGGTAGGCCCCTGCATTGCATGTAATAATTCTTTGATGGCATGGCGGTGTTGTAGGTGAGCCATCTGCCCGTTTAAACCCTCTGTTTCCAAATTGATCAAAAAATATGGACCACGCCATGTGCATAGGCATAGTCTGTGTAGATGTTAGCAGTCTTTCCTTTAGCATGGTGGCATTCCAAGGCAGCGTGTATGATACCATCTTGAACAAATTCCACACTGAATCTACATGGGGATAAATACATATTAAGAAAATATTCATTAGGAAACCTGTAACTACGGTGGCCGAGAAGGGTCACAACACATGCAAATGCCACAACACATGCATAATACCGAAAACACCTGCAAATTCAGAAAACACTTTCATCGATTACACAACACGTGCGCTGCAAATTCCAAAACACATGCATATTCAGAAAACACCTGCAAATTCAGAAAAACACCTGCAAACTCAGAAAACACCTGCATTGATTTCACAACACATGCGTTGCAAATATTCACAACACGAGCAAATAGGGAAACGAACTGCAAGTTATGACAACGGAAATGTTTCCGGGGGGACCATAATCAGTGACGGACCCATATCCGGTTCAATTACGAACGTTTTCAGTCATTGGATTGCATAGATATATATATACTAGCTGTGTTCGAAATCGTTCCCTATCACGGATATATATATCTATATAGGATGCTCGCCATTTTGTAGTGTTCGAATTATCAGTGGTTAATTTCATTCACTATATAGTGGACTATAAAATACTCACTAAAATACTAAAATACACAAATTTGAGTGAACATACGATACTCCCATACACCACAATGTATATGTATAGGCCTACAAATTATAGATCCTTATCTTTGGTATCTTTTCCAGAACAATGATTGTAGATAATGTTAGGCTTGAGCTGATTTGACATTATTTTAACGGGACCACCGTTACCGTTACACATTAGCCGTTGTTAAGGTTGTTGTTTCGGTGTTATGGTACATGCTGCCAGTCCGACGTTCTCCCATTCCGACAGTCCGGTGCGCGTATGCAAATTAGCCATGTGCGCCAAACAGAAGAAGGGCCCTATCTTGCGCCCGGCGCAATTTACTTTCTACACCGACGCATGTGTCGTTGCTAGTTTGCACCCGGCGCAAAGCTGATTTTCCCCCGCAGCAACCAGGCACCACTGCGCCTGGAGAGGCGTGTCGGCGAAAAGCAGAGGCGTGTTCCGGCGCAAATGATACTTGGTGCTTTTTTTCCATAGGGCTGCATGAATGAACATGAATGAAGTATAGTAGGCTATGCCATGCGTTAAAATAATAATAATAACAATAATACATTCGAGCAAAGTAGGCCTATATTCCAGGCTTCCAAAACAAAATATAGTTTTAGGGTAAATGATTGGTTAAATTATTTGGGAAAGAACAGCTGATACAGCGGTAAGTTGTACTTTTAAATCAATGCATCTGCAAACACCGTAGGCTACAGCAAACACATATGTTCTTGACCCAGACATTGTGTACAAGCCCATTACTTTATGAGTATTTGATCGTGAGAAAACATAGTTTTACCGCGAGTGAGTGTTTAAAAGAATGAATGATTGCGGGTGATGCTTGGTGCGCGTGTGTGTGCGCGCCCATCTGTCTAAACACACGCAAATTAAACACTTCAGTGTATGAGAAGGAAATCGAGTCAGTCGACCTACGATAAGCAGCTGATTCTGAACGAACTCGTCTTCGAGATGGACGTGTTCTAACGCATTTTTAATCAATGAAATGTTAACACAACAGTATATATCTGACCATTTAATTTTCGAAATTATAGGTGAAGCCGAGCTTCCCTTGCAGTAGAGAAGTCGCCACTACGAAAGAATGCAATGTATCCAACTAGCGGGATCTAAACAAACTAAGCTCCAGCGAATTACTACAATGCAGAAGTAGTGGAGAATGGCGAAACACAGCAACTCTAGCCTACTCTCAACCAAAATAAAAATAAAACTAATCGCAAACCTAAGTTAGGTTACTTTTTAGCAGGATGGAAGTGATGCTGATGCGGCTCTCAGCTGTGCCAGAGCGTTCAGTTTCTAGGGAAACCACCCACCGTCGCCGCCCGGTGCAGCGGTGTGAACTGCCCCGTTTTTAGAACGTCTCAGCCCGTCTCGTCGCAAGGAGTGGCGAGTTGCAAGTAGTTGCGTCGCGAATCTTTGGTCTGAACGCCTTATTTTAAGGCAATATTCAAGCGGGTTGGTTTCTGACATAGGTCAGACGTGTAATGATAGTAAAAAATAATTTAAAAAAATGTATTTAAAAAAAATGCGTTTTAGAGTGATTTTGACTGGGAAAGGACCTCTGTCCCATCGACATTTATTCATTCAGTTGGGTGGTTACCCCGCGGCAAGATGGCGGCGGCATTGACGTATATGTTCCACTGAACAGCACAGCTCAGGCGATATCTAGTCAGTATATATATATCTATGATTGGATTGTGCTACAATAGGTACGTGTTTCTCTTTTATGACAGACTTGTCGATGTGCCGATGTGAGATAATTGTTGTTATCAGAGCACATCGACAAGTCTGTCATAATAAAAGAGAAACACGTACCTCTTGTAGCACAATTCAATGACTGAAGACGTTCGAATAGAACCTCCAACCGGATATGGGTCCGTCACTGATTATGGTCCCCCGGAAACATTTCCGTTGTCATTACTTGCAGTTCGTTTCCCTATTTGCTCGTGTTGTGAATATTTGCAACGCATGTGTTGTGAAATCAATGCAGGTGTTTTCTGAGTTTGCAGGTGTTTTCTGAGTTTGCAGGTGTTTTTCTGAATTTGCAGGTGTTTTTCTGAATTTGCATGTGTTTTGGAATTTGCAGCGCACGTGTTGTGTAATCGATGAAAGTGTTTTCTGAATTTGCAGGTGTTTTCGGTATATGCATGTGTTGTGGCATTTGCATGTGTTGTGACCCTTCTCGGTCACCGTATGTAACGAATGAAAGTATGCTATATTTAATTATTTAAATTTTATCTCATGAGTTTCACACCAGATGATGTACAGATTATCCACATATTTTAATGCTTTGTGAGGTGTAGGATATGGCCCTAAGTCTCACCCAAACAGCATCAGTATCATCAGCAGTTTTTGGAAGATCGTCATCTCCACAGAAGCATCCAAAACATCCCATGATGATTTACAAAGTAAAAATCTTAAAGACAATTTGTCTTAGGTTGCATAGAATTACCTGCATCACAAAGACCCCACAACTGGTGCAATCTTTCTGGAAGGTGTGGGTTATCTTGCCAGGCTTCCACTTGATGTTAACCCAATCCTCCTTTCCCAGTCTATTCCGGTGCATCTTGAAATACTGTCTACAGGATGAGAAGAAAATCAATTTTGGTTTACATTTGCTCTTAATCTATTGCTTTAATTAAGGTGTCTGTAACCTATTTATTTCCCATAATCAATTTAATATTAGCCTACCCAAAACTGTAGCAAGCTTTTCTGGACTCCTCAACTTCATCTGACCCTTGCATAGGATCAACCACATAAATGTGGTTTGAAAGGGCATGAAGATACTGTTTGAAAAAGTAACATAAAACATTCAATCTTCAAATATGTCAGCAACAATAATAAAATAATAGGCTTTATGTAAAATGTTAAAACACAGCATTGAAAGTACATTTACTGTAGAAAAGACACTTAAAAATGTAAAAAAAAAAACAGCTAATTTTGCTGTTGCTCTTGACTCTTGTTTTGAACTTTGTTCTATACTAGACTTGTACTTGCTAATATAAAGGAATAAAGAACGAGACGGGCACTGTAAGTTCACTCAACGTGTATCACTGTATTCTTCTTCTTTTACTCCACATTACAGTATCAGTATAACACTAGGTAAGTGTGCCCTCTGATGGTGTGGTGGAATAGCAAAAACAGCACATAATAGGACTGAATACACAACAAACTTCCGGTACCCCCAGGTCTGCAGCACCTGTGAGCATAGGCCCTGCTACAGTGGTCGGTAGGTGTCTGCTCCAAGAATCATGAAACATGCCATGTTTGACTGATCTGGATAGGGCTCGTGCGTTAGGTAAACTTCAAGCTGGTGGTGATGGTGTGGGGTGGCATCTCCCTCACTGGAAAAACGAGGCTTGTCATTATTGGAGGAAATCTCAATGCAGAGAGATATCGAGATGAGATTCTGCAACCAGTGGCAATCCCATATCTTCACAGTCTGGGACCAAACTCTATTCTCCAAGATGACAACACTTTGCCCCCACACAGCGGGGTTTATCAGAGACTACCTCCAGCATTTGGGAGTGGAGAGGATGGAATGGCCTGCCAGCAGTCCTGACCTCAACCCCATTTAACACTTGTGGGATTAGCTTGGGCATGTTGTTCGTGCCAGAGTGACCAACACAACCACATTGGCTGACTTGCGACAAATTCTGGTTGAAGAATGGGATGCCATCCCACAGCAGTGTTTGACCAGGCTGGTGACCAGCATGAGGAGGAGGTGCCAGGCTGTTGTGGCTGTGTATCGTTCTTCCACACGCTATTGAGGCTCCTGTTTGTTAAATGAGTAAATTGTTAAATTGCCAATAAGTCTTGTTTCTTCAAACTTCAATCATCCAATCCACCAAACACCAAACAAGTCAATGGCAGAGTAAGCTGTTTGGCACTGGCAGAGAAGATTTGGCACATTTTTCTTGGATGTAACCTACATTCTCAGCTCTGCTGCTCATCCCACGAATACATGTTCCTTACAAATGTGGCACCATTGAAAAGGGGAGGCTTCAGGCTTTCCAAAGCTATACAATTGATTGCCAAGAAGCATTGTTATAGCAATGATATGATCTACCAAACACAAATTTCCTTACTTTTTGTGCCTAGTTTAGAAATTAATTAAAGTTGAAATGGCTTGCCATAGCAGACACACAAACAGATGGACAAACAAACAGACGGACCATAACGACTACACTTGAACTTACATTTGTTAGCCCTTGCCTGGCTATCTGCTCTCTTGTGCCGTGTAAAATTGTACCCATGGTGTAATGATTCATGGGGTAAAGTCAGCCAGCAGTGTCATTGGAATTGATGATAGCTCTCATGTAGTATTCTATCACCTTTTGGATAAATGTTTAAAAGTAATCATACCAAGATGTCAGGGAATGTAGAAGTTAAAGTTAAGTCATCTTTATCACATCACTGTACATGTTTGAGAATCAATGGATCATTTATGCAACACATTTGCAAAGACAGTTTTGTCTACAGTCACACTCCAGGGGCCTCATGTACAAAGACTTGCGTGGATTTCTGACAAACTTTGCGGACGCCAAAATCTGGAAAGCTGCTGCGCACAAATAAATCCGGATGTATCAATCCTTGTGTAAGCACGATTTCACGCAGATTCTCTTTGTACATCCCAATTAACGTGAACATGCACATGCACGAGCCCGTCTCTCCACCCAGTCTCCTCCCTCATTTAATATGCTAATTCGTATAAATAGGCCTGCAGTAGTGCACTCGTTAGGAGAAAGGAGAACATGGAGAAAGGAAGAAAAAATAACTTTAGTGAATGCGAGGTGGAGGTGCTGATTTCGGAGGTAGAGGCCAGAAATACGATCTTGTTTGGCTCTCTTTCCTCCGTAATCAGCACCAAAAGCAAAAAACTGGCGTGGGAAAACGTTGCCAAGTCGGTCAACGAGGTTGGGGCGGAAAGCCGAACTGTGGCTGACATAAAAAAAAAGTGGTCGGACATCAAGGTGGACGTAAAAAGAAAGGTCTCTGCTCTGACCCCGGAGAAGCGTGGGTCAGAGCGCAGTGGGGCGGAGTCTGGGAGCTCGCCCTATTTGAGCAAAGGGTGGCAGCTGTGATTTGGGATCGGCTCTTTTTTGTCCAAAAAATCATAATAGTCGCGGAACACCCGTTAATTTTGAATGCGACCATCTTCTAACAAGGCCAACACTGCCATTGTCAACCTATCGATTATTGCCACATTTTGCGCATGCTTTTATATTCTCATTTATTTGGATGCATGCTGACGATAGGTTGTATCCATACACCCAATGTGTCAATAATATGTACATATTTCGAAATTGGCCGACTGGTTCATTGATGGATTGATTTTAAGTAACAATGGCTTGTGCTTACTCCACTCAACATCACATAATAATATTGCAGTCAAGAATTTCACAACAAATGTGTGAAGAGAGATCATATGTCATGCGTGGTCCGGAAAATATGTAACGTTTAATAAACAAGCCATCACTGAAAATAATATTGCTGGGGCTTCCTTTTAATTCCAATATTGACAATTTAGTTTTATGGGTCTGTTTAAGTTTAGCCTAACAACAGTGTCACATTATGCGTCTCGACAACAATAACGCATGATTGAAGCGCATTTAAGATCACGCATTCCGACGTTCAAATCCACTTTGAACTCGCCTCATATTGCAATATTACTTCATGACTCGTGATCGAGTAGGCCTAATGTTGTTGCGCTGCATTGCCTCTATGTGCCGCCAACTGACAAAATGCAGCAGAAATGTGCGTAAGCCAGGCATTTAGTTTGCGTGGAGAACCGCACTTTCTCACGTCAAGTCAGTCTTTGTACATCCGAACGTTTGCGTGAGAAGTTGCTTACGCAGCTTTTTTGTGCGTAAGCAAGCTTTGTACATGAGGCCCCTGGTCTGGTTCCAGGGGGTGTAATGGCTTGCTGGTCTTGTCGTAGTAGTGTCTTTGTGTCCGCTGCTTCTTTGTTAATTGTGCTTTGATGCTGGTCGGGGTTCTTGCAGCTGGTTTTAGCAATTGTTTGCAGATGGGCAGACTGGTTCGAGTGCGACGGGACAACAGCCTTTGTGCAGGTGAGCCCAAGATGTTGTCTCGGGGCATGTTTCGTGTCCCAAGCAGATTCAAATAGAAGTCTGTCCCGTCTCTCTCTGTGGTTTCTAACAGTTTCTTTGCACTCCTTACGGCCCTCTCGCTGAGTCCATTAGACTGAGGATACTCTGGACTGCTCGTCACATGCTGGAAATCCCAAGATCGGGCAAAGTCATGGAAGGCCTGGCTGGTATACTGGGTGCCATTATCTGTGTACAGCTTCTGTGGTATGCCGTGGACTGAGAAGTGACGCTTTAGCTCAATGATGACAGGCTGCTGAGCCGGTCAATTTCGAACCAGCCAGAATACGAATTAACAAGCACCAGGTAATGCTGAGTTTTCCATTCAAACATGTCTGTGGCTACAAGCAGCGCCGTCCTATAGGGGGGAAAGGTTATGACAATTATAAGGGCCCACAGCCCGCTAGGGCCCACACACAGCCCCCAGTAGCCTCTATGACAAAATGATTATGCATACACTGAACTAATATATATTCAAATGAATGAATCCGAATTGGGGTTGGATCGCGGACGAGCGCTATTGCAGGCGCGATTGTTGACGGGGGGGGCGTTCGATCGCGGACGAAAACTTTTGCGGGCGCGATTGTTGAAGAACACTCAGAGGGCACTTTTTAATACGAGGCAAAAAGGGCAGGGGCTCAAGCACCCCTAGGGCCCTATGTGTGCACGTGCCTGGTTCTTCCCATGGTTCTTCCTCATCGGAAGTGAGTGAGCGATGAGACTTACAGTGAACAAACAAGCCAATTTAAACTTTAATTGAGATTAGATGAGGCTTGTTGTTTTTGATATTTGTTTTACAACAACGTATTCCATGTGCTCTTTGTTTCACTTGGACATTTAAGTTAAATGCTACATATTTACCTGTGGACTATCTTGAGCCAGGACACTTTGTTTTTTGCATATCAGTGCTTGCAATAAAATACCCAATAAAATACCCACACCTATTTATTGAGTGGTTAATTGAAAATGTATTTGCAATCTGAGGTGTAGTAACGTGTTGCAAATCAGGGAAATGAGAATAAGACAATTAATAATACATAATTTACATAATAATACTCTGACTTGTTAAGTCGTTAAATGTAAAAACAAGAAACAACTTGGGTGTATTACACCAGGCACCGTCAAGAACACTGAAAAACAAGAACATTTAAGGTGGCAATGAATGGGGGAGAGGGGCCCACACCGATATTCTTTCAGGGGGCCCAGAATTCCTAGCAACTGCCCTGGCGACAAGAGACCAGGGCAGGTCTGGGACTGTGTGCAGTTTTAGCGGCTCTTTTTGCTGGTGAGGCCGCAGGCTGTTACAGACGCCGCATGCTATAACGACAGCCTGAATGTACTCATTTAAAGATGGCCAGAAAACACTTTCCCTTGCCCTTCTCTTAGTGGATTCAACTCATGGGTGTCCCATGTGTAGCATCTTCAGGTATTCCGAGTGAATGGCAGTGGGCACGACCGCCCTGTTTCCTTTCATGATGATCCTGTCTTCGACGGTGAGTTCATCACGGAAACTGAAGAATGGTCTCACCTCTGTAGGTACGCTGCATGGACGTCTTGGCCAGCCCCGTTGAATGAAACAGGTGATTTTCTGCAGCACTGTGTCTTCAGCAGTGTATTGACGGAGTTCTTCGAGACGCTGTGGGGAGATTAGTAGAACTGTCATCACCTCAAACTCTGGCTGTTCTGCCTTCTGGGGGCAGGCGTTGCACCTCGGTGCACGGGAAAGGGTGTCAGCTAAGTAGTGGTGCTTTCCTTTTTTGTAGGTGAGAGTCAGGTCGAATTTTTGCAACTGTAACATCATGCGTTGCAGGCGAGCTGGGATGGTGTGAAATGGCTTGTTGTGAATGGTGACCAAGGGCTGGTTGTCAGTCTCAATCACGACCGGCTTGCCGTAGATGTAGTCATAGAATTTGTAGCAGGCGAAGACCACTGCCAGAAGTTATTTTTCGATTTGCGCGTATCTCGTCTCCATCTGGGTCAGTGTGCGAGACGCGTATGCCACGGGATTCTCCTCTTGGAGGCAAGCAGCCCCTAAACCATATTGTGATGCATCGCAGGTGAGTGTCACTGGTTGCCTCACATCATAGTAATGGAGTACAGGTGGGCTGCTGATGCAGGTCTTGAGCCTGTCAAAAGCATTCTGTTGATGCTTCGTCCAATTCCACACCACTACCTTGTGGAGCAGCTGACGTAGTGGTGTGGTTAGTTCACTTAGGTTCGGAATGAACTTGCCCAAGTAGTTTACCATCCCTAAGAAACGCTGAAGAGCTGGCTTGTCCTCTGGGGTGGTATTTCACTGATGGCTTTTATTTTTTTAGGGTCTGCTTTCAGCCCTTTATCTGTGAATGTGTGCCCAACATAGCTCACCTCGTTGAGTCCAAATTTGCATTTGCTGGGATTCAGTCTCAGTTTCACCTGCCTGGCACGATCCAGTACCTTTTTCAGGTTTCTTTCATGCTCATCAGGGTCTTTGCCACCGATGATGATGTCGTCCACGATTATAGCACATGGATGTCCTGCAAAGATTTGTTCCATGGCTCTTTAAAACACTTCTGAGGCTGTGCAAATTCCGAACGGCATCTTTAAGAACTTGAATCGTCCATACGGAGTTGTGAATGTTGTGCGGAGGGATACGTTATTTCAATGCATAAATATTCAGTGCTTAAAATTCAATGGCTTTTTATTTTCAAAATCCGATGAGACAGATTTACGTCCTTACCGCAGTGACCCAGGTTCAATTCCTGCCTGTGGTCCTTTGCCCCATGTCCTCCCCTCTCTCTCCCATACCTTCCTGTCTATCCCCCTCTATCATAAAGGCAAAAATAAATGTAGGCCTATTAAATAAGATGTATTATTGCTGATTAGTGGGCTGTACCACAGAATAATTAGTTTGTGTCCGATTTACGACGCTGAACACCAAAACGCTATAAGAGGCTGGCTGCTTTGGAGGTGTGGAGGAGATGAGGTAACAAAGAGACACAATCCCAAAATGGCAGCAAGATAAGGTTTGCAGTGATTAAATGTGCCTACCAACTGCTTATGAGTTGATGTATTTCTTCACAGAAGTGACTTTTCTGTCTTGGTGTATTTTATAGGAACTGTGTGTAGTCTCACAACTCTGAGGCAAATCGCAGCAGTTCACTGTTTAATCGACAGTAAGAGATGTATTGTGTCAACATTTTCTGCGACAGGGTGTGATCCTTAACAGTCTAGGTCAGTGAACCCCAATTAGCGGCCCTCGGGCCAGATCCGGCCCACAGGAGCCAAATGTCCGGCCCGCGCTGACCCAGTGGCATTCACATGTAAAAAAAAAAATATATATATTTTTTTGTTGTTGTTGTTTACAGACTGATGTTATTTGCTACACATATTTAAAAAGTTTAAAACTAATGTCACATATTGTGGTATCACATTTTAAAGCTAACTAACTAAAATCTTCCTGTGTCTCTTAGAGAGGGAGGGAGAGACTTATAGAGCGGGGAAGAGAGTGGATGTGAACACACACTGATCTGGATGGATGGCACCAGGCCCAATGCCCTGTTGAAGACACACTGTGCTGATGCTATTTAAGTTTTTATGTTTGGGGCTGCTGCACTGTGTGCGTGTTTGTTTGCTGGACTTTTTGTTTGCTGATGTTCCAGCGGCATTTTAATAAATTAATGGTAGGTTTTGGACAAATTTTGTTTCAAGAGAGCATTATTGTGTGACTCCTAACACAGGGTATTTTCAACTACTACTAATAATTATAGTAATGATAATTAAAGCAAAATGTGCACATAAAAATGGCAAATTAAAAAAATTTAACGATATCTCGGCCCTTGGCGTGGCATGCTTGACCAAATTTGGCCCTCTGGCAAAACTAATTGGGGAACCCTGGTCTAGGTTGAACACCTCCCTGCTGAAGGCGACTAGCTTCATATGTAGGCTGTCCTGTAGGCCAAGAATGGAGTGAACACTTTCTTTCACGACTTGAAACTGTAGGTTATACAGCTGTTCATTTAGCTTGCATGGTAATGTCACTGTGCCAATTGGTTTGATCATAAATCCGCCAAATGCTACAAGATTGACCTGCTTAATTGGCATTTGCAGTTCTTCACTGTTCCTGACAAGTTTGTATGTGTTAAGGGACATAACGTTACATTTCGCCCCTGTATCCACTTTCAGGTTTAGTTGCTTGTCATTAACCGTCACAAAACAATGTCCTTCCTTGTCAATTTTCCTCTCATCATCATGCAAGGACAAGCCTTCAATGGTGAATGTGTCATCACTTTCACTGCTGGAGTTTGTTTCGGCATATAGCTGGTTTATCTGTCTGTTTGGTCTGCTTGACTTTGTAGACCTGCATTGGCTTTTGAAGTGGTTCTGCTCAGTTGTGGCACTGTTGGCCAAAAGCCGGACATTGGTCATGTTTTGCTGGATGGGTTCCCCCACAATTCCGGCAGCTGGAGATTGATGGATTTTCCCTCATAGTGTGCTTCATTTTGCTGTAGATGTTTCTATGTTTTATTTGTACAGCATCCACACTGGCAGTTGTAGCAGTTTTAGGTGTGGAGAGGGCTTTGCTATGCTTTTCAGTGAGCTCGCTAATTTGGCAAATGCGTAGTGCTTTAGACAGTGTTAAGTCAGTCTCTTTTAGCAGCGTACGTCTGACACTGTCGCTACTTATTCCACAGACCAGTCTGTCTCTTATCAGTTAGTTTTCCAATGCGCCAAAGTTACAGTTTTTAGCCTGATTTCTCAGTGTACTCACGTATGCCTCGATTGTTTCGCCAGGTTTTGTTGTCTGGTGTTGAAGTTGTGCCTCTCCATTATCACGTTTGATTCAGGGTTGCATATTTCTTTAAACTTTCTTTTAAGACACTCAGGGTCCTCTCTAGATTCTGCTGGAACGACGACGTTATCATCTTCTCCTAGTACTGCGGGCGCATAGGTAAATGACCGCTCTCTCTCTATAGCCTCCAGTCCTGCGAGGTTAAGGAGTATATAAGCTCTCGTTCGGGCAGGTTTATCGCCGTGTGCAGCGGCAATGAAAATATCATATTCTCGTTCAAACTTGTGCCAGTGCACTGTCACATTCTCATCGAAAACGAGAGGGTCCGGACGTCTGAATCCGTCTGCCATTTCGATGGTGTCGCTTACCGCGGTCGAGACTTCAAAGTTAACGTTCCAAGAGAGGAAGTTGTCCAAGTGATGTCTTCAGGAAGAATCCCACTTCTGACACCATGTTGTTTTGATATTATACGTCTCCGAATGGTAAAGGTAGAATCTTCTTTATTGTTAACCATAGTGTAACATTGAATTCATTCATAACCAGTTCCCAGTAATCGCAACCAAATCACGTCAAGTTAAATCCCGCAAGACCCACTCATAATACGGTAACACTTTAGTGTCAAACAGTTAAACAGTAAAGCTATCTACAGTAATTGTAGTGGGTTAAGAGCCCAATTTATTAGGGCACCAATTTGGGGCGATCCGAGGTCCCTTTGCTTATCAGTATCATGCCACTCGGTGCGCAATACTGTCAGCTCGTTATGCCATCACAGAGGCATATCAACCAATTTGCTTCAGCCAACGTGCCAGGTGTCCAAAACGAATGCACCCATTCCGAGTGATCGATGACGATACAAACGTTATGTTTTAAGCTTGTGCGTGTTTCCGCACGTGAACCACTTAATGCCTGATGCCTGTATACGCAAACTTGTGCATGTTGTAGAAAATGTGCAACAGCGCCCCCTGGGTCACACTTTTCGGTGGGTCGCAGAATTCGGTGTAACATCTGCTCGCTCTCCTTGCTTGTCCGCAATCTAGCAATTAGGATTGATTGCTCTTCCTTGGGTCCCCCGATGTTAATGCTGAATTTCGTAGGCTCTACATTGAATTTTGCAGCTTGTCATGGGTAGATGTGTATGAGCGTCGTGAGCTAGGTGGAAATCACTCGTGATATGAAGGTGCGGCTACGTGCTGTCCGGTCGTTCTGCCGTGTCTGGGCCTTGGCCAGTTGTTCGTGGGCCATGGAGCTCAGCTGGTCCAGCTTCTCCCGCATCTTGATGACATAGCCCGCCAGGTTGGTTGGCTGATGAGAGGCGTCCCCCTCCCAGCTCTCGTGGAGTATGTCAAGTGGGCCTCTCACCTCCCGTCCATACAGGAGCTCGAAGGGGGAGAACCCGGTGGATGACTCAGACACAAACTTCCGCAGCATCGACTTCAAGGTCTGGTTAAACCTCTCGACCAAGCCGTCAGTCTGCGGGTGATAGGGTGTGGTTTTGATGCCCCGGATTCCTAACAGGGAGTATACCTGTCTCAGTGACTTGCTGGTAAAGTTACTACCCTGATCTCTTAGGATTTCTTTCGGGACCCCCACCCGGGAGAAAAGCTGGATTAAACAGTTGGCAACTTGTCTAGCTTTGGTGTTTCTGAGGGGGAACGCCTCTGGGTACCGTGTTGCATAGTCACAAATGACTAGAATGTAGCGGTGGCCTGCCCTACTTCTCTCCAGGGGACCTACCACATCCATGGCAACACGACTGAATGGAACATCAATAATGGGAAGGCTAATCAGGGGAACTTTTAACCCCCTCTTGGAGCGAGCTGACAGTTGACATTCTGGACAAGACCTGCAGTATTCGGCAATATCCTTATGGATCCCTGGCCAGTAAAATCGGTTCAGGATCCTGTTCTGTCTTTTCCTTACCTAGATGGCCTGCCCAAGGAATACTATGACCAAGATGTAGAACTTTGGCCCGGAGAACTTCAGGAACTACCAACTGCTCGGTGTCTACAGTCACTCTGTAAAGCTTCTCATTCTTCCTGACAAAACATATATTACCCTCTTCCATTGCTTCCCTAGCCTCATCTGGGTTTTTGACAGCAGAGAAGCAGGAACTAAGTGTAGGATCCGCTAGTTGTAGCCTTGCAAAATCTTCCACCAACACTTCATTGTCCTCTAGTGGTGGGGAGGGCATACTTTCCTGCACTGCGGTACCTGTCACTTTTTCTCTGCGTCTCTCTGCCTTGGACTTCTTAACTTTGCCACCAGGGCAACCGTCATATGGTAACTCAGACCACCAATCATTTGGTTTCTCTCTAGCCTGAGCTCTAGTTGTCACATATGCATTTGCTGTGTTAACAGTCTGAAGTAGCTCAATAAGAACTGGCACATCCTGGCCTAGAATCACGGGATATGGACATTTATCTAAAACCCCCACGGTTAACAGATACTTTTGGCCTCTAATCTCAGAGAGAACCTCGCTGGTCTGGTGCTCAGACTCGTCTCCATGGACGTAGCGGACCTTAATTTTGCCCCGGGGTTGGAAATCAGACTTTAAACAAGACTTGAGGATAAAAGATTGACTGCTTCCTGAATCGACTAAAGCTTGAGGAGTCTTTCCCATCACTTTCACTGGGACAATCACGTCAGAGGACATACAATGTGTGTGCTTGCTAGGGCCAGGTAGGTAACACAGTCTAGAATCAGACATTTTCTTTGCCGTACAATTGGGCCTAATGTGACCTTGTTGACCACAACCATGACAAATAATGCCTCTATGTGTTCTAGCTGAAGTGGAGCTAACACTGTGGATATTGGGGCTGTAGGAGGGCTTAACCACACGACCACTATCACCCGCATACATACCAGTAGATGCTTTTTCCGGCTCTTGCTGGGCGGCTTGGTATGGTCTTCTCCCGTCATGTTGTGGTGGGCCCAGGAAGTACTTCCTTCTGGAAGGCCTGGCGGTCACAAAGGTTTCCACCAGGTCTGCTGCTTCAGCTGATGAGCGAGGGGTGTGTTCTCTCACCCACACCTGCAGGTCGGTGTTCAGCATGCCCAGGAACTGTTCCAGCACCATCTGGTCGCAAATCTGGTCCTTGATCAGTGTCTCCGGCATAATCCATTTTCCGAACAAGTCTTTCAGCCGAGCCTGCAACTCTTTTGCCGTCTCATCCTCCAGAATGGTCTTCGAACGGAAACGTTGGCGGTAAGTCTCTGCTTTAATGTTGAACTTGTCCAAAATGGCCTGCTTTACTTTTATGTAATCCTGGCTGTCCTCAAAAGTCATTGCCACATAGGCAGTTCTGGCTTTACCTTTCAACAAGGGCACGAGGTACAATACCCAAGTCTCCAGGGGCCACTGACACGCTGTCGCGAGTCTTTCAAAGGTGGTCAGGTAATGTTCAATATCTTCATGCTCTTCAAAAGGAGCCATCTTAGGGGGTCTCCAGCCCCTATGGAGGTTTGGAGAGGTGGCAAGGCCAAGAGAAGTGGAGTTGAGTGAGCTGTGCATCCCGGGCGCTGGTTGCTGCCCTGGACGTGGGTAAGGAGTTGGTATATCCAGAAAGGGCACGTTGGAGAGTGGATCCGAGGCTGTAGAAGGGCAGGAGCTGGGCGGGTGCACGTGCTGCAGATCGGCAAGTGGCTGCCCTGTTGCCTGCGTCGTCGCCGCCTCTCTCGCCAACCTCTGAAGCTGCTGGAACTGATGCTCCATGGCTTTCCACCTCTGGTCCTGACGAAGGGACTCCGCCTCTGCCTGGTCATGTTGACGCCTCTGCGACTCAACCACCGACTTCGCGATCCGTCCGGTCTTCTACCACTGGAGTGGGAGGCTTGGACGTCGCTGCTTTTGGCCTGGTCCCCGTCGCTGAGCCATCTCTAGGGGGTGCCGTACCTCTGTCTTTATCCTCCATCTTAGCTCACTGAGTGCCGCTCGTGACTACTGGTACCCAGAAACCACTGCCACCAAATTGTCATGGGTAGATGTGTATGAGCGTCGTGAGCTAGGTGGAAATCACTCAGGAGCAGACGGGATATTTTATTTTTCCCAATTAAGGCCCATAAGGCAATAAAAATGAAACAAAAAGTAACAAAAAGAAAACACTGTTAACTAAACAAAATAAATGGACTTGATAGTCACAAAAATAAGTCAAAACTTCTGCAAACCGGACCTTTAAACAAGTCACTTAGTGAGAGCAATAAACAGACGTCCTGCCACCTTCAGCTCCCCCGAATAACTGACAAGCGTCAGCTTAAATAGGCCACACATCCCCTACTAATTGGCGCATACCAATATACACGATGAGACAGGGGTGTTACAAGTTAAATACATAACAGCTTTAAACAGCTACAATTCTCCACTCTATAAGCTAGAAACATTAAGCACAGTAAACCGTGTACTACTACTCTATTTTGGCATAGCCAAAATATATAAAAACAGCAATAAAAAATAATAACAATAACTCGGGGTCACTTCCGGTTTACCCGGAAGTCGTGACGTTGATTTAAACGCCGCGGCACACGATCCCTAATACAAACACTAGACGAGACGCTGGTAAGACGAACAATTACGCTGAGTTAACATGTAACATTTAAACAAAATAAACGGACCTGCAATTTGACAAAGACATACTTGTTTGAGTGGTTATTGCAACAGAACAGGTGACGTAAATGGTATTAAACAGAAAGTTGTAATGATGGTACTTGCAAGATTGTATTAAACTGTTGTAGCGTATGATAAATGACATGGTTGATGAAATGATTTTAAAGCAGTATGACGGTAACGGAATACATAGACAACTAAGACAAACACACAGGCAACATTAGCACTCAGTCTCTTAATATGTCATGGGTAGCGTATCGCTACCGTGACGGTCGCTATGCGCCCCGTCACACAGCTGAATTTGGGGACGTTGAAAATATTTAAGTTGAAATTAATACATAGCATTTTGAATATTTAATTTTCAATTTTTGAATATTTAGTTAAATCGGATACGTTATTTCAATGCATAGTCTAAATATTCAGAGCTAAAAATCCAATGGCTTTAATATAGTGGAAAAAAATCCAGATACGTTATTTCAATGCATAAATATTCAGTGCTTAAAATTCAATTGCTTTTTATTTTCAAAATCCGATGAGACAGATTTACGTCCTTACCGCAGCGACCCAGGTTCAATTCCTGCCTGTGGTCCTTTGCCCCATGTCCTCCCCTCTCTCTCCCATACCTTCCTGTCTATCCCCCTCTATCATAAAGGCAAAAATAAATGTAGGCCTATTAAATAAGATGTATTATTGCTGATTAGTGGGCTGTACCACAGAATAATTAGTTTGTGGCCGATTTACGACGCTGAACACCAAAACGCTATAAGAGGCTGGCTGCTTTGGAGGTGTGGAGGAGATGAGGTAACAAAGAGACACAATCCCAAAATGGCAGCAAGATAAGGTTTGCAGTGATTAAATGTGCCTACTAACTGCTTATGAGTTGATGTATTTCTTCACAGAAGTGACTTTTCTGTCTTGGTGTATTTTATAGGAACTCTGTGTGTAGTCTCACAACTCTGAGGCAAATCGCAGCAGTTCACCGTTTACTCGACAGAGAAGGAAGAGGCTAAGATTGATTACAGCATAAATAAGAGATTCATTGTGTCAACATGTAGAGCATTGAGCTACATCGTGCTTGACATGACGTGGACTTCTGGAGGGCCATCACGGTTGATCTGTCGAATGAGGAGGGCAGCACCTTTGAGGGGCGGTGTCCTTATTGCTAAACTGTTCTTATTGCTAAACATATTTATTTGTTTTTGCCCTTATTTATGAAAATGTTTGACCATATTTGTGAATATTTGTAATAACTATCAATAAAACATTTACAACATAACATGTTCCTCGCAAGTATTTTTTCCTCAATAAATGAATAATAATTCAAATGACTATAATAATTTTTATTAGTGTTATTATGAAGAAAGGGTTTGCCCAGGCCTGGGCGAGGAGTGGCTTATCCCGGCACACGTGAACAGGCTGTGAACCGTTTACAGGAGTGGAGTGAGCAGGTGTTCGCTGAGGTGAATATCCGGTTTTTCGTGCAGCGCAAGGTTCGACGTCGCTCTGAATAAACATCCCTTGGCATTGTTCCAAGTGGATGGGAGGCGGCCTGCAGGCACGTATAAATACAATGTGAGACAAGTGCAGTGTGATGTGTTAGAAATTGACAGAGGAGTGATTGTTTGCTATATCGATGTAAGCCGAACGGGGGTTGAAATATTTTTCCAGTGACGTGAAGGTATTTGTGTTCATGTTAATGTTTGATCAAATCAAATGTTTGTCTATTTGCAGTGCAGAGAATGCTCAGGAGCCGTTGATCTCCAGGGAGACCCCCCCCCCCCCCCCCCCTCCCACAGCAGAAGCCAGTGCACTGTAGCCTACGTCGGGGAACTTTTGACTGCCGATCTTCTTTCTGACCTCGATTCCTTTGAGGCAGGGTAAAGGCCTTTCTTTTCAAATTTTACCTGTCAGTGTGGAATAAATCCTCCGGACAAGCAATAGTTTAAATGTGTACACCTGATTGATTTTAACTGCCAAATGGTAACCTCTATCCAGCATTGGCTGGTGACAGGTGAGCCTTGGACCGTGCTTTAAGGAGATTCTGACTTTTTATGGAATGCTGTTTTTTGGTTGATTTTTAACTTTATTTTTAAATTTATAATTTTTTTACTGAAATATTGTGTATCCATAGAATCACGACCATGCATGGAAGGAGGTGTCTCACGATCAAGATCATTGTGCTGAGTGTGGTGATGTTCACCATGCTGCTGTTCAGCTTCCCCTTCCCCGACCCCAAGCTGCTCTACAAGCAGGCCTCCCGCCTGCTGGAGAGGCCTTCGGCCCCGGATCTCTGCGCGTGTCCAGCCCAATGTGTGGCCGACCCACAGGGCCACCACTGGTTCTCTGAGCGCTTCAACGGATCTGTTTACCCCCTCCTGACCAAGGAGAACAACACGCTGCCTAAGGATGCCTTCAACTGGTGGATGGTGAGACACGGCTCAAGTAGCACTGGCATCATTGGTAGAAACACTAATGCTGCATTTACATTTCTACGTATAGTGCAGGGCCGCGGGAAGTCATTTTGAACAGGGGGTGCTGTGAATTTTTTTTTGTTTTTTTGGACAAAAAAACCTATGAGCCTATAGGCCTATTTAAAATACATTTAAAAAATGAATAAATATATTGAGATTCACTACTTTATTGTCATATACACGCTATAACAAAGCAATAGATCGCAATAGTTCACTTCACAATAACGCTATAACAAAGCAATAGATCGCAATAGTGGTCAGCTGGCATGAACCTGACTCTGAGTCACTGCACCCATCTACGTTTGTCACACGCGACTCTATTAGCTCCAAAATCATTTTACGCACACCACAAGGAAATAATAATCGGACTATTTGAACGTTATTGAACAGAGCGACTGAACGAGCGATATGCAGAGGTGGAATCAAATGAAGACGACGCGTGCGAGGAAGACAAATCACACGGAAGCAGGGTGGGAGTGAGGGAGGGAGCCCGGCGGCACTCAGAATAAAGGGGGGTTTGATCAGGAGTTTCTACGAGATAATTGTCAGGATCTGCTGTTTGGAAAATGACTGACAAAAGATAGAATATGACAGTGGAATTTATTGAGGAAACATGAATATGTGTCAAACATCCGTCAAACAAAGAAATGCAATATTTATGATTCATGAGGAGTGTTTATTTCTCTCGAGACACACACACCGCATATACAAACTCTCTCCCCCCACATGCGCGCGGATGGCACTGGGGACGGGGGGGATATGTCCCCCTCAGATTCATAGTGACCCCCCGCCCCCCCCACTCTGTCCCTACATAAGGCGACAAACACCGCCGGTAAAACAGAGGATTAATGTTCCGTTAGTTAGACTAATTTACATGCAGCGCGCATTGAGAGCCCGGCGTTTGTGTCTGGGAGCACTCAACTTTGAGGTTACGTTGTTCCGCGCTCCAAGTTCCGACTTTCAGTCATTGAGTCAAAAAAGACTCAATGGCATTGCTGTGTGCCATATTCACCAAGAGAGGCTTGACAGACAAGAAATTGCCCAGCAGTATGTTCAGGGTAATGAAAGGAGGAGAGATGTTTTTGGGTCCTTCAGTGAGTCTGCTTAGACAGCAAATTTGTTTGGCTTTTTTTTCATTTATGTAAATATGTTGTTGTTTACACTTCTGAGTGTATACACAAATGTTTAAATAAAACATATTTTGCCCAGGGCATGAAGTTTTTGTGGATGATTGGCATTCCACACAAATAACAGTTTCATCATATATGGCTAGTGTTGATCAAGTAGGCCTTTGTTTAACAATGTTCACTGTTGTTTATCCATGATTTCAAATAAGAATTCTCTGATGGCTTTTTAGTGCAAACTATTGGCCCATAGGCTATTACGAAAGTAACTACTTGAGCGCTAGTTAAAGCCCAAATTACACAAAAATAACTTATTGAGTTTAAATCATTTGCCAAACTCTCTCCCCCCACTGTGGGGGGGAGAGAGTTTGTATGCGGTGTGTGTGTCTCGAGAGAAATAAACACTCCTCATGAATCCATAAATATTGCATTTCTTTGTTTGACGGATGTTTGACACATATTCATGTTTCCTCAATAAATTCCACTGTCATATTCTATCTTTTGTCAGTCATTTTCCAAACAGTAGATCCTGACAATTATCCCGTAGAAACTCCTGATCAAAACCCCCTTTATTCTGAGTGCCGCCGGGCTCCCTCCCTCACTCCCACCCTGCTTCCGTGTGACTTGTCTTCCTCGCACGCGTCGTCTTCATTTGATTCCACCTCTGCATATCGCTCGTTCAGTTGCTCTGTTCAATAACGTTCAAATAGTCAGAGATTATTTCCTTGTGGTGTGCGTAAAAGGATTTTGGAGCTAATAGAGTCGCGTGTGACAAACGTAGATGGGTGCAGTGACAGGTTCATGCCAGCTGACCACTATTGCGATCTATTGCTTTGTTATAGCGTTATTGTGAAGTGAACTATTGCGATCTATTGCTTTGTTATAGCGTGTATATGACAATAAAGTAGTGAATCTCAATATATTTATTCATTTTTAAAATGTATTTTAAATAGGCCTATAGGCTCATAGGTTTTTTTTGTCCAAAAAAACAACAACAATTTTTTCACAGCACCCCCTGTTCAGCCCTGAATGTAGGCCTATATCACGCTGGATATCCATGACTGTTTACTTTCACCTGCGCTTTCACCCCCTTTTTTATTTAACGCTTTACCCTGCCCCAGACCTTTTTTTTCCAATTATTTAACGATCTTTGCACACATGTGGGTTTGTTGTCAAATTCTGGGACTGTTGCGAAAATTGCAATGTGCAAAGGAACCGCACCAAACCAAAAAATAAACAGTGTATTGGTCTGGATCAAAGAGAGCGAACTAAGGACTTTCCTGGTGTGAATACGCCCAATACTCTCACTCTCTCGCTCTCTCTCTCTCTCTCTCTCTCTCTCTCTCTCTCTCTCTCTCTCTCTCTCTCTCTCTCTCTCTCTCTCAAAATTCGTATGTTGGTCATGTCTTTACCCTTATAGTCTTTGTTCCTCTACAGCAAATTATATAATCTAGTGCATTTTCAGGGAGACTTGGGCCTAAAACATTCAGCCAGTTGGAACAGAAGAACATATGAGAATAGGCCTGTTTAGTAAGCAGGATTTGATGCAGCATTCCTACACTTATAAAATGCAATTGAATGTGGAAGTAATCCAAGTATTCAGAATACAATACTCAGATTGAGTGAGGTAACGGAATACGTTACATATTACATTTTTGGGCATGTATTCTGTATTCTGTAATTGGATACATTTTAAAAGTATCCTTCCCAACACTGATGATAAGCAATGACGATGAGCTCATCATATTAACCTTAAACTCAAAATGTCAGAGATGGTTGCCCCATGTCCCCACTGCTCTCCAAGAATGACTCAAATGCGACCGAGACGTTTGTTGCGAGTTGTTTTATTAAAGGGTGTGTGTTGGTTCCTAAGGAGTACCTTAAAGGGGTAGTTCGGATTTTGGACATCGGACCTTATTTCCAAGTGAGCCAGTGTGTTATTTATCCTTGGAGACCGTTCTCAACACGTTTCATTCAGTCCTTGCAGAAATCGCTGGTGCTAGGCTAACACAAGTCAAGGGGAACTGCTAGCCTGCCAATAAAAACAGTTTTACCCACTCCAGACTTACACACCCGAGGCAAACCAATTATAACACCAGACTATCTATGTAAATGTCCGTGTTGATAGAATAATGTTAGAAATAAAACTACCCTTGCATCGCATTTAGGCCCCGTCCTATTACTCCCCCTAGCCCTAGATTTGAGCCCTAGCCCTAGAATTTGCACATTCCCACGGAGGTGTAGGGTGTTCCAATACTTAGGGAGCAAGAGGGAGGGCCTATTTTCCCTTAAAATCATCCCTTGGCAGCTAGCCAGCTCGGTACCTCACTTGCAGCTAAGGGAGTATCACAAATTACCCAGGATACCTTGCGAACTCAACAAGCTGCAATTTTTCCATGTTTCTCAAACAGTTATACATTATGTTAAATATTTACCAGTAGACTGGATTTAACTATACGATCTGAATGTGTAGGTCATCTTATTTTCGACACAAGGGTCACATTTTCAAACGTGAATGAAAATAGTAGTAGGCTTCTTCCTGTAGTGTAGACACGTCGATGCTGCACGTGCCGTGACGTAGGGGAGCATGTTCGCTATGCTAATTTGCATAATATTAATTATAGTGGTGTCCCATTTCATAGGGAAAGATCTTCAATCTCACTTCCCTCTTTGAGGGGACTTTACTGTGGAGGGAACTCAAAGCAAGTGTTCTCGTTAAGGGGAGAGTAATGGGACAGGGCCTTAGTTTATAATCCCTGTAGTTGCAGGCTACGGCAGTGGCGGACTGATATTACCTGGAGTGCGCTTCTGTTTACGTTCTGCTGTAGTGAATTGGTTGCTACACTGGAGCAAAGAGAAATTCCGCCGCTGCTGAGAAAGTAGTCCCTCAAAATGTAATGCGATCATTGCGATACAAGGATAGTTTTATTTCTAACATTATTCTATCAATAGAGACATTTACATCGATAGTCGGGTGTTATAATTGGTTTGCCTCGGGTGCACTGTGGAGTGGGTAAAACAGTTTTTATAATACTCAAGGTTGCTTCACAAGAGTGGGAGGTGAGGGTGTGTGTGTAGGCAAGGGAGTGAGAGTGCAAATGCTCAAGGCGCTGGGTGGGGACGTGAGTTAGAGGCCATAGGATGTGGGGGGAGCTGATTCCACAGATTGGGGCCGGACACGCAAAAGGCCCTATCCCCAAGGGTCTTGAGTCTAGTGCGGGGAATTGCCAGCTGGTCCTTGTCAGAGGACCTTGTCAGAGAGGTAACGGGGGGCCAGAGCGTGAAGGGACTTGTATGTGAGTAGTAGAATTTTGAATTGAATGCGGAACTTGACTGGTAACCAGTGGAGCTGCATCAGGGTGGGGGTGATGCGCTGCCAGGGCTTAATGCCAGTTAAGACCCTGGCAGCTGAGTTCTGCACATATTGCAGTCTGTCCAGGGTTTTAGAGGGGAGACCGGTGACTATGGCGTTGCAGTAGTCCAGGCGGGTAGAGATGAAGCAGTTGAACAGGGTTTCGGTAACTGAGTCTGAGAGTGAGGGTCGGGGTCGTGCGATGTTCTTCAGGTGGTAGAATGCAGATCTTGTGACGTTATTAATGTGGGACAAGCTAATTAATATTGGCAAGCTAGCAGCTCCCCTCGACTTGCGCTAGCCTAGCACCAGCGATTTCTGCAACTAGAAGGACTGAATGAAAAGTGTTGAAAACGGTCTCCAATGATAAATAACATACTGGCTCACTTGGAAATGAGGTCAGATGTCCAAAATTCCGAACTACCCCTTTAAGGTTAGTCTAATATATGTTTATAAACCATTGAAAATGTTAACAAGCATGTGCACTGGGTGTGTTTAAACGTTTATGGTGGCTTCATCTACCCTCACAATTTAACAGGCACACAGTGACATATTTGATTCTCTTGATACTTTGATCCTGTAAAAATGTCTAGAAGATTTAAGGGCAACTTCCTGTCTTAGCCTCCTCAGTAGATTCATATGTGGGTAAAATTTTACAAAAACAAATAATTTATTATCAAGTCAATTCTTTGGTCTGTGCATGGATATAAAAACGATTCCAGCTGTTATTCAAAGTCAAACAAAAACTTATTCCAGATTTCTTCTGAGCTGATTTTAACTGATGCTATCCAATGGAATTGAATTTCAATCAACTCACAAAACATAGACAGTTAGTTCATATTTTTCCATCATCTTTGATTGCGAACACAGATTGGTATAGACATACTTAAAAAACAATGTGCGACTTTCCAACCCATCTGTCCTGGTCAGTTGATCCTCTCGGTTCTCCCTCTCCCACTGCCATCCTTAAGAGGCTGCAGTCGTCGCGCAGCGGCGCCAACTTCAGCCACGTGATGGAGGAACTGTTCTCCATGTTCCCGGGCGAGTCGCTGTACCGGGACGGGGGCCCCGACCGCTGCCGCAGCTGTGCCGTAGTGGGCAACTCGGGGAACCTCAAGGGCTCATATTACGGAAGGATAATCGACTCCAATGACCTGGTCATAAGGTATTATTATTATTATTATAGCATGAAAGATGGCAATGCCTCAAAATACAGCAGGCCTATACAACAAAACATGGGCCTTATTCAATTGACTGCCATATAGGTTAGTTGGAAACCTTTACGATTTTTGAGTGTGTCAATTCTTCAATCAATCTGAAAAATTTAAGAAAAAGGGTAAATTAAATTAATAAATTATACCCCTACTTTCCTGACCTACCTTAATCTTAAAAGTATGTACAAGTGACGTCAAGCTATTTTTATTGCTTGAGATCAGAACACTCCCTTCCCTTAGATACCATACCCAGAAAACCGGTTATGATTTCTAAAGTCTCCATGGAAACCCTAAATCACAATCGTGTTTGATGTACCAAATGATGTGCCAGTATGTGCAGTAAAGCAAAGCAAAGTCGAATTAGTTTGGTGATCAAGCAAAAAAGTCTGTATGGGAGAACGCTAAAGGATTAGTTGGGAAGAACAAGCAGGAACCCAAAGAAATAAGAACACTAAACATTGCTACAAGTAATAAAGGAATGTTTGACCCAGAGGAACAAAGATTAACTGGCACAGAGGGAGGGAACCGCGCCTTAATACACATATACAAGATAATGAGGAAGAGGTGAAACAAAAGGTGAGGGACGACCAGAGATGGGAAGATAAGGTAAAACAGGTAGTCATGACAAAATGAATGAACAATAAACGCATAAATAATAAGCAGGGCGAAACATGACAGTGTGGTTGCAAAGCAACCCTCACTACACAAAACAGCCATGCCCCCCGCATCGTTGGACAACTCTGAAACTTGGCCTTATTTGCATTAGAACGTCTTTGCCTCAAGGACCAATAAGGTCCATCTGGATTGACTGTTCATTGCAAGTTTTGGAAGCAAGCATTTTTACACATGCTCATTAGTACGCATGGTTAAACATATATTAGTTGTTTTTATTCAGTAAAAACATATTTAGTTATTAGACAATATGCTTGTGTAAATCGCATTTGTGAATAATCGCTGCCATTACTCAATCAATAAAAAGTAATCTTCACAAAAGGTTCAAAAACTTGGTGGGAACCTGAAGTAAATCCCCCTTTAAGGGGACCCCCGTTAAAAGCTAGTTGTTGAAAGCTCACAATATGACATTAGTGTCAGTGTCAGTGTGATGAAGTCAATTATTAGCCTTGCTAGCATGCGCATGTTGGCTCGCTCATGGAAAATTCCATGAGCAACCACTTGTGTCTAAACATTCTTAATTGTTATTTTATTATACTCTACTGAGAAATGTCGGTTTGGTTGTTCGGTTTTTACATTGAATTAGTTTGCTCCATGTTTTGTCCTGTGTATTCTTTATTTTAACTGTAAAGTGTAGCAGAACCACACTGATTGAAATTGATGGACTTGCAGAATGAACCAGGGTCCTACCCAGGGGTTTGAAGACGACGTGGGGGCCCGGACCACACACCACCTTATGTATCCCGAGAGCGCCAGGAACTTGGACCCCAACACCAGTCTCGTGCTGATCCCATACAAGATCCTTGACCTGCAGTGGCTCATGAGTGCCTTCACCACTGGCCATATCAAACAGTGAGTGGATGGAGTGGGGGGACGCGTGAGTCCCGTGGTTTTCTGTCCTCTCCTGTCAACGAGTGGGCAGATTTCCAACAGCAGCTTTTTCCACCTTTTGAGTGCAAAAACAGAACCTCTAACTGGGGACAGCAATGTATTTGAGTTGACAGTCTTCACACAGGTGACAGAGAGCCCATGGCTTTGCATACCTACCTACAAAGGCACGTTGCACTGGACAAAACAATGCACTCCCAGTGTATCACAACAAAACTCCCAGTGTAATACATTACTAACATAGGTAGGCTATACCTTCATTCATGATCACCAACAATTGTATTTGTTCAAATGGATAATGGAATCTCATACAATGACAGATCCATGTAGATGTAACATTTGTGCCAGGTTAATATTACTAACTCAAACTAATATAAAAAAATCTGGACTGTGGTACAATACAATATCAACCACACCCAACCACATGTTCTCCATGCCTAGAGGCGTTTATCACAGAGGTATAAAATGGGTGCAAGTAGCCGTTGCTCTCTCAGTATATAGGGAGTGTTGCGTATTGGTATGCTATGCCAGTGCATCTGTGTCTTGAGGTAACGTCATGAGATCCAGCTGACTGACACACCTCTGTTATAAAGGCCTGGCTCACCTAGTCAAATCAAACCTGCAGCCGGATTTGAACATTGTTTGGTACTAGGACGAGGTCTAGGTCACTTGCTTAATTATGTACAGGAAAGCCTGTTTACAAAGCAACTGGTACCAGTCTGTGTTAATCTAGTTTTGCGAGTTTGCGAGTGTTTCAACTTTTTGATGATATCAAGATATGTTTTTGCTTAATTATGCTTATGCATATTCCAATATATAGCATTTATGTTGAACTTGGAACTGCAATATTTCACCCATTTAGCATATTAGCCGTAATATTATCCACAAAAAAGTAACTTACCAAACTGTCAGTATCCATGTTTAATATTAAGCGTAATATGCTTTCATTCAGTTTGGTTTAACCAGTGGACCATTACATGCATGGAATAGCTGAATACTTTTCCAATTACCAAATGAATTTGATGGTTGCACGTGTATATTAAGCTAAATATACAAAGTGGGTGAAATATTGCTTTAACAATTTGTTTCAGACAGTAAGATAATTCAAGGTCACAATTAAAGAGTATTTTTTCTCTGTGCATTATTGCAGAACATACCGACGTGTCATGCCTAGGATACAGGCCGATAGAGCGAAGGTACGTCATGATGGTGTGGGGCTTTGTATTTAGTATGAGTCTAGCAGGGCAGTTGGTATTGTATACAGTCCCCTCCCCCCCAGTGACCCCAACTAGTGAGCGATATTGCCACTCCGTAGGACCTAGGTATCGTTAGTGATCCTCCTGTCTCTTCCCCTGCAGACTAGAATACTGATGTCACTAACGAGGATGAGCTTTGCTGTTTTGCAGGTGCAGATTTACAGTCCGGTGTTCATGAAGTACGCCTATGACAACTGGTTGGACAAACAAGGACGCTATCCCTCCACCGGCTTCTTCAGCTTGATGTTTGCACTGCACATATGTGATGAGGTGAGATCAAATGTGTTATGAATGCAAATTGTTTGCCTCATCCATGGGCTTAAGTCGCTCCAACTATTTGCTCGCTGTCCGTTGAAGGGAAACCATTCGACTTCTGTAAGCAGAAAAAGAATGCTGAGAATAGTATGCATTTTATTATTTTAACTCTTAGTAGGGTGGCACAATATAAAAAAGTAAATGATATGAATATCGCGTTATGAATGACGACCATGGCTGGGCCGTTATGGCTATTGTTATCTGCATACATGCGCCATATTCCCATCGTTGCCCTCTGAAAGTCAGCCGCCATTCTGTTTCCCCTGCTCGTTGCAGGTGAGCGTGTTCGGATACGGGGCGGACAAACACGGGAACTGGCACCACTACTGGGAGCATAACGCCGGGGCCGGCCAATACAGGAGCGTGCACGGCGGAGACTACGAGTACAACATCACGCGGCACCTGGCCACCACAAACAAAATCAAAATGTTTGTTGGCAGCAGGTAACATGACAGGATAGGCTAGCACCCCCTCCCCCCCCCCAAAAAAATGGCTTAACAGACCATATATTATAAAATGTAGACTACTGCTAATTTAATGACTACACAAACAAACACAAACAAACACGCATTGACACAATCAGAAACAGAAACGTTCACATGATCAGACAGACACTAGGGCTGTAACGATATGCTTATCGAAACCGAAATCTCGACGCTCAGAGCCACGAACCTGTCTCGCTGAAGGCAGAAGGCAGAATCGCGACATGCCCTTTTTTAAGTTGCTTTCACACCGCCGCAATAACGGCCTCGCTGCCGAAGGGTTCCGCGCGGCGGTATGAAAGGGCCAGGCGTTTAACGGCTGGCCCTTTCATATTAATATGTTGCATTCTATACGGCCTGATTATGTCATTATTTAAGCTACATAGCCTAATCAAGAAACGATAATAAGATATTTGACCGGCATATCATCAAAATGTCCGGAAAACGTAACCTATGCAGGTCACTTTGACCGGCACCGTTTTTTTCTAGCGGGATCGCTGGTTAGTGCTACCAAACTTTTCAAATGACTATTATTTATTTGACGTTAATATTTTAAAATACATAGGCCTAAACCACAAAACGAGTTGAGGATTTTATTGCCTACCTGCAAGCATCCTCCAACTAAATGTTACATTAAGTTAATTGTTATATAAGTAAATGTTGTTTAAATAAAATGCTTTTTAAATTTTTAAAAATCGTGGGATGTATCAAACCGTGGGTCAAAAATCGTGATACAAACCGAATCGTGAGTTGGTGTATCGTCAGCCCTAACTGACACACTTCATCCACGCATTGGGCATCAGTCCCGGCATCAGCATCATTTGGCCCCCCTAGGTTCCAAACGAAAGACAGACAAGTTGTCTGTTGTCTTTTCTCAATACTCAATGGGGAGGAAAACCGACACGGTTCTGGAAGAACCGAGTAGGCCTCAACTCTAACTGTTGCTGGGTTTTGACACAGAATTTTGGTCATGTCGATATAATCTCTGCAAAGACTACACCAGCACTTTTAAGGACTCCTAACGAGACGAAGGCTTTCCACAAGACATGTTCCACTTCACTTTGAAGTGCGTTTCCGCCTACCACTAGAGGGTTTGATTTGTGCCTCAAATGTTTTACACTTAAACCTGTTATAGTATTTCATGATTCACACAATGTTTTGGGATAGCCTATATTTTTTGTTGATGTGCATGATGCTTTTAATATTGCATGATTTGTATATATTTGTATAACATTAGGAAACATGACAGTAGCCGCGTTTACATGGACACTTTTGTTCCGAATAGATTTCACACCTGACACATCTGGACCGGCGGCGACTTAATGGACGTGTTATCACTATTTGGCATTTTTATGTATTTTGTTGGTTTTGATTGTATCGTTTGTTGGTAAGGTTAGTCCGAAGCGCTCGTAGAAACTTCTTAGCTCTACCGTAGTGGTGATTCAGCTCCTGACGCATTCTCCGCCACTGTACAGTAACCTTTATAAATCCCTGTTGCGCATGGAACTGCCACATTGGCAGTGTTGTGTTTCACCAAAAAAAATAAAAAAATTAACAAAACTGTCTTCTAAATTAATGAAATACTGGGAAACGAATAAACCATTATAAGCAACGAGTGAACTTAATAAGCGGTCGAAATATTTTTTTTCAACCACCGCCGCTTTCCCTTGACAGTGCACAAAGCCTGCATGGCGCACACAGACAGGTAGAAAAAAGCAAAGCAGTCTCAGCATAAACACACAGTTGTGCGTTAAATTTGTCCATCGGGGAACACGTCAATTCCTCTAATGCTGATGTTTAAAATATATTAGCACCTATTTACCTTGATCTTCAGCTGTAGCCTTGCTGAACTCCCTGCATCCTCGCTGTCTTTATAAATTTTTTCCAGATTCGTATGGCAGTCTTATTATGGTAAACTAGCTCATTGGTGAACACCCCGTCAGGTTTTAAACAGCGACACGCACTCGGAGACAGTAGGCCTAAAGAAAGACAGGTCCATAGCTGCTGCACAAAAATAATGCGTGCCAAGCAGTAGACCTAGTTGGTCTTAAAGGGGGGAAAGCAAGTTCAAGTTTAACATCGATTTGCAGTGATCACTTGGCTGAAGGGTTTTATATGCCTATTCATTACATAATTAGCGCATTTGAAACTTGTGTGGCCTATATGGGTGCGGCTTATACTGCTTTTTTAAATACTTAAATGAAAGGCTTGCGGTTTATCCATGATGCGGCCTATATGCGGGAAATTACGGTAGGCCCCGACAGGGCGAACCGAACCCCGACTTGAAGCGGAGGTGTCTTGCCTCTCCCTTAAGGGGCTTGTTTTAGATAATAACTGGCGACGTTCTATAGGCTACATTATTACACGGCTACTTGCCGAAATGAAAAAATAACTTCACAGGGTGTGTCTTTTGACAATTTATTTGTTACCATTCGTAGTGTTGATCACCAGAGAAATAGTCCGCCAAAGACGTTGACGTCGCTAAGCAACCGAATCCGCTGGGTTGATAAGTAACCGGACTACTTGCAGAGTGATACACAGACGTGAATCAGGCAAAAAAGCCATTTTCCTTGACAGTGCAAGTTCGGGTTGCATAAAAGTACAAACGGACCAATTGCGAACTACTGCAGCTGCTGATGGCATCTCTCTAAGTTACCCGCACCCACCCCAAACCAATCGGAATAAGTGTATACATGTCGATTATAGCGGACTACACCACCTCTTCTATTCCGCATAGAATTATATTCCGATCAGAGAATTGTATTCCGATTGAGGCGTATATATGATCATTTTTTATTCCGATTGAGCTGTTCTTCCACTTCTATTCGGAACAGAAGTGTCCATGTAAACGCGGCTAGTGTTGCCCAGTAGGCCTATACGCAGATAAGACCAAAAGGTTAGTTGGTTACTTGGTTCCCTGTGCCTTGTTCTTTTCAGGTAATTGTTGTTATGGCTTTTCTTTATTACTCAGACATTGCAGCTTACTGTATATTTAACAAACAAAAAAATGTGGAGAACATCACCAGCATCAATAAAGATTGGTTCACCTTGTGTGGATCACGTTGTGTGAACTCCTAATCCTATGTGACCGCTTAAATCACATGTATATTGAAACACAAATCACAACCGTGTCCAGTGAAGTCTTACTTGGCATCGCTTTAATGGCACATGTGCCTTCACTGGAACCGTCAGTCACAACACCCAAACACCCCTCCTAACTGCACTGCAATTTCCATGTTTTCATATGTAGGGTTAACCTCCTTCTTAATCCTAAATCTAAATCTAAATTTTATATCTAAATCTAAACCTTGTATCTACATCTAAATGCTAAATCTAGATCCTAAATCTAAATCAACATTTTATATTGAAATCCTATAACTAAACTTGAATTGCTAAATCTTATAGCCTAGGCCTATCTAAATCTAAATCCTAAACCCATTCAACAGATATGCCACGGACAGCAGAGGGGAGTCAGCCTATCACTTCAGCCTTGTGTTTTTAGTGTTTAACTTCAGAGCCTATTATAATCAAAATATACAAAGCATTCAAAACAGGGTAGAAATGTTTCGTCCCGTGCTTCGCGCTCGTTCACCAGTACTTTTCTCCTGCACACACGAGCAAAGTTGGTTAATTAGGGAAAAAATAGCGAAAACTTTAACGGGAAAACTTTAAACAGTCCTCAGGGGCTTAAAGCGCCGGCACGATTAACGTGATGGATTGTAGATTTCCCAAGTTTCAAACTTACCGGGTCTCACGAAAAACCAAAGCGAGAAGGCAAAAGAGGAAGAGCCATGTCCTTGCATCCGCTTTATGCGGCAGGACCCGCCTCCAATCAGTCACAGGTGACAATTTTGATATAAGGGTCTTGCGACAAGTAGCTGAATGGCATCATTCGAAGTAAGACCGTGGTGACGGTCAGAGAGAGATCGAAATAGATATGGCATCACCCGTGTGCAACAAATTTTCTCTTAACAATAGGCCTATGTCTGCTCTGTTATAGTAGGCTAAGACTGTGGTCAGCTGTCCCACCTTCCTTAGAGTCAACCAATAATATAACCTTCATACTTGGGTAAACCGGTCACAAAGGAGAAGACATCCTCTTAGGCACTCTTCTCCTTGATAAGAACACAGGCAACTCTGTGTCTTGGATAAACATTACTTGATTTTATTATTGGCATCTGCAATGTGGGAAGGATTTGAAACGGTATAAATAACTGTCAAACTGTATTCTGGACTCACTCTGCTAGAGAGGAGTCTAATGTATGCATGCATTAAACCTAGGATAATTAGGCAGGCAACCTATTGTAATTGTTAGTTTTAGTATTCCGCCATGTTTGACTTACACAGCCTAAACCGCTCGCACGCTTTTTATGAAACTTACTACAGCTGTAGAGGCTGACATAAGATTAACAGACAGCAAATATTACACTAATTGGCCCAAAGGTGGCGCTATAGCAACAGTCCAAAATGCAAACTTTGAACAAGCATATCTCGTAACCGCTTTGACCAACAGTCATGAAACTTTGTTCACATATGCATATCCTCATGGTGAAAAGATTTACCGCCATCTTGAATTTTGTTAAAAACACTAAATTCCCAAGGATCCCAGGATTTTTGACTTAGACAAAAATCCTATAGCATCTATCATCTATGGACCAATGTCTTCAACCTGACATAAAGTGAAGTCTGTACAATAAAGATTAAAGCACCCAGGAGCCATTGACTTCTAAAAAAGGTATGGTTTAAAATGAGTAAAGACTTAAATGCTTATATCAACATCAAAATGGACTCCTATGATCTTGAGTCCAATACAAAAGTTGTTCAGAATCAAATTCTAAACAAGATAAAGTCAACATATTTACAATTAGGGCGTGGCATCGAGATGGGCGTGGCCACTTACTAAAATGAACACAGTTCATAGACGGAATGTTTGATTTGAGTGGGACCAACTTAGTGGCTGTTGGGGACCAAAGTTCCAACTGCTCAAGTAAAATTAAGTTGATTGACAAAACAACATGGCCGCCAGAGGCTCAAAATCAGCCAAAATGAACTTAAAGACCGGGTAAACCAAATTCAGTATTTTTCTTCTTATCATATTAATTAGGCCTTAAATGTGTCCCTCAAAACATGTAAAAAATATTTTTCCCATTCATCATTTCCTTGAGGAGCTAGGCCTCAGAGAATGTTCTGTGTGCAGGTTTAAAATGGGCGGGTCTACATCGATGACCGCTTTACGTAAAGCGGTCATACTCACATAAACCCGCCCCCTGCTGCCCTCTAGGTATAAATACATTAACCGCGCACTAGCATTCTGTGGTTTCACCCGTCTATGGTTTTACCGCTCACGAGTCTGGTTTGAATTGTCAGTTTGCAGCTAGCTTGCCCGTTGGACCTCTCCGGTGATGGGCGTGGTTTCCTGGCCTGCAGCGCACACGCCCCCACCGTCCTGAGCCAGGGATTACTGCTCATTTTTCATCAACTTTGAAGCATAATTTTATATACTTCGCGATTTTTTTAGTCCTTCAAATTTGGCAGGGTGGTTAATAATATATTTTCCTGTGGTATTATAAACTCAAAACCCATAATTATTCTTGGTTTACCCGGTCTTTAATGCCAAAAAGGTTAACTTAAGGTTAACTTAAAGCAATCATCATCATCATTGTATCTATATCGGGCCATAGGGAGCGCTATAACAATTAACTGAAAATCCTACTCTCAATGTTAGGTGACTAAAGGCGGGGTTAACTTGAGTCAATCATCACACAAACTTGGTGTACTTAAAGAAGCATAGGTCAAGGTTAACCTGGCTAAATCCATATGGTTCATCCATATAGGACCATCAGTGTTGTGCATGAACTAGTTCATTGAACAAGTTTTTAACTAAAGAACTTGAACTTGAACTAGTTCAGATTTTGTGACATTCTGAATTGATGCTTAGGTCCAGATGACATGATTATTAAATAGAGTTACTGCTTTAGTTGTGATGAATGAAACAGGTGTACAAATAATATCCACATCAATTTGAGATTGTAGTGATGGGCAGCAGGTAATGGAGAGGATTCATTTAAAAGATAAGCACAGAATACAGTTTTTCTTCAGTTTCTAAAAAAAAACTGTTAATGAACTGAACATGAACTAAAACTCAAAACTGAATTGGTGAACTATGAATGTGAATTCATTCATTTTCTTTTGTATGAACTGAACTTTGAACTAGTTAATGTGTTCTAGTTCATGTTCAAGTATGAACTTGCACAACACTGAGGACCATAGGGGGTGCTACAGCAATTAATTGAAAAAAGCAGGGCAATTAATCATGAAAGCAGGGCTGCCAACTTTTGGGTTTTGGCCGGAGTGAGATTCTGTAGAATGTTGTAATGCATACCTTATAGCAGGGTCCGCGGGTGTATAATTGTTGACGGGGGGGGGGATCAGGATTGTTGACGGGGGGGGTTAGATTGCAGGCGATCGGGAGGGGGGGGGGGGGGGGCTGTACGGGATTACAGGCTGGCAGAGCTGTTGTCGGGGGGGGGGGGGGTCTCGAGGTTTATCCTGCTGTCTCTCTCTATCTTCGGGGAGTTTGGAAAGGAACGAACGCGTCTCGGCTTTTTTTTTTTTGCCATGAGAATTTGGATGTGTGCCATGTGTGCGTGTGTAAACAGGCAAAAGCGTGTCACATGGTGAAACCGTGAGTTGGCAGCTCTGTGAAAGCTTATCACCAAATCTAAGGTGAGGCTTTTCCATAACTGTCAGTTATGTTATTTTTAAGGTGTGGCAAGGAAATGGTTCCAAGGGACGGTTGATGGTAACTTCCAAAGAAGTAGCCAAAGGTACTTTGGCTGCCAAAGGTACTTTGGCTACTACTTTGGCCAAAGGTACTTTGGCCAAAGGTACTTTCCTGATGGACAGGTTTGTTGCTCTTAGTAAGCAGAGAACCATTCTGCCTCAGCCATTGCCAATTTAGCCAGTGGTGGCTGCTGGTCTGTCAAAGAGGGGAAGCTCATTTTCGGCCTACATCATATCAATTGCCAATTTATGTATATATATATATATGTAAATTATGCTCTCTGTTCCTTTTCAAGGAAATGCTCTGTCATACCAACTAGCTGTATTTTCCACTGACTTGACCAGTGTCCTCTCAATGGCCAGCAGAGCTACGCTGCTTAAACGGCCTTGGCCCATTGTGTTACGTGGAGAAGCTCCTTTCTACACCTGCAGATGTAGCTCTAATTGTTGCCACTAATGAAAACAGTTTGTAAAGCTACATTGCACTGTCCAACTCCATGTCTTTTAGGAACACCAAGAAATCACACAGCTTTCCCCTGTCACCCTGCAAGTACTGATCTGAATACAGGACTTGAAGTTCAGACCTCAGGCTCCCTGAATCAAAGTGATGGCCAACTACCAAAACGATATTAAACTTAAACAAGGAAATGTGGGAATTATGTTAGACCAGATGTTGGACCAGGAAGTAAAGCAACATTTACTTCATAAAATGGCCGTGATCGAAATTTGATTTGTTGGGGAATTTCCCTAGGTACATTTGTTGTCAAGAATAGGGTAAGTGAGTTGCGTAACAGTGAGTCATAGCAAGAACTTCTTTCTCTCTTTTCTCTCTTTTTCTCTTTTCTCTTTCTCTCTCTCTCTCTTTTTTTTTTTTTTTTAAGTCTGCCGGTCAGCCGGCACCGCGGCTATCAGACTTTTTTTTTCTAAGTCAGAGAGGCAGGCCTGGCCAATCAGAGGCCACTCAGGCCACTAGCATGTGAGGAGGACAAGGCGATTGGTTTGTTTTGATTAACACCCGCCCCAACAGTCCGTATCAACCACACAGACAGCGTGCGGAGGAAGGGGTGTGTGTGACACTGATGCTGCAGTCGCGGTGTGTGTGTAGAGAGCGCTGAGCAGAGAGGGGGAGTCGAGGCTTCGACTAGTACTGTAAACCATGGACCCCAACCCGGGTAAAAAAAAAAGAAAAGGCGGTGCCGAGAGGGAGAGAGAGAGAAAAAGAAAGGCGCTGGAGGAGGATGCGGCCAAATGCCGTAAACTGACAAATTTATTCAGGCCCCCGCCCCCCCCCCAGTCAAGATACCTCTGCAAGTAAGTTATCTAAAAAAACAAAAACAACAACAACAAAAAAACACTGGTTCTTGAGGTCCAGGGACCTGGGTCCTTGAGGCTGTACACTTTTACACAGTAGGCTATAGGCCCTGGCCATGAAATTAAACAAGCCACTTTTTTATTTACTGTTATCATTCCATTATTATGTATATGAATACAAGGGCAAATTAAGTGAGACATAGGCGACACTATCTTACTGTATGAACTATAGTGTATGGAAAAACACTGTAAGCATATGTTTGCTATTCAAAGGTGGTGATGGTGATGACATGAGTCCTGCTGGTACTTCAGGAGAAGCCAGTGCAGAGAAGTTGGCAGAAGGTACAGAATCATTTCTAGAGCAACAACATGCAAGTTGCAGACATAACACCAACAGGCACTGCCATTTGACATAAATGGCTCTCATTTGTAATACGGTAATAGCTGCCATTCAATTAAGCACTAGTGGTGTTGAATTTTGCTGTCTGTTGCTGACTTGCTGTTATGTATCCCAGCCCTATATTAGAATATGAGTCAATATTATGTGATTGCTTATTAGGAACTATACTCTCGACTCGGACTGTATTATACATTGGACTTTGTTGTCTTTGTTTATTAGGTTATATTGTAGGCTACACATAAAAATATATGCCAAAGAGGCAGTTGACATTCCACATGATATGATGTTTATGTAACCTTGGCACTGCGTTAAACCTTTATTCTCTTCTAGTAAGTGTGTTAGTGGATTTTGCTGAGGATTGTTGTGTTACTGTATTTTACCAGCCCGGCCCCAAACACAAAAGTTACTGTATATTCCTAACTTAGTTTGAACATAGGTCCCATATTTGAACTTCTATTTGGATTGCTGTGTGTTGTGTGTTGTGTGTGTGTGTGTGTGTGTGTGTGTGTGTGTGTGTGTGTGTGTGTACATGCGTGCCAATGCATGTAGGTGTGGGCGTGAACGTGCGCGTGTGGGCAAGGCCAGGGTGGCCTGGTTACATGACTGACTCCTGGCCTGAAAAAGTCTCCCAGTCCGGCCCTGCCTCCTTGTAGGGTTATTCAGTTCATATTTGTATAACTAAACACAAACATACAACTTTAAACCGATGAGCAATTTATTTATTTAACAGATTATAATCTTGGCAAAGCGTATACAGTGGGCAAGCAGGTAAAAAAAATATTTCATCCCTGAGATATTTTCATGTCATAATTTTCTAGACATAAGGCCTACAGAACAATTACATTTGATTGTATATGTGACGGTCGGGATTATTGGCGCCGCCTTGTAGGGGTAACGCAGTTCTTAATCTGGAGAGGACTGAGTGGGCCAGGATCTAGGTCCCCCACACCCAATGCCTTTGGCTTCAATGTTCAGGTGAGTGAACAGGTTGTGCGTGGTTTAGCCGTCTAGATCCACGGTAGCTTACTAGACAGGGTAAAGTAGGATTCAGGATGTCCTGAGGGATCGCCTAAAGTGTGTGCAGTGTTTGCGACCTGACACCACCCCCCTACTTTATTAAGATTCGGCTAAACAGGTGAAGCGCCCCTACTCCCAAGTAAGTAGTCCAATACAAAATAAATAAAATAGAAAATGTCTGTCCTTTACCTCTGATGTTTACTCAACATGAAACACTTCAGAGAAATAGTTCAAAAGACACTTACCAACGTTCAACACAGCATACATTTGTTCCAATCAACAATAACATTTAAACCGGGAAAACATCAATCACATTTCCATGCTAAATCACCAGACGTGCATTTAACGTTCGATCACAAATCACAGTTTGGAAAGGAACAAACACGTCTCTGCTGTTTTTTTTTCCGTGAGAATTTGGATGTGTGCCGTGTGTAAACAGGCAAAAGCGTGTGTCACACAGTGAAACCATGAGAGCTGGCAGCTTTGTGGAAGCTTATCACCAAATCTAAGGTGAGGCTTTTCCATAACAAAGGTATTACTTCAGGATTCCTGATGGATAGGTTTGTTGCTCTTAGTAAGCAGAGAACCATTCTGCCTCAGCCATTGCCAATTTAACCAGTGGCGGCTGCTGGTCTTTCAAAGAGGGGAAGCTCATTTTCGGCCTACATCATATCAATTGCCAATTTATGTATATATATATATATATAGAACTAACAAACCCACTCGTATGCCTCGTTTCCACCGAGCGGTGCGCTACTGTTCGTTGCGGTACAGTGCGGCTCTGTTCGCTTATATTGGCGTTTCCACCGCCAAAAGTCAGCCGAAATAAACGCGCTGAGTCTACCTATTTTTCGGTACTCCACCGTTGGGTTACCAAGCCATCTGAAAGGGTGGTGAAAACGTGGAGTTACACTCGCCGTTATTCTGAAATCACTTCCCGTTACTATCCCGTTTGGTATGACCAGGTCACTGATATCTTTGTAACATAATCAGCGAGGAGGAATGACTTGATCTATAAATGAAGTCCCTCAATCTTATTTGGCTTAACACCATGACCAACATTCTGAAACATCCATTAGCATCCACATTTGCCTCAAACAATGTTAGGTTTACAGCCCAAAATGTCAATAGTTGTGAAATTTTGTTCTTGTTTTTCTTTTAATTGTTTGTTACTCTGACCGTTCTGTTTAATATTGTGGAAAGGATGTTAGTGAATGATTCAGAGCATGATGCATTTTAAATGGAATCACTTTTGGTCTTGTGTCTTAATTTTTCTTAAAACAATTGTAGCTGAAAAGAAACAGCCAAATTACAACCAATAGCTTCAGTCATTGAGGGCAAAAATAGGCCCAATGATAGGCCCAGATTTAGTTTTACAAATCAAGAGTAGGCCTGATTTGACTAATTGGCTTTGCATCCTTTCTTCTGCCCTAGTCCAAGACATGCTGCCCACCAGCTTTCAAAGTACAATGCTGCCACTGGTGGATTTGTATCAATTTTATTCACATAATTATCCCTCCTTGCTATTTTGTAGTTCACCAAAACACCCTGAAACAACTTGATTCTCACATACTTATGCCACCATACGCCACTAACAGTGCAAGCAGGCCAATGGCAACCAAGCACGCAGTCCTTCCTCCCTCACTTTAAAGGTCCCATGGCATGCTTTTTTATGGATGCTTTAATATAGGTGTTAGTGGGCCCCTAATACTGTACTTGAAGACGTTCAAGAAATTTAGCCTTGGTGCAGAGTTACAGCCACTACGAGCCAGTCCCACAATGAGCTCTCCACAAACGTGCTGTTTTTAGAGGCGGGTCAAGGTGGAGGGTGGGGGGGTGTGGCCCTGAGCAGCTTGTGGCCACGGTACCATGCGCTAGTGTTTACAGTGGAACACTGAACACTCCGGGGCTGTCTCCCGCCGGAGCCCCGCTGCCCGCCCAGCCCCACTGCCGTCCCACAACGGCCAGCGGGGCTCCGACGGACAATCCTGGGCAACAATCCTTTTCTCCTCCATGTCGCGGTTCCCAATTCCTTCTCAACCAACCCGACACAGTCTAGTCTTTTCACCAAATGGGAGCTTTATGCAAGCTTGCGTTATTGTGTTATAACACCAACAGCAGAACGGTTATCCAAATAAGAACACTTGCGTTACAGTGTGTGTATTCACACACACACATGTGGCGCTCGCACGGTCCTAGCTCATTATCTCATTGGTGGGCCAAATTCTCTGGGCAGGCCAAGCAGAGAAAGGGGAGGTAACATGGCCCCATATGATGTCATACGAGGCCAGCTCCCAAATCGAAGTGTTTCAGCGATCCTTTTTTCAAAGGCGGAGCAAGATACCTACTTCTGGGTTTACACATAATGCAATTTTTAGCTACTTGGGGTCCATAGGGAGGCTAGAGGAACTCAACTCAATGTTAGAAAACCTCATAAAGTGAAATTTTCATGCCATGGGACCTTTAAAAACCACCAGCCGCCACTGGTAGACACAGCTGCCAGCATTCTGCGTGTGCACACACACACACACACACACACACACACACACACACACACACACACACACACACACACACACACATTGTCATTAAAGGAAGTATAAAGCCAGCCATTGTAGGCCCCTGCATTGCATGTAATAATTCTTCGATGGCATGGCGGTGTTGTACAGGTGAGCCATCTGCCCGTTTAAACCCTCTGTTTCCAAATTTATCCAAAAATATGGACCACGCCATGTGCATAGGCATAGTCTGTGTAGATGATAGCAGTCTTTGCTTTAGCATGGTGGCATACTGCAGTGAGGGCCTTTAGTTCTGCAAGTTGGGCAGAACATGGTTGTTGAAGGGCTGTGGCTTCCACAGTGCTTTGGACCATGTTGGTACGGTCCAGACACACCATCTTTTGTGGTATGGTCGTCTCGGGCTAGGTATGACTCGGAGAGTGGCAAATGTTCAACACATGGTTTATTCTAACAGAGACACAAGGTAAATGAGCTTGCATTCTGGAGGTGGTCCATGGAGCATCTGCCCAACATATGTAAACAAACAGTATATATACTGGAAGTGGGCGAAATGGTAAATAAGCCACGCCTACAGGTTCTAATTAACCCAGGTAAACCTTTGGTCTCTCTTGGCTTTAGCGGAAATGGCAGAGTGGCCATGTTTGTAGTTCTTTAACCTATCTATAAACTCATAAAACCTTATATGGTGTTGTCCATTATGTGGAGAAGAAACCATTCATAACTGTTGTTAGTTTGAAACATGTCATCAGAAATAGCATAGACTAAAATTATTTACATCACTTTGCAGGGGGGGTCATACTTCCATTGGTGTTGATAGACCCCGGAGATAAGGTCTTGAGCCCCGAATCAATTCTAACCAGTCCCAATCCGCTCGGCCCCCCAGTGTTCATGTGCCAAAAACTGGGTGGGAAATCTGGCCCAATCTGGCAACATTGCCCCTGCCTCCAACTATGCCAACTATACCAGTCTAAATACCAGTCCCATCAAAACATCCCATTGTTTTTGTTTCGTCACTGCAAGACCATCACCACCAAGAAGTCAGGACTAAGCATCAGCATTTGACACACAATAAACCACCAACACATGATTATTATATCTTGCTTAACACGTGTATGATTTACTGATACAAAAAAAAGGCCATGAATCTGCCAGAACTCAAATTACGAATGATTAAATATGTAATATTTAATTTTTTTGATGCCAGAATCCGCTATGAGAACGCACAAACACACACACACACATGGGCACATGATTCATTTATTTGGAATGACCAATAGCAGCACCATAGCATCCAAATATTAATAAAGAGCCCATTATGTCACAACACAAGCACTGTGCAAGTATCCACAACCAAGTGAATCAGTAGAGAAAAATAGATAGTTATATTATGGGTAGAGATCACACACACACACACACACTTGGAAACATTTCTGCATCATGTTGTTGAACCTTACATTCCAGCAGCACCTCGGATCCCGAATAGCTGATCGCACTACTACTTATTATGCAACAAATAGCTGGAATAAACTCCCTGAGGATTTAAGACCCAACTCTGACCACTTTTAAAACAAGACTGAAGACTTTTATGTTTGCTTTAGCTTTCTGCTAAATCTTAAATACATTGTACTTTCTAAAATGCTTTTTTAACTTTGCCTTTATTTTCTTTTATTAGTCTTAATACATGATCTGATACCAGAGAGACTGTTAATACCTGATCTGATACCAGAGAGACTGTTAATACCTGATCTGATACCAGAGAGACTGTTAATACCTGATCTGATACCAGAGAGACAAGTAATACATGACAATGCATTTTTTTACTTTGCATATGTTTTCTTTTACTTATCTATTATTTTATTTTATTGTATTACAATGTTTCTATGAAGCACTTTGAGTCTGCCTCATGTATGAAAAGTGCTATATAAATAAAGTTGCCTTGTCTTGCTTTCATGCATGGACAAGTTATTCTAAGTCTTAGTCCTGTTATGTTTTGCAGGGTTCCGTCAGCTGATTTTATCACTGACTCTATCTGGCTGTTGAAATTTAGATCTCAATCCATAATAACACCAATATTTCTGGCTTTGTTTCAGTTTTTTAAGGAGAAGGACTTGTAGGCTTGTAAGCTATATGCTAACTTTCAGTCCCTCACATTTGGTACTGAAAACAATCACCTCAGTTTTGTCTTCTTTTAGTTGCCGGAAATTCTAGCACATACAGTCCGTGACCTGCTCAATGTACTGCCACAGCATCTAGGACGAAAGCCAGTTGGTGTGGGCTATAGCATCAATAACTTTAGTAAGGGCAGTTCGGTGCTATAAAGGGGTCCATATCCTGACAGGAAGTTGTCATTGCAACTAGTTGAGGCCAATAAATTATTAAGTTGCTGGAGGAAAATGAAGTTACTTATGAAGGGTAGATTTGTAGATTTGGCTGCCATGCACTGACTGGCCAAGCTTGGGTGCAGCTGATTATGCAAGACTTCCTGAGAATCCAGGCTACAGAATCTCTGTGGAAGTCAGCGCTGCCATTTTTTTAATTTTTTTTTAATTTTTTTTTTTAACCTTTATTTAACCAGGCAAGCAAATTAAGAACAAAATTCTTATTTTCAAGTGCAGCCTGAAGGGGAAGGGGGAGGGGAGTGCTAAAAGTGAAACAAGGTTAATAAATTACACAGAACAATTCTATATAATAGGAGAGGAACAACCCCGAGGAGATCGTGGAGCAGGTGGCCCTCGAGAGGTTCGTCGAGGGGCTCCCAGCCAGAACATCCACCTGGGTCCGGTACCACCGGCCCGAGAGCCTCTCGGCGGCCGTCAAAATCGCGGAGGGCCACCTGATTCCCCCCTCGACCGACAGAAGACCACCAGCACCAACCCCGAGCCCGCGGACCGGTGCGGCGGCCCTGCGGCGGTACAAACCCACCCCGCTACCAAGAGCGAGGTGGGGGGGGGGGCCCACTCCAGAGCAGGCACATGAATCACCTTCCCCCCCCATCCCGCAGGCGGGCCCTCAGACGGCAAGGGAGGGGTGTTGGCGGTGCGGACAGCCGGGACACCTTCGGAGGGACTGCCCGATGATGGAGGTGGGCCAGGTTGTCCGCGTCACCGGTGCCCCGATCCCTCCCTACGGTCCCGGCGAGGCGTACCGTATCCCGGTGAGGATACAACGGGGTACGTACCAGGCGCTGTTGGATTCCGGCTGTATGCAGACCATGATCCATCAGCGCCTGGTGCGGTCCGAGGCATTGGTCGAGGCGTCGAGCGTTTCGGTGAGGTGCATACACGGGGATGTTCACACGTATCCCTTGGTCCCTATCGAAATTCGTTATGGGGGAAAAACGCATAGGGTCAAGGCGGCGGTTAGTCCGAGCCTCACGTACCCCCTGATTCTAGGGATAGATTTGGCTGGGTTTCCAGGGGCAGTTAGCGAGAGTGCGGGGGTACGGACACGACAGATAGGGACATGTAAGTCATGTGCTGTGTTCTGCGCCGATGCGAGGGTGTCCGACGCTGCTCAGGGATCGGGGGAGGAGGCGGGAGGCTCTCAGCCCGAGGGCCGAGCGTCGACATTCCCACCGGTGGACGATTTCCCCCTTGAGCAGTCTCGTGACGCTACTCTACGCTCCGCCTTCGACCAAGTGATTTCCATTGATGGTCTTCGGGTACAGCCAGACGCAGTGCTGACTTACCCACACTTTGTGGTGATTAGGGACAGGCTTTATCGGGTGAGTCGTGACACCCAGAGTGAGGAGGTTGTTACCCAATTGCTGGTACCCAGGAGCCGCCGGGAAATGATTTTCCAGGCGGCGCATTACAACCCAATGGCGGGCCATTTGGGGTACGACAAAACACTGAACCGGATAATGGCTCGGTTCTATTGGCCGGGAATTCGGGCGGAAGTGCGCCGCTGGTGCGCCTCCTGCCCCGAGTGCCAGTTGGTGAATCCCCCGGCCATCCCCAGGGCTCCCTTGCGGCCCCTTCCCCTGGTGGAGGTCCCATTCGATCGCGTGGGCATGGACATTATCGGGCCATTAGAACGTTCCGCACAAGGGTATCGATTTGTGTTAGTCCTGATCGACTACGCAACCCGATACCCGGAAGCAATTCCGTTGCGCAATATCTCCGCGAGGAGTGTTGCGCAGGCGTTGTTTCACGTCATATCGCGGGTGGGAATCCCAAAGGAGATTCTCACTGACCAGGGCACCAATTTCATGTCACGCACGATCAAGGAACTTTACGGGTTGTTGAAGGTCAAGGCCATCCGCACGAGCGTCTATCACCCAGCCACAGACGGCTTGTGTGAGAGGTTTAACCGGACGTTAAAGTCCATGATCCGGAAGTTTGTACTGGAGGATGCTCGAAATTGGCATCAATGGCTAGACCCTCTGTTGTTTGCGGTGCGGGAAGTGCCTCAGGCTTCCACAGGGTTTTCCCCGTTTGAGTTGCTCTATGGGCGCAGGCCCACGGGCGTCCTGGACCTCATTAAAGAAAACTGGGAGGAGGGGTCCAGCGACAGCAAAAACGAAATCCAGTACGTCATGGACTTGCGTGCAAAGCTCCACTCACTCGGGGTAATGTCACGTGAGCATTTGCGCCAAGCCCAGGAGAATCAGAAACGCCTGTACGACAGAGGGACTAGATTACGCGATCTCACGCCGGGGGACAAGGTCCTTGTTCTGTTGCCCACCTCTAGCACCAAATTACTCGCGAAGTGGCAAGGTCCCTTTGTGGTCACACGGCGAGTCGGGGACGTGGATTACGAGGTAGTGCGGTCGGACAGGGGCGACGCCCGACAGATCTACCACATCAACCTCCTGAAAAGGTGGAATGAGGTGGTCCCGGTCGCGTTCGCCACGACGCTACCGGAGGGAGAGGAGCTTGGACCGGAAGTCCCTGCCCCGGGCCCCATCCCTCCGGTCGGCCGAGGAGAGGATCTGTCGGAGAGTCAGGCGGCGGACGTGGTCTCTCTACAGCTCCAGTTCGCCGACGTCTTTTCGCCCCTGCCCGGTCGCACCCCGTTAATAACTCACGACATCGAGACGCAACCGGGGTTAACGGTGCGGACACGCCCCTACAGGCTGCCCGTACACAAGCAAGACGTGGTACGGCGCGAATTGGCAGCAATGCTAGACTTGGGCGTCGTCGAGGAGTCCCACAGCGACTGGTGCAGCCCCGTCGTGCTTGTGGGGAAGCCGGACGGGTCTGTCCGGTTCTGTGTGGATTACCGTAGGGTGAATGCGGTGTCTAAGTTCGACGCCTACCCGATGCCTCGGATCGACGAGCTTGTGGACCGGCTTGGCATGGCCACCTACTACACGACCCTGGACTGCACGAAGGGCTACTGGCAGATTCCGTTGTCTCCAGCAGCCCGAGAGAAAACGGCGTTCTCCACTCCGCTCGGTCTGTACCAATTCAAGGTACTTCCGTTCGGGTTGTTCGGGGCCCCAGCCACGTTCCAGCGGCTGATGGACCGGGTGCTGCGACCTCATGCTGCATATGCTGCCGCCTACCTCGACGACATAGTCATCTATGGAGACGACTGGGGGCAGCATATGCAGCGGGTGGCGGCCGTCCTTCAGTCGCTGAGACGGGCGGGGCTCACGGCCAACCCGAAGAAGTGCGTGATCGGGCGGAGGGAGATCCAGTATCTGGGGTTCCACCTGGGGCGGGGGAAGGTCCGGCCTCAGGTCGGTAAGACCGCGGCGGTCGCTGCCGCCCCCCGCCCCAGGACCAAGAAAGAGGTGAGGCGGTTCCTGGGGCTGGCGGGGTACTATCGGCAGTTTGTTCCAAACTTCTCCGACCTGGCCAGCCCCTTGACCGACCTCACCCGGAAGAGGGCCCCAGATACGGTCCAGTGGTCGGAGCCATGTCAGGTGTCGTTTGATGCTATTAAAACAGCCCTCTGCGGGGAAGCCGTCCTGTGTGCTCCTAATTTTGCTCTCCCTTCTTCCGTGCAGGCAGACGCGTCGGATAGGGGGTTGGGCGCGGTCCTGACCCAGCAGGTGGGGGGGGCCGACCGACGGGTGCTGTACCTGAGCCGAAAACTATCGGACCGGGAGGGTCGGTACAGCACCATCGAGAAGGAGTGTCTCGCCATCCGATGGGCGGTCGGCGCCCTCCACTACTACCTGCTGGGTCGCCAGTTCACCCTCTATTCCGACCACGCCCCCCTCCAGTGGCTCCACCGGATGAAGGATGCCAACGCGAGGATCACCCGGTGGTACCTCGCGTTGCAGCCCTTCCATTTCCGGGTGGCCCACAGGCCGGGGTCGCAGATGGTCGTGGCTGACTTCCTCTCCCGTTCCGGGGGGGGGGGAGTAGGCTACGGCCGGATGGGTCCCCGGCCTGTGTCGGGCGGTGGGGGTATGTGGAGGGGGGCGGAGTCTGGCCGGTAGGGGGAGTATGGAGCACCAGGTCGGCTGGGGCGATTGGGTCTGATTGCCGACAGGTGTCCGCAATCAGACCCAATCAGGAAGTGTGTATTTATGTGCCTGCTTTGCCTTTCAGTAGGGAGGAAGAACACAGAGAGCGGCAGACGCTCACGTGGACAGATCGTCAGGGGAAAAAGGGCAGAGAGCCTGGCCACAGTGTTTTGTGGACCCTACTGTGCACTTTTCGTGCGTTCTATGATTTACCTGTTGTTCGCTTGTTGAGCAATAAAAGTGAACTGCCTGTTCAAAACGCCAAGCCTGTGTCCGCCCACTCCTTGAACTCGCTACAATCACCCAGCATTGTCATCTGACATTTGTAAATATCTAATCGCATTCACCTCTGATGTTATCCAATTCAGCAGAATGGGATAAGATCACTTTTAAAGTTCACATTGAGAAGCTGGCGCAGAAACTGAAAATTAAGGTTGGATTTCATTTTAGAAACAAAGCATGTTTTACACTTCAAGCTAGAAGGACACTGGTAAATGCCACCTTTCTTCCTGTATTGGATTATGGCGACATCTTATACATGAATGCTGCCTCAACAACCCTACACGTCCTCAATACAGTTTACCATAGTGCACTATGCTTTAACTTAAATGCCAAATCACACACTCATCATTGCTCTCTCTATGAGTCGACTGGTTTTAGCTCTCTCTCACTCCGCAGATGGACCCATTGGCATATTTTTATTTATAAAGGTATTATTGGCAAATTGCCTTCATATCTTTCTGATCTTTTGTCCCAAATGCACTCATCTTATAGTTTGCGTTCAAATAATTTTAGACACTCCAAGAACACTGACTGAGCTAGGTAAGACAGCTTTTAGTTATGCGGCTCCCTGGTTCTGGAATCTCCTTCAAAAAGATCTTAAAGACCGGGTAAACCAAAAATAATTATGGGTTTTGAGTTTATAATACCACAGGAAAATATATTATTAACCACCCTGCCAAATTTGAAGGACTAAAAAAATCGCGAAGTATATAAAATTATGCTTCAAAGTTGATGAAAAATGAGCAGTAATCCCTGGCTCAGGACGGTGGGGGCGTGTGCGCTGCAGGCCAGGAAACCACGCCCATCACCGGAGAGCCAACTGCAAACTGACAATTCAAACCAGACTCGTGAGCGGTAAAACCATAGACGGGTGAAACCACAGAATGCTAGTGCGCGGTTAATGTATTTATACCTAGAGGGCAGCAGGGGGCGGGTTTATGTGAGTATGACCGCTTTACGTAACGCGGTCTTCGATGTAGACCCGCCCATTTTAAACCTGCACACAGAACATTCTCTGAGGCCTAGCTCCTCAAGGAAATGATGAATGTGAAAAATATTTTTTACATGTTTTGAGGGACACATTTAAGGCCTAATTAATATGATAAGAAGAAAAATACTGAATTTGGTTTACCCGGTCTTTAAGTTATCTGTTGCATTCCCTCTTAACCATTTAAAACAATTACTCAAACACTTTAGATCTGACAGTTGTAAATGCTTTCACTAAACAAACCTTGCAGTGAGTTTCTGTGTGTTTTTTATGCTTTATCTGCCTTACTTTGTCTTACCTGTTTCTTGTAATCTAATCTTCCCAGTGTTAAGTATGTTTTGTTGAACCTGTCTTTTCTGTGCTCTGTTTTTGTGTTTCGTCAAATTTTGTGCCATGTCTACGTGCTCTGATTCTATGTTTTGTCGTATTTTTATGTAATGTCTAAGTGATCAGTTTTTATGCTTCATGTTTTTTTGTGCAATATCTTTATGTCTGTATGTCAGGGCTCCCTTTAAAAAGAGGCTAAAGGTCTCAATGGGACTCACCTGGATAAATAAAGGTTAAATAAAAATAAAATAAATAAGAATATGAACTTTAACGTTGACACTGTCAACGCACACACACAAAGGGCTCTAAGCTGACTTTAGGCTGGGCTCCAGGCTGGCAGGTGTGTCCTTCATGTTCATGCAAAGAAGCCTGTCAATTCTTGCTTTGAAGACAACAGAAGTGCTTTATTAGAGAACTTAAAACCCTCCTATTATGTTCACATAAACGCACAACTTTGATGTTCCCGGTCAATTTGACCCCAGCAATGTAAACATGGAGAAAATGATTGTAAATGAAAGTCTTAACCAAGTTTCTCTCTCAGCTACTTTAGACCTTTCTACTGACCATCTTTATAGCCCAGTAAATAATACATGACTGCCCCGAACCTCCCCTTATACATCAAGTATCCGGACCATAGCAGCTTTCCATTTTTCGATGTCATGTCAGTTCTTGGTGGTTCAGATATGACAAGAGGGTTTAATTGTGTTTGAGAAACCACAGGAGGGTCAGAATGTCCGATCTCACTGGCTTCATTCTCATCAGAGGAGGATGCCGCATAATCAGGGGCCTCCTCAACATTATCCTGTCTCAGACACATCCTCTTCTATATCACTTCCACCCTGAAAGATCTGTGACAAAACCTCAGTGGTAGCAAATATTTTCCTCTGTCTGGTGGTCATTTTTAAAATGTATGGTTGAAGCACAAATGAGAAATGGTTTAGATGGCTGTGTGTAAAGCCCTTATTACAAGTTTGTCATGTTGCATGAATTATCAAAGTTCTCGTGGAAACTATGTTGAAATTGAATTGGGTCGAATTGACCCCTAACATAATAGGAGGGTGTGACAAGGCAACTGGACGCTGGCCTTACACAACCTGACCATTCAAACATTGTGCCTCTTTGTTGCCCATCGCGGACGGCGAAGAGATCTGCTTTGTTTTAAAGCCATCACTGTTAACAATTAGCAGTTTGATTTGATTTATTTATGTAAATTCCTTTTTTACGCAATGATAATCAATATTAACTCTCCGAAATAGATTACATGCAGATTAAACACAAAAAGGCTCTATGCTGACTTTTTTCCAATGGATCACTGTGCTCTCAAATCTAAATGAGTGATGGACAGTTTTTGTATTTTTGTGTTATTATGCAGTGTAGGCTCTGTTTTATAATGGGAAATGATAATATCTACTAATTTTGAGTAGTCACAGCCTAAAAAATAAATAAAGGAGTATAAAACGAAGGTAGGGATGTAGGGTTACTTTCTTTGTAAGGGGCACACAAAGACATGTGTGTTATTGAATGGAACAGATTTTTGTCACATCCCTCAAACCATAACAAAACAAACAAAAACCTAAGAAATACTTTTTTTTTGCAGCATGTTTTGCATTTTCAGTCCTCTCTGTTGTCCGGATAAGTGTTCTTACCCATTGTGTCCTACGACGCCCATGTATGTTTTCACCTTATTATTAAGGTGTGGCAAGGAAATGGTTCCAAGGGACGGTTGATGGTAACTTCCAAAGAAGTAGCCAAAGGTATCACTTCAGGATTCCTGATGGACAGGTTGGTTGCTCTTAGTAAGCAGAGAACCATTCTGCCCCAGCCATTGCCAATTTAGCCAGTGGCGGCTACTGGTCTTTCAAAGAGGGGAAGCTCATTTTCGGCCTACATCATATCAATTGCCAATTTATGTATATATGTAAATTATGCTCTCTGTTCCTTTTCAAGGAAATGCTCTGTCATACCAACTAGCTGTCTTTTCCACTGACTTGACCAGTGTCCTCTCAATGGCCAGCAGAGCTACATTTTGCGTTTCTACGTTCTAACGGCTCATGTTATTTGATATTATCTTATTTTTAAGAGCAATAACACAGCAATACATTCTTTAAATTGACAGGTAGGACGTGTGTGGCACAACCAAAAAATTGTGCAGTTGTAGCAATGGTTTCCATGTCTCGTTCCAAACCATACAATACAGCACAGATGCACAAATCCATGCAGCTTATAGTGGGCTTTGTGTACCAACCAGTCCTTCCCTTGTTTCCTCTGTAACAATGGGGCTCCACAGAACTGCTTCAAGCCCTGCCATGCAATTTTTTTTCAGTCACTGGTAGTAGTCAAATAAAAAAAAAATACAGAGAGAGCAAAACCTTTCAAAATCAGTAAATATAAAAAAAAAGAGAACATGCGTTAATGTGTCATTTTTTCTAAATCAAATTAAAATAAGATTGTGTTAGTGCGTTATTATCACGCTAATTTAAAAGGTCCTAATTATTATATATGGCCTTGAGTTTTTAAAATAACTCTATAGCTGCTTTCACATATGACCTCCGTCTTTTCTCCGCATTTGTGGAGCAGGAGGTTCGACCGTGAGGGTCATTCACACTTATTCACACTTGATGCCCGATATGCGGAGATCGGTGTCAGTAGAATCTCCGGCTGCTTAAGGGGGGCGGGCTTGAAAGGGGCGGCATATGACGTAGGGTCGCAAGAGGTGGGATCGGGTTTGTTTTGGTTTGACCACAGACAGCACGCAGGCAAAACGGGCAGAACTCATCGTGATCATGTTAAATGTTGCTGCAGCGATGCATATATTCCGTTGCATCCACAACATCCGCATCGATCGATGAAAGATTGGAGCATGAGTTACAGACAAATAGAAGAAACGATGAACAAGAAAGGTGTCGCGAATGACTGCGTTACCGGAGGAAGAGAGCGTATTTTTTGGCTTCATTTCACATCTAACAAACACTGGGACAAATGTAGTTGATTTCTGTGTTTAACTGAGAAAACAGGGAGTGGAAGGACGGGACCCTATAATGTTCAGCTAACTGTTGTCAATAATAATTGTTACGAGAGTAGCGCATGTGTGTGAGCGAGAACAGCAGTGTGTGTGTGTGAGTGGATGAGCGAGGAGAGCGAGCGGTAGCGTGTGTCAGTTTAGTGAAGTGATGAACGAGTCTGGTTGTGTCTGTGCAAATGTGTAGGCCATACTGTAAAGTTAGTGAAACTAAGAATAAAGACTATTGCCAATACCTCAATATATAGCAAATAAGAGTGGGGAGAGAGGGTCTCCTTGTCGGGTGCCTTTTTGGATGGTAAATTTCCTCGACAGAGTACCATTTGTTTTAACTTTAGACACAGGGTTACTATAGAGTGTTTGTATCCATTGACAAAATGTTTAATCTATACCAAAGCCCTTAATTGTTTCAAACATAAAATGCCAGCAGACCAAATCAAAAGCTTTTCCAGCATCTAATGTCAACAGTAATAGCTGTTCATTCTCTTTGTGCATAGTCAATTACATTCAATGTTCGTCTAATATTATCAGCCAGGATTCTTCCTTCGTCCGTCGTCGCCTGGAGATTTCACATCCTTCAACCCCTGTATTTGCTTATGTACATCTTGTGCCATTATTGGTTTTGTTAACTTTTCATTAATCACTTGTGCAACTTTCGGTAACTTCATATTTCTTAGATATGCGTGAATTTGATCAGTCTGCACTCACCTCTACCCTATAAAGTTTTTCGTAGTAATTTGCAAATGCTTCTGCGATCTGGTCCTTGTCAGTTATTATTCTACCTTGATCTGATTTTAAGTTTGTAATATGTGCTTTCTTCATTTGATTCTTGAGTTTATAAGACAGTATTTTTAATGACTTTGGCCCACCATCATAGCTTTCCTGCTTTGTAAATGTCATTAGCTTTTTCATTGTCATTAACTAATTGTGTCAGTTTTTCATTTAGTTGTACCTTATCTTCTTTGCTATTTGTTATACTGTGTCTGTTCTAAATTGTTATTATGTCCTCTACTAGCTGTTTCTGTTGTGCTCTCCTTGATTTCATTCTGGCTAAGGAGTATGAAATAATATGTCCTCTCAGAACCACTTTTGCTCCTTCCCATAGTGTAATTGGATCTATATCTTCTGTATCATTTAATTCCATATAATCATTCCATTCTTTTTAAATTATTTCTATAAACTAATTCCTGCAGAAGAGTTATTTAGTCTCCATAGACTCCTGCCTTTACTGGTTTGTAGTGCTATTGTCAGGGAAATCGCTGCATGATCTGAGATGTTTATTGAACTGATGTAGCATGATTTAACCAGCGTTAAATTCTGTTTATACATAAAAAAAAATGATCTAGCCTATTGTAAATTGAATGTCTTCCAGAGTAGCAGGTGTATTCCTTTTTGTCTGGGTTTAATTGTCTCCATATGTCTACCAAACCTAGTTCAGAGCATGCTTTCCTCAGAAGTTTGGCATTTTTCTCTGCTCTATGAGCCTTAGTGCTAGATGAGTCCAGTTTTGTGTTCATCACCAGGTTTAGGTCCCCTGCCATGATCATCACTCCCTTTGTTTTTGTGACTAATAGGTCTAACAGCTTTTCCATAAGTTTGAGATCTGTGTCAGGTGGATAATAAATATTAAAAAATGAAAATTCTACTCCTATTTTTCCCACTACTAGTACATACCTTCCTTTTTTATCCATATGACAGACTTCTATTTCAAAGTTTAGACGTGGTTTAATTATTATTACTACTCTTTGTTTTGAATTGTACACGCTATAAAATACCTGGCTCTTTGTTATTTTCTTTAATTTTTTGTGCTCCTGTTCATCCAGATGTGTTTCTTGCAGGTAGACTATATCTGCTTTTTCCTTGTCCATTTCTAGCAAAATCTTTTTCCTCTTTATGACGTTGTTCATCCCGTTAACATTCAGGGTTATTACTTTTAACTCACCCATGAAGCAGCTGACAATTCCCTGGAGCAGACCATTCCTTGTATTTTGTCTGATTGTATCAGGCATACTCCTGCACCGTGGAAGGGGCAGATACATGTGCATTCAGGTGCATCTGTGTATGTATGTGGGCCTACTTGTACATGTCATGAATATGAGGTTGTGATTGAGAGTAAACCAAAAAAAAGGAAGAGAAAAAAAAAGAAAAAGGAGAAGAAAAAAAAAGGACAATACATAAATAAAAATTGGTTCCATCTGTAACACCCCAGGCAGAGGTGATATCCAATGGTGAGTGTTGTTCTAATCTTTGAGATCAGGGTATCAGCCAACATTGTGAGCATGTACATACCCTATTTGTGGTAGCTTGTGTTCTGTGCCCTGCCCCCCCCATTACATTATACATGTTAAGTTTTAGTACCAAATGACCAAACCAAAAGGCCTTGTATTCTTAGTTTTAAGTTTATTTTAATTTTCCATTGGCTAGAACAAAACAAAACAAACTTCAATTATAGCCATTTTTACTTAGAATTATTATTATTTATTTATTTTCACTCCAATATTCAACAGAAACATTTTTTTTTCTTCAATTAAATAAACTTTTTTTTCTTCAATTAAATAAGGGGAGTAAGTATTTAAATAGGAGGAATAAAAAAAGTATAAACAATTACCATCATATTTTCCCTCCCCGTCATCTCCAAACACCAACTCACCAACATGCATGCACCCATCATACATACCACACACGACACTCTGACCCCCACCCACAGTTTACACCCCCATTCAAGCAGAGGAACACACCATGCCCATACACATCCACACCCTTTCTCACTCTCATACCCACTCTCACGCATTCCCACTCACGCAGTCACATCCACTCACCTTACATTTACATTCTCCCTCACTTACACAACCCCGTCACATCCACTCACCTTCCATTCACATTCTCACCCACTCATCCAACCCCGTCCATTCCTCACTCACATACATACATACATACTTAAAAGGAGAGAGAGAGCGAGAGAGAGAATACATTCAAGTTCAGCTCAAGACATTTTTAGCTACAATGTATTTCAATTGAGTCAAATCGTCTTCTTTTTTTTTTTCTTTCCTTTTCTTTCTATGGGCCAAGGCTATTTCAACTCCTCTACACAAAGGTTCCAACAACAGTTCTCGACTCAACCGAAGAAGTGAGTCTACTCAGCTTTGAGTCATAGTCTTATTAAATCGTACCTCAAGTTCATTAGATAGCCGAAGCATTCCTCTTGTTGATTTTGTAAAGGCCTTTCCCCTCCAGTTCTTTTGCAGCCGCTGTTGGGTTCGGAAAAATTGTTTCAGTACCGTCTTCTTCGAAAACTTTCAGCTTTGCTGGAGCCAATATGTGCGTCTTGATGTTCTGGACCTTGAGTTGTTCTCTAATGGGTTTGTATAAAGACCTCTGCTTTCTCACTGCAGAGGAGAAGTCCTGGTCGACATAGATCCGCTTTTCTTTATACATCACTTCTTTCTTGCTCCATGCCGCCTGCAAGACCCGACTTTTAGTGTCAGAGTTGAAGAAAGTAACAATAATTGGTCGCACAAATTCTTGACGCTCTTTGGAGATGCGATGGGCCCGCATAATGTTGAGTTCCCCCGTAACTCCGAGGATCTCACCCATCAGCTGGTTGAGGAAAGCAGTCATGTTTCCACCTTCGCTTTTTTTCACGAATATTGTATAAGCACAGGTTGTTTTGTCTGGATTTATTTTCCAAGTAATCCACCATCTCCACAAGTGCATCAACTCGTGACTTCACGTCTTGTGTTGTTCTTTGAGTGATAATGTCTGCATTGTCTAAGTCGAAATCGCTGGCGCTAGGCTAGCGCAAGTCGAGGGGAACTGCTAGCCTGCCAATAAAAACAGTTTTACCCACTCCAAAGTACATCCGATGCAAACCAATTATAATGCCCGACTATCAATGTAAATGTCTGTGTTGATAGAATAGTGTTAGAAATAAAACTATCCTTGTATCGCAATGATGACATTACATTTTGGGGGACTACTTTATCAGCAGTGGCAGAATTTCACTTTTCTCCGGTGTAGCAACCAATTCACTACAGCAGAAGGTAAACAGAGAAGCGCACTCCAGGTAATATCAGTCCGCCGCTGCCGTAGCTTGCTTCCAACTACAGGGATTATAAACTAAATGCAATGCGATGCAAGGGTAAGTTTATTTCTAACACTATTCTATCAACACAGACATTTACATCGATAGTAAATGTTGAATATTTAGTTAAATTCAGTAGAAAAAAAATCATATACGTTATTTCAATGCATAAATATTCAGAGCTAAAAATTCAATGGCTTTAATTCAGTGGAAAAAAAATCCAGATACTTTATTTCAATGCATAAATATTCAGTGCTTGAAATTCAATGGCTTTTTATTTTCAAAATGCTTTTCTGTCTTGGTGTATTTTATAGGAACAGTGTGTAGTCTCACAACTCTGAGGCAATTTGCAGCAGTTCACCGTTTACTCGACAGAGAAGGAAGAGGCTAAGATTTATTACAGTAGCATAAATAAGAGATGTATTGTGTCAACATGTAGAGCATTGAGCTACATCGTGCTTGACATGACGTGGACTTCTGGAGGGCCATCACGGTCGATCTGTCGAATGAGGAGGGCAGCACCTTTGAGGGGCGGTGTCCTTATTGCTAAACTTGACATATTTATTTGTTTTTGCCCTTATTTATGAAAATGTTTGCCCATATTTGTGAATATTTGTATTAACTATAAATAAAACATTTACAACATAACATGTTTCTCGCAAATATTTTTTCCTCAATCAATTCCTCAATAAATGAATAATTATACACATAACTTCAAATTAGTGTTATTATGAAGAAAGGGTTTGCCCAGGCCTGGGGCGAGGAGCCGCTTATCCCGGCACACGTGAACAGGCTGTGAACCGTTTACAGGAGTGGAGTGAGCAGGTGTTCGCTGAGGTGAATATCCGGTTTTTTGTGCAGCACAAGGTTCGACGTCGCTCTGAATAAACATCCCTTGGCATTGTTCCAAGTGGATGGGAGGTGGCCTGCAGGCACGTATAAATACAATGTGAGACAAGTGCAGTGTGACACGTATTAGAAATTGACAGAGGAGTGATTGTTTGCCACATCGATGTAAGCCGAACGGGGGATGAAATATTTTTCCAGTGACGTAAAGGTATTTGTGTTCATGTTAATGTTTGATCAAATCAACTGTCTATTTGCAGTGCAGAGAAGACACAGGAGCCGTTGACCTCCAGGGAGACCCCCCCCCCCCTCCCACAGCAGACGCCAGTGCACTGTAGCCTACGTCGGGGAACTTTTAATGCACTGCCGATCTTCTTTCCGACCTCGATTCCTTTGAGGCAGGGTAAAGGCCTTTATTCTTTATTTTCAAATTTTACCTGCCAGTGTGGAATAAATCTACCGGAGAAGCAATAGTTTAAATGTGTACACCTGCTAAATGGTAACCTCTATCCAGCATTGGCTGGTGGCAGGTGAGCACCTTGGACCGTGCTTTAAGGAGATTCTGACTTTTTATGGAATGCTGTTTTTTGGTTGATTTTTAACTTTATTTTTAAATTTATAATTTTTTTACTGAAATATTGTGTATCCATAGAATCACGACCATGCATGGAAGGAGGTGTCTCACGATCAAGATCATTGTGCTGAGTGTGGTGATGTTCACCATGCTGCTGTTCAGCTTCCCCTTCCCCGACCCCAAGCTGCTCTACAAGCAGGCCTCCCGCCTGCTGGAGAGGCCTTCGGCCCCGGATCTCTGCGCGTGTCCAGCCCAATGTGTGGCCGACCCACAGGGCCACCACTGGTTCTCTGAGCGCTTCAACGGATCTGTTTACCCCCTCCTGACCAAGGAGAACAACACGCTGCCTAAGGATGCCTTCAACTGGTGGATGGTGAGACACGGCTCAAGTAGCACTGGCATCATTGGTAGAAACACTAATGCTGCATTTACATTTCTACGTATAGTGCAGGGCCGCGGGAAGTCATTTTGAACAGGGGGTGCTGTGAAATTATTTTTGTTTTTTTGGACAAAAAAAACTATGAGCCTATAGGCCTATTTAAAATACATTTAAAAAATGAATAAATATATTGAGATTCACTACTTTATTGTCATATACACGCTATAACAAAGCAATAGATCGCAATAGTTCACTTCACAATAACGCTATAACAAAGCAATAGATCGCAATAGTGGTCAGCTGGCATGAACCTGTCACTGCACCCATCTACGTTTGTCACACGCGACTCTATTAGCTCCAAAATCATTTTACGCACACCACAAGGAAATAATAATCTGACTATTTGAACGTTATTGAACAGAGCGACTGAACGAGCGATATGCAGAGGTGGAATCAAATGAAGACGACGCGTGCGAGGAAGACAAATCACACGGAAGCAGGGTGGGAGGGAGGAAGGGAGCCCGGCGGCACTCAGAATAAAGGGGGGTTTGATCAGGAGTTTCTACGAGATAATTGTCAGGATCTGCTGTTTGGAAAATGACTGACAAAAGATAGAATATGACAGTGGAATTTATTGAGGAAACATGAATATGTGTCAAACATCCGTCAAACAAAGAAATGCAATATTTATGATTCATGAGGAGTGTTTATTTCTCTCGAGACACACACACCGCATATACAAACTCTCTCCCCCCACTCATGCGCGCAGATGGCACTGGGGACGGGGGGGATATGTCCCCCTCAGATTCATAGTGACCCCCTGCCCCCCCCACTCTGTCCCTACATAAGGCGACAAACACCGCCGGTAAAACAGAGGATTAATGTTCCGTTAGTTAGACTAATTTACATGCAGCGCGCATTGAGAGCCCGGCGTTTGTGTCTGGGAGCACTCAACCTTGAGGTTACGTTGTTCCGCGCTCCAAGTTCCGACTTTCAGTGTAAATCGAACACACCATAAGGCACGACTCTCCCGGTCCCAAAGAGGAACAAGTGGCTCAGCTGCGCCTGTATCTGTTGCGGTGATCATTGTCTACTATGACAGAGCGGGTGCTTCAACGAAGAAACAAAATGTAGAAGCAAAAAACAATCAGAGCGTTTTTTCAAAAAACAAACAATGTCAGTAGGCTATCCTACACCTGTTGCCTGTTGACTTTCTCAGAAGTGGCAGCTAATCATTTTGTAATGTTGAGTAGCTAGTAGGGCTTTGACTTTTGCCCAAAAATCATATTCGAAGTTCGTTTGTTTATTAATATTAATATTTAAATATTCGAATATTTATTAATAATATTTTGACCATTAAATGCCTTCAGTAAGACCTGGATTGGGCTTCGCAGGGTTTGTTTACCGGTCTTGCTATGGTTACCGGTCTTGCGTGTTCCAACGGTTTATTAGGTATCTAATATTATTAGGTATCTAATAAATCGCTGTCTAATCAATACTTCATTCACTGCCTCAGTACCGCCGCTCCGCACACGCAGAACACGCACTGCGCGTAGGGCACCAAGTGTCTGGGGGGGCACCACAAAAATGTCTCGTAAAAAATCATCATCATAATAATAATCATAATAAAACAATGTATTTAAAATGAACATGTGTATAGCAATACAAAAGTAACATTTGCTCGAGAAAAAGATGCGTCTCCTGTGCGGCCCTCTCTCTCTCCCCTTGGTGCCCCCCTCCCCCACATCCCAGTGGTATGTTCGATTAGATCATTCTCAAGTTTGGCAGACACCTGTGTTTGGACATGGCCTCGAAAAGGCATCAAGAGTCGGGGGCGGATAAGAGAAAAAAGAAGAGACAGCGAGATGATGCACGCACGTCGATGGCAGGTAAGACAATGTTTTAAATAAAAATGGCTAATTCTGTAATTTAGTCCTTGTATGAATGTCTATGCTCATGCCAGGTAATGTTAACGTTACCGTTAACGTCAACAAACTTGACGTTATGCATGTGTAGGCCTACTGTGAACCAACAAGTATGCAATTGTGTACTGTAGTGGAAAAAGTATGAAAAGATGAATGGAGAATGGCTCCTGGTAACATGAATTCTGAGAAACCTTGCATCTGCAGGGCGACATCTGCAGGTGAAACTACAATTTGAAAGAAAATAAAGAAATCTTAGTTATGTATATCCCCCTCCCTTCACATTCATAGTTTTCAAATTATGTAGATTTTTTTTTATATTGTGAGCCATCAATCATTGTCTTAAAGGTAAAATAGTTTTAAATGTTGTCATGCATCAGTGATTTACACATTGGCTTACTTAAACCTGTAATTAATGTGTAATATTGTTTTTGAATCAAGGTGCAAAACTGTATTTCAGTGTACAATCCCTGAGTATAGCGGCCCTTTGTCACTATCGACGCACGCTGCGGTTTAAAGGGCTTTACGCGTGCCAATAAGTGCAGGTGTATGCAGGTGTAGCCAAAGTGCATAACACAGCAACTGTCCAGTCAAAGCTTCTCTTTTTGTTGCAAATTTATTTATACAGCGAATACTCACTAAAACACAACAACACATTCTCTCTGTGGCATAGCACGGCATGGCACGGTCAAAACCGTATGAGTTCCTCAGCGTGCGCACCTGCGCTGATTACCCACCTACATTTATCACTTCAGGCCAATTACCTGAACAGAAATCGCCACCTACTGGCACAAAATGTGTACAACATTACAAAACAAAGAAAATGACCGATTTGGCTCCTACACACCGGCCCCTAATTGTTAATGGCGTGTAACATAACAATTCAAACAAACAAAAAAAAACAAAAGGAGCCAACTGTTCTTCTTAGTGATAAATGTATAACAATCCCATTAGTGCAAAAACACCAATTAAACCTCACAGGCTGCCATCAGCAGGCAAAGTTTAGTTACAGGCCTTTCCATAATACTAGACTTTGTCTTGAGACGAACAGATCGCACAAACCCATGCTTGTCAGGAAAGGTTTCCAGAACTTTACCAAGCAGCCAAGAGCCTCGAGGAGCTGTTGAGTCCACCACTAACACAATGTCCCCAGCAGCAAGACTTCTTTTCCCCTGGCTCCACTTCTGCCTCTCCTGAAGCAACAGAAGATACTCTTGCACCCATCGCTTCCAGAACAAATCTGAGAGGTATTGGACCTGTCTCCACCGTCGTTTGACATACAGATCTTGCTTCACAAACAATCCAGGTGGTACAGCAGGTTTGCCCTTTAGGAGGAGAATGTGATTGGGTGTAAGAGGTTCAAGGTCGTTCGGATCCTCTGATAACTTGGTGATGGGCCGATCATTTAGTATGGCCTCAACTTCACAAAGAACTGTGAGATCTTTAATCAGCTGAGCAGCTTCCTCTTCAGATGATGTGCTCTTTAAGCAATCGTCCACATAAAAGCTTTGCTTCACTGTGTTGGTGACATCAGCAGGGAAGCAGGCTTTCCCATCCTCAGCTGTTTTCCTGAGTGCGTAGCAAGCGCAGCTCGGGGAGGAAACGGCTCCAAACAAATGAACAGTCATCCTATACTCTGTCACCTCTTGCTTCATGTCACCCTCAGGCCACCACAGGAAACGAAGAAAATCTTTGTCCGTCTCTGCTACTTTAACCTGGTAAAACATCTTCTGTATGTCTCCCATAACTGCTACAGGCTCCTGCCTGAACCTGGTGAGCACTCCCAGAAGACTACTGGTGAGGTTGGGCCCCTGCAGCAGCTGACTGTTTAATGATGTTCCTTTAAATGTTGCTGCACAGTCAAACACCACACGCAGAGTATTCTTCCTTGGATGGTAGACTCCGTGGTGCGGGATATACCAGACCTTTCCTTCAACACCATCCAACTGATGCTGTGGTACCTTCTCTGCATAGCCATTGGAGATTACATCAGTGAAGAAGCTTGCATATTCCTGATGGAACCGCTCATCTCTCTGAAATCTCCTCTTGAGTCCCAATAACCTTTGCTTGGCCATAGACAGATTGTTTGAGAACGTGGGATGCTCTTTCCTGAAAGGCATTTTTAGACTGTAATGTCCATCCTGAAGCTTTGCAGAATGACTGACAATTTCCAAAAACCTCATGTCTTCTCTTGACATTTCCTCTTTATCATAAGCTTTTTCATTGAAGTCGTGCATGTACTGACTGGTGAGCATTTCCTCCAACTTCCTCACAGAAATCCTGTTCACTGTGGCAGAGAGAAACTCTGTCTCCAAGGCATCACTGCTTCCACTCAGTGGACCATTAATGATCCATCCCAACACAGTTCTAATAGCGTACGGGCCATTCCCGTGGCTGTTGATGACCTCCCATGGTTCCAGCAATTTGGGAGCGTTGGTTCCTATCAACAAATCAACGTTTGCTTTTATGTGTGGGATGTGAACATCTGACAGGTAAGACCATTTATCCAGCTCCTCAGTTGTTATTATGTTATTAGTGGTGACTGGCATTTTCCTTTGGCTCAGGACCTCTGGGAGACTATAAAAGTCATTGCCATCCAACCCAGCCACCTCCAAATCAGTGATGGAATAAGCTGGAACAACAGTCTCCTGGCCCATCGTGCTCAACAAAAAGCTGGTTCCTCTGCCTGTAACATTCAGCCTCTGCATGAGATCTTCGGAACAGAACGTGGCTGAGCTGCCAGGGTCCAGAAATGCATAAGTTTGTATAATGTAATTTCCCTTTGCAGACTTCACACTTACAGGAAGAATTGGAAGAGCACAGCCATCCTTACCGGCCCCTGTATGACCACATGTTTGGAAAGACGCTGGTTGTTTCTTTTGCTCTGGAGCTGCTGGTTGCCTTTTGATGTGCAGCACAGTGGGATGAGTTTGACCACAGACTTTGCATGTTAAGCGCCTCTCGCATTCACGACTCATGTGACCATCACATAAGCATGCAAAGCAAACTCCCTTTTCCCTCAGAAGTTGAATTTTCTCCTTGTGCCCTTTCCCATTAAATAGTTTACACTCCTCCAATGTGTGACTGTATGAACAACAAAGACATCCAACTCTAACTGACTTCACAAGCTCTGCCGGTGGCTCCTCCCCCCTTTCTGATGAGGTCATGGATGTTACAGTGGTGGCAACAATGTTTCCTTTCACCCTGTTTCCAGGATAAGACTTAAACCGAGTGAGAGTCTTTGTGCCGGCCGCAGCAAATACCGGATCCTGGATGTCGCCGAACAGAGGATCAGAAAGAATTTTAACATGACGCTCCACAAAGGCAACCAAGTCAGTAAAGTGAGCTCTCTGTTGTGTTCGTTCCATGATTCCATAAGCAGTGGATCTCCATTGCTCCCTCATTTTGTACGGCAGCTTTGCAAGAATGGTTCTCATATTTGCAGGCATATCCAACTCTTGCATATACTCCAGCTCCCCCATTACATTACAACAGCCACGCAAAAACAAAGAATACTCTTGAAGTCCTTCAACATCTTCAGCCCTTATAGACTGCCAGGCTAGAACCTTTTCCATATAAGCATTAGCAATCGTATATTGATTTCCAAAATGTTCTTGCAGCAGGTTCTTAGCCACAACATAGCCGCAATCCGGAGCCAAGTGCTGGCAGCTACGTACCAGTTGTTGTGGCTGTCCTCTGGTAAATTGCTCCAGATAGAAAAGACAATCTGCTGCTCCTGTTTTATCCTCCACTCCTTGCTCAAATGCTTTCATGAATGCTCTGTACTGTAGAGGGTTCCCTTCAAACACAGGAATATCCCTTGGTGGCAGAGATCTTGTTATTTGCTGTTGCACCAAAGCAGCTGTAATTTCGTTTTGTCTGTGCATGATGGTAAGTATGCCTTCGGATCCACTTTGAGGTTGAGTGAATTGATGAGTGCTTTGAGGCTCAGTGAATTGATGGGTGATTTGAGGCTGAGTGAGTTGATGGGTGATTTGAGGTTGAGTGAATTGATGGGTGATTTGAGGTTGAGTGAGTTGATGGGTGATTTGAGGTTGAGTGAATTGATGGGTGATGCCAGGTTGACTGATTTCCTTGTTTAATTGAAAGGTTGTCATTTGACCTTTAAGCTGGTGTGAATTTCCCATGATTTCCTGGTGGTCATGCATATTGTAGTGATGTTCAGAAGCCATTTTAAAACTTGAGCCACGTTCCTTTGGTCGCACATCAAGTGGTTTATTTGGATTTATTGAACACTGTTGTTGTTGTGTTGATTTCCACATTCCAAGCTGATATTCATTTGCCAAAGGATTTAAGACAATCACAGACTCACTTTTCCCCTTTTCCTTTTCCAGGTGAGAGCTCATTGCACCTTTGGATCTTGAACCAGTACTGCTCACCTCAGAGGATTGCAACACTGCCAACATAGCATTTGTTGCAGCTATTTCCGCTTCCAAGTCAAGTTGTTCTCATTTCCTCCTCAATTGTTGCTCTTGCTCCTCCAATGCATGCCTTTCCTTCAGGGCTGTAGCACGGGCAATAAGAGCAGCTTTATCAGCTTCAGCTATTATGCGTGCAGAAGCAGTGCTTGATCCTCCACTGGCTCTACTTCCTTTACTTGAACGTTTGCTTCCCACATTAGAAACGCTGTCATTTGGGCTGATGTCATCCACCACCCGCCCATATGCATGTGCATTGTTTTCATTGTTCGTGACATCACCATTTTGCTTGATACCAGCCTCATTTTTATTTGCATTATCCTCATTGTTTGCAACACCAACAGTTTCTTCATTGTTTGCAGCACCAACAGTTTCTTGAATATTACCTTCATTGTTTGAAACCCACATTTCTGCATCACGAACACACTCATTTAAAGACAGCAATTTTGCTTTAAACCATATTTCATGTTTTTCTTGTTCATCACTTGGCATGAAACCCAACAACTGTTCATGTATAGATTTTGCATCATCACACACAACCCTTAATTCATACAAAGCATCACAAACCATTGTTTTGTCACCCTTTGTGATTAGATTTTTCATTGAGTCTCGTATATTGCTAGCTTTACTCAGCTTAGCCTTTCGTTCTGCTTGCAACCTTGAAAGCTTATCGGCAAGCGCCTTTTCAGTCATCACAACCTTTCGTCCACTCGCGGTTTCCATGGTTACAGCAGACGCCGTGTCAGTCAGTCAGTCCACAGTTCGCAACAACAAAGTTCACGCAAAGTCACTCACTTATTTGTTTCGTTTACCAATGCATTGGATTTATTCATTCCCCCCTAATTGTGTGCACACAGGTCAAATGGCCATTGTTGTGTAGCGCTATTCATACTTCTCGGCATCTGCATCCGTGAGCTGGGCGCCATCGGTGATCAGCTGATCCGAGCGTGCTCCGCTCCCTCGCCGCTGCTGCGGTCTCCAGCCGAATCGCTGCCTACGCCTCCACAGCCGTAGCCGAAGTCCGCCGCCCGAATCGCTGCAGCCGTTCCTCCCGCCGAAGCCGAACTCCGCCGCCCGAATCGCTGCAGCCGTTCCTCCAGCCGAAGCCGAACTCCGCCCGTACCGCTGCGGTGGCTCCTCCGGCTTTTGTCGAACCCGCCCGACTCGCTGCGGCTGCTCCTCCAGCTGATGCCGAACTCCGCCTCAGACCCAGACTCAGTAGCAACGGCAGCTCCTCCACTCGTCCTCCCACGATATGGCTTTCTTGGGCAGCGAAGGCCCACAGCTCCCACGCCAACAGTTTCCCAACGAGTCCAATGGGAACCAGGTTTTGACAAGTATAGCGGCCATTTGTCACTATCGACGCACGCTGCGGTTTAAAGGGCTTTACGCGTGCCAATAAGTGCAGGTGTATGCAGGTGTAGCCAAAGTGCATAACACAGCAACTGTCCAGTCAAAGCTTCTCTTTTTGTTGCAAATTTATTTATACAGCCGACTCGAATACTCACTAAAACACAACAACACATTCTCTCTGTGGCATAGCACGGCATGGCACGGTCAAAACCGTATGAGTTCCTCAGCGTGCGCACCTGCGCTGATTACCCACCTACATTTATCACTTCAGGCCAATTACCTGAACAGAAATCGCCACCTACTGGCACAAAATGTGTACAACATTACAAAACAAAGAAAATGACCGATTTGGCTCCTACACTGAGTATTTTTTCTTGTATTTCTGAATGCAGGGTCAATGCTTAGATATGTGCAAGGAGTTCCTCAAGACCAGGAGGAAGATTTAGATGATCAACCATCCACCAGCAGTTCAAGCACACATCATCAACCACCAATCTCTGCAGACTCTGCAACAGCACCCAGCCCTGACCAACAACCACCAACTACTAGTTCAGTACTTATGTTAATGTTTGGTGCTATTGTTAATGCAAAATTAGTGTAGTCTTTTATCAAGATTTTAATTTCTCTTTATTTGCACATTACATTTTGCAAAACATTAATGTTGAGAAGTTATTTTGGAAATAAAGAGAAACGTACTGACAATTACTGAATTGATGTTTGATTGATGATTTTCGGGGGGGCACCACAATGCATTTGTGCTTAGGGCACCCAAATGGCTAGCGCCGGCCCTGCACTGCCTCTTCCGTGGTCATTACAATATTATGAATAGACCATGACGCAAAAAAGACTCAATGGCATTGCTGTGTGCCATATTCACCAAGAGAGGCTTGACAGACTGGACAGACAAGAAATTGCCCAGCAGTATGTTCAGGGTAATGAAAGGAGGAGAGATGTTTTTGGGTCCTTCAGTGAGTCTGCTTAGACAGCAAATTTGTTTGCCTTTTTTTTTCATTTATGTAAATATGTTGTTGTTTACACTTCTGAGTGTATACACAAATGTTTAAATAAAACATATTTTGCCCAGGGCATGAAGTTTTTGTGGATGATTGGCATTCCACACAAATAACAGTTTCATCATATATGGCTAGTGTTGATCAAGTAGGCCTTTGTTTAACAATGTTCACTGTTGTTTATCCATGATTTCAAATAAGAATTCTCTGATGGCTTTTTAGTGCAAACTATTGGCCCATAGGCTATTACGAAAGTAACTACTTGAGCGCTAGTTAAAGCCCAAATTACACAAAAATAACTTATTGAGTTTAAATCATTTGCCAAACTCTCTCCCCCCACTGTGGGGGGGAGAGAGTTTGTATGCGGTGTGTGTGTCTCGAGAGAAATAAACACTCCTCATGAATCCATAAATATTGCATTTCTTTGTTTGACGGATGTTTGACACATATTCATGTTTCCTCAATAAATTCCACTGTCATATTCTATCTTTTGTCAGTCATTTTCCAAACAGTAGATCCTGACAATTATCCCGTAGAAACTCCTGATCAAAACCCCCTTTATTCTGAGTGCCGCCGGGCTCCCTTCCTCCCTCCCACCCTGCTTCCGTGTGACTTGTCTTCCTCGCACGCGTCGTCTTCATTTGATTCCACCTCTGCATATCGCTCGTTCAGTTGCTCTGTTCAATAACGTTCAAATAGTCAGAGATTATTTCCTTGTGGTGTGCGTAAAAGGATTTTGGAGCTAATAGAGTCGCGTGTGACAAACGTAGATGGGTGCAGTGACAGGTTCATGCCAGCTGACCACTATTGCGATCTATTGCTTTGTTATAGCGTTATTGTGAAGTGAACTATTGCGATCTATTGCTTTGTTATAGCGTGTATATGACAATAAAGTAGTGAATCTCAATATATTTATTCATTTTTTAAATGTATTTTAAATAGGCTTATAGGCTCATAGGTTTTTTTTGTCCAAAAAAACAACAACAATTTTTTCACAGCACCCCCTGTTCAGCCCTGAATGTAGGCCTATATCACGCTGGATATCCATGACTGTTTACTTTCACCTGCGCTTTCACCCCCTTTTTTATTTAACGCTTTACCCCGCCCCAGACCTTTTTTTCCAATTATTTAACGATCTTTGCACACATGTGGGTTTGTTGTCAAATTCTGGGACTGTTGCGAAAATTGCAATGTGCAAAGGAACCGCACCAAACCAAAAAATAAACATTGTATTGGTCTGGATCAAAGAGAGCGAACTAAGGACTTTCCTGGTGTGAATACGCCCAATACTCTCACTCTCTCGCGCTCTCTCTCTCTCTCTCTCTCTCTCTCTCTCTCTCTCTCTCTCTCTCTCTCTCTCTCTCAAAATTCGTATGTTGGTCATATCTTTACCCTTATAGTCTTTGTTCCTCTACAGCAAATTATATAATCTAGTGCATTTTCAGGGAGACTTGGGCCTAAAACATTCAGCCAGTTGGAACAGAAGAACATATGAGAATAGGCCTGTTTAGTAAGCAGGATTTGATGCAGCATTCCTACACTTATAAAATGCAATTGAATGTGGAAGTAATCCAAGTATTCAGAATACAATACTCAGATTGAGTGAGGTAACGGAATACGTTACATATTACATTTTTGGGCATGTATTCTGTATTCTGTAATTGGATACATTTTAAAAGTATCCTTCCCAACACTGATGATAAGCAATGACGATGAGCTCATCATATTAACCTTAAACTCAAAATGTCAGAGATGGTTGCCCCATGTCCCCACTGCTCTCCAAGAATGACTCAAATGCGACCGAGACGTTTGTTGCGAGTTGTTTTATTAAAGGGTGTGTGTTGGTTCCTAAGGAGTACCTTAAAGGGGTAGTTCGGATTTTGGACATCGGACCTTATTTCCAAGTGAGCCAGTGTGTTATTTATCCTTGGAGACCGTTCTCAACACGTTTCATTCAGTCCTTGCAGAAATCGCTGGTGCTAGGCTAACACAAGTCAAGGGGAACTGCTAGCCTGCCAATAAAAACAGTTTTACCCACTCCAGACTTACACACCCGAGGCAAACCAATTATAACACCAGACTATCTATGTAAATGTCTGTGTTGATAGAATAATGTTAGAAATAAAACTACCCTTGCATCGCATTTAGGCCCCGTCCTATTACTCCCCCTAGCCCTAGATTTGAGCCCTAGCCCTAGAATTTGCACATTCCCACGGAGGTGTAGGGTGTTCCAATACTTAGGGAGCAAGAGGGAGGGCCTATTTTCCCTTAAAATCATCCCTTGGCAGCTAGCCAGCTCGGTACCTCACTTGCAGCTAAGGGAGTATCACAAATTACCCAGGATACCTTGCGAACTCAACAAGCTGCAATTTTTCCATGTTTCTCAAACAGTTATACATTATGTTAAACATTTACCAGTAGACTGGATTTAACTATACGATCTGAATGTGTAGGTCATCTTATTTTCGACACAAGGGTCACATTTTCAAACGTGAATGAAAATAGTAGTAGGCTTCTTCCTGTAGTGTAGACACGTCGATGCTGCACGTGCCGTGACGTAGGGGAGCATGTTCGCTATGCTAATTTGCATAATATTAATTATAGTGGTGTCCCATTTCATAGGGAAAGATCTTCAATCTCACTTCCCTCTTTGAGGGGACTTTACTGTGGAGGGAACTCAAAGCAAGTGTTCTCGTTAAGGGGAGAGTAATGGGACAGGGCCTTAGTTTATAATCCCTGTAGTTGCAGGCTACGGCAGTGGCGGACTGATATTACCTGGAGTGCGCTTCTGTTTACGTTCTGCTGTAGTGAATTGGTTGCTACACTGGAGCAAAGAGAAATTCCGCCGCTGCTGAGAAAGTAGTCCCTCAAAATGTAATGCGATCATTGCGATACAAGGATAGTTTTATTTCTAACATTATTCTATCAATAGAGACATTTACATCGATAGTCGGGTGTTATAATTGGTTTGCCTCGGGTGCACTGTGGAGTGGGTAAAACAGTTTTTATAATACTCAAGGTTGCTTCACAAGAGTGGGAGGTGAGGGTGTGTGTGTAGGCAAGTGAGTGAGAGTGCAAATGCTCAAGGCGCTGGGTGGGGACGTGAGTTAGAGGCCATAGGATGTGGGGGGGAGCTGATTCCACAGATTGGGGCCGGACACGCAAAAGGCCCTATCCCCAAGGGTCTTGAGTCTAGTGCGGGGAATTGCCAGCTGGTCCTTGTCAGAGGACCTTGTCAGAGAGGTAACGGGGGGCCAGAGCGTGAAGGGACTTGTATGTGAGTAGTAGAATTTTGAATTGAATGCGGAACTTGACTGGTAACCAGTGGAGCTGCATCAGGGTGGGGGTGATGCGCTGCCAGGGCTTAATGCCAGTTAAGACCCTGGCAGCTGAGTTCTGCACATATTGCAGTCTGTCCAGGGTTTTAGAGGGGAGACCGGTGAGTATGGCGTTGCAGTAGTCCAGGCGGGTAGAGATGAAGCAGTTGAACAGGGTTTCGGTAACTGAGTCTGAGAGTGAGGGTCGGGGTCGTGCGATGTTCTTCAGGTGGTAGAATGCAGATCTTGTGACGTTATTAATGTGGGACAAGCTAATTAATATTGGCAAGCTAGCAGCTCCCCTCGACTTGCGCTAGCCTAGCACCAGCGATTTCTGCAACTAGAAGGACTGAATGGAAAGTGTTGAAAACGGTCTCCAATGATAAATAACATACTGGCTCACTTGGAAATGAGGTCAGATGTCCAAAATTCCGAACTACCCCTTTAAGGTTAGTCTAATATATGTTTATAAACCATTGAAAATGTTAACAAGCATGTGCACTGGGTGTGTTTAAACGTTTATGGTGGCTTCATCTACCCTCACAATTTAACAGGCACACAGTGACATATTTGATTCTCTTGATACTTTGATCCTGTAAAAATGTCTAGAAGATTTAAGGGCAACTTCCTGTCTTAGCCTCCTCAGTAGATTCATATGTGGGTAAAATTTTACAAAAACAAATAATTTATTATCAAGTCAATTCTTTGGTCTGTGCATGGATATAAAAACGATTCCAGCTGTTATACAAAGTCAAACAAAAACTTATTCCAGATTTCTTCTGAGCTGATTTTGACTGATGCTATCCAATGGTATCGAATTTCAATCAACTCACAAAACATAGACGGTTAGTTCATATTTTTCCATCATCTTTGATTGCGAACACAGATTGGTATAGACATACTTAAAAAACAATGTGCGACTTTCCAACCCATCTGTCCTGGTCAGTTGATCCTCTCGGTTCTCCCTCTCCCACTGCCATCCTTAAGAGGCTGCAGTCGTCGCGCAGCGGCGCCAACTTCAGCCACGTGATGGAGGAACTGTTCTCCATGTTCCCGGGCGAGTCGCTGTACCGGGACGGGGGCCCCGACCGCTGCCGCAGCTGTGCCGTAGTGGGCAACTCGGGGAACCTCAAGGGCTCATATTACGGAAGGATAATCGACTCCAATGACCTGGTCATAAGGTATTATTATTATTATTATAGCATGAAAGATGGCAATGCCTCAAAATACAGCAGGCCTATACAACAAAACATGGGCCTTATTCAATTGACTGCCATATAGGTTAGTTGGAAACCTTTACGATTTTTGAGTGTGTCAATTCTTCAATCAATCTGAAAAATTTAAGAAAAAGGGTAAATTAAATTAATAAATTATACCCCTACTTTCCTGACCTACCTTAATCTTAAAAGTATGTACAAGTGACGTCAAGCTATTTTTATTGCTTGAGATCAGAACACTCCCTTCCCTTAGATACCATACCCAGAAAACCGGTTATGATTTCTAAAGTCTCCATGGAAACCCTAAATCACAATCGTGTTTGATGTACCAAATGATGTGCCAGTATGTGCAGTAAATGTCCAAAGTCGAATTAGTTTGGTGATCAAGCAAAAAAGTCTGTATGGGAGAACGCTAAAGGATTAGTTGGGAAGAACAAGCAGGAACCCAAAGAAATAAGAACAGTAAACATTGCTACAAATAATAAAGGAATGTTTGACCCAGAGTAACAAAGATTAACTGGCACAGAGGGAGGGAACCGCGCCTTAATACACATATACAAGATAATGAGGAAGAGGTGAAACAAAAGGTGAGGGACGACCAGAGATGGGAAGATAAGGTAAAACAGGTAGTCATGACAAAATGAATGAACAATAAACGCATAAATAATAAGCAGGGCGAAACGTGACAGTGTGGTTGCAAAGCAACCCTCACTACACAAAACAGCCATGCCCCCCGCATCGTTGGACAACTCTGAAACTTGGTATCTTGGCCTTATTTGCATTAGAACGTCTTTGCCTCAAGGACCAATAAGGTCCATCTGGATTGACTGTTCATTGCAAGTTTTGGAAGCAAGCATTTTTACACATGCTCATTAGTACGCATGGTTAAACATATATTAGTTGTTTTTATTCAGTAAAAACATATTTAGTTATTAGACAATATGCTTGTGTAAATCGCATTTGTGAATAATCGCTGCCATTACTCAATCAATAAAAAGTAATCTTCACAAAAGGTTCAAAAACTTGGTGGGAACCTGAAGTAAATCCCCCTTTAAGGGGACCCCCGTTAAAAGCTAGTTGTTGAAAGCTCACAATATGACATTAGTGTCAGTGTCAATTATTAGCCTTGCTAGCATGCGCATGTTGGCTCGCTCATGGAAAATTCCATGAGCAACCACTTGTGTCTAAACATTCTTAATTGTTAATTTATTATACTCTACTGAGAAATGTCGGTTTGGTTGTTCGGTTTTTACATTGAATTAGTTTGCTCCATGTTTTGTCCTGTGTATTCTTTATTTTAACTGTAAAGTGTAGCAGAACCACACTGATTGAAATTGATGGACTTGCAGAATGAACCAGGGTCCTACCCAGGGGTTTGAAGACGACGTGGGGGCCCGGACCACACACCACCTTATGTATCCCGAGAGCGCCAGGAACTTGGACCCCAACACCAGTCTCGTGCTGATCCCATACAAGATCCTTGACCTGCAGTGGCTCATGAGTGCCTTCACCACTGGCCATATCAAACAGTGAGTGGATGGAGTGGGGGGACGCGTGAGTCCCGTGGTTTTCTGTCCTCTCCTGTCAACTAGTGGGCAGATTTCCAACAGCAGCTTTTTCCACCTTTTGAGTGCAAAAACAGAACCTCTAACTGGGGACAGCAATGTATTTGAGTTGACAGTCTTCACACAGGTGACAGAGAGCCCATGGCTTTGCATACCTACCTACAAAGGCACGTTGCACTGGACAAAATAACAAAACAATGCACTCCCAGTGTATCACAACAAAACTCCCAGTGTAATACATTACTAACATAGGTAGGCTATACCTTCATTCATGATCACCAACAATTGTATTTGTTCAAATGGATAATGGAATCCCATACAATGACAGATCCATGTAGATGTAACGTTTGTGCCAGGTTAATATTACTAACTCAAACTAATATAAAAAAATCTGGACTGTGGTACAATACAATATCAACCGCACCCAACCACATGTTCTCCATGCCTAGAGGCGTTTATCACAGAGGTATAAAATGGGTGCAAGTAGCCGTTGCTCTCTCAGTATATAGGGAGTGTTGCGTATTGGTATGCTATGCCAGTGCATTGTCTTGAGGTAACGTCATGAGATCCAGCTGACTGACACACCTCTGTTATAAAGGCCTGGCTCACCTAGTCAAATCAAACCTGCAGCCGGATTTGAACATTGTTTGGTACTAGGACGAGGTCTAGGTCACTTGCTTAATTATGTACAGGAAAGCCTGTTTACAAAGCAACTGGTACCAGTCTGTGTTAATCTAGTTTTGCGAGTTTGCGAGTGTTTCAACTTTTTGATGATATCAAGATATGTTTTTGCTTAATTATGCTTATGCATATTCCAATATATAGCATTTATGTTGAACTTGGAACTGCAATATTTCACCCATTTAGCATATTAGCCGTAATATTATCCACAAAAAAGTAACTTACCAAACTGTCAGTATCCATGTTTAATATTAAGCGTAATATGCTTTCATTCAGTTTGGTTTAACCAGTGGACCATTACATGCATGGAATAGCTGAATACTTTTCCAATTACCAAATGAATTTGATGGTTGCACGTGTATATTAAGCTAAATATACAAAGTGGGTGAAATATTGCTTTAACAATTTGTTTCAGACAGTAAGATAATTCAAGGTCACAATTAAAGAGTATTTTTTCTCTGTGCATTATTGCAGAACATACCGACGTGTCATGCCTAGGATACAGGCCGATAGAGCGAAGGTACGTCATGATGGTGTGGGGCTTTGTATTTAGTATGAGTCTAGCAGGGCAGTTGGTATTGTATACAGTCCCCTCCCCCCCAGTGACCCCAACTAGTGAGCGATATTGCCACTCCGTAGGACCTAGGTATCGTTAGTGATCCTCCTGTCTCTTCCCCTGCAGACTAGAATACTGATGTCACTAACGAGGATGAGCTTTGCTGTTTTGCAGGTGCAGATTTACAGTCCGGTGTTCATGAAGTACGCCTATGACAACTGGTTGGACAAACACGGACGCTATCCCTCCACCGGCTTCTTCAGCTTGATGTTTGCACTGCACATATGTGATGAGGTGAGATCAAATGTGTTATGAATGCAAATTGTTTGCCTCATCCATGGGCTTAAGTCGCTCCAACTATTTGCTCGCTGTCCGTTGAAGGGAAACCATTCGACTTCTGTAAGCAGAAAAAGAATGCTGAGAATAGTATGCATTTTATTATTTTAACTCTTAGTAGGGTGGCACAATATAAAAAAGTAAATGATATGAATATCGCGTTATGAATGACGACCATGGCTGGGCCGTTATGGCTATTGTTATCTGCATACATGCGCCATATTCCCATCGTTGCCCTCTGAAAGTCAGCCGCCATTCTGTTTCCCCTGCTCGTTGCAGGTGAGCGTGTTCGGATACGGGGCGGACAAACACGGGAACTGGCACCACTACTGGGAGCATAACGCCGGGGCCGGCCAATACAGGAGCGTGCACGGCGGAGACTACGAGTACAACATCACGCGGCACCTGGCCACCACAAACAAAATCAAAATGTTTGTTGGCAGCAGGTAACATGACAGGATAGGCTAGCACCCCCTCCCCCCCCCAAAAAAAATGGCTTAACAGACCATATATTATAAAATGTAGACTACTGCTAATTTAATGACTACACAAACAAACACAAACAAACACGCATTGACACAATCAGAAACAGAAACGTTCACATGATCAGACAGACACTAGGGCTGTAACGATATGCTTATCGAAACCGAAATCTCGACGCTCAGAGCCACGAACCTGTCTCGCTGAAGGCAGAAGGCAGAATCGTGACATGCCCTTTTTTAAGTTGCTTTCACACCGCCGCAATAACGGCCTCGCTGCCGAAGGGTTCCGCGCGGCGGTATGAAAGGGCCAGGCGTTTAACGGCTGGCCCTTTCATATTAATATGTTGCATTCTATACGGCCTGATTATGTCATTATTTAAGCTACATAGCCTAATCAAGAAACGATAATAAGATATTTGACCGGCATATCATCAAAATGTCCGGAAAACGTAACCTATGCAGGTCACTTTGACCGGCACCGTTTTTTTCTAGCGGGATCGCTGGTTAGTGCTACCAAACTTTTCAAATGACTATTATTTATTTGACGTTAATATTTTAAAATACATAGGCCTAAACCACAAAACGAGTTGAGGATTTTATTGCCTACCTGCAAGCATCCTCCAACTAAATGTTACATTAAGTTAATTGTTATATAAGTAAATGTTGTTTAAATAAAATGCTAAAAATTGCTAAAGTTTTTTAAAAATCGTGGGATGTATCAAACCGTGGGTCAAAAATCGTGATACAAACCGAATCGTGAGTTGGTGTATCGTCAGCCCTAACTGACACACTTCATCCACGCATTGGGCATCAGTCCCGGCATCAGCATCATTTGGCCCCCCTAGGTTCCAAACGAAAGACAGACAAGTTGTCTGTTGTCTTTTCTCAATACTCAATGGGGAGGAAAACCGACACGGTTCTGGAAGAACCGAGTAGGCCTCAACTCTAACTGTTGCTGGGTTTTGACACAGAATTTTGGTCATGTCGATATAATCTCTGCAAAGACTACACCAGCACTTTTAAGGACTCCTAACGAGACGAAGGCTTTCCACGAGACATGTTCCACTTCACTTTGAAGTGCGTTTCCGCCTACCACTAGAGGGTTTGATTTGTGCCTCAAATGTTTTACACTTAAACCTGTTATAGTATTTCATGATTCACACAATGTTTTGGGATAGCCTATATTTTTTGTTGATGTGCATGATGCTTTTAATATTGCATGATTTGTATATATTTGTATAACATTAGGAAACATGACAGTAGCCACGTTTACATGGACACTTTTGTTCCGAATAGATTTCACACCTGACACATCTGGACCGGCGGCGACTTAATGGACGTGTTATCACTATTTGGCATTTTTATGTATTTTGTTGGTTTTGATTGTATCGTTTGTTGGTAAGGTTAGTCCGAAGCGCTCGTAGAAACTTCTTAGCTCTACCGTAGTGGTGATTCAGCTCCTGACGCATTCTCCGCCACTGTACAGTAACCTTTATAAATCCCTGTTGCGCATGGAACTGCCACATTGGCAGTGTTGTGTTTCACCAAAAAAAAAAATATTAACAAAACTGTCTTCTAAATTAATGAAATACTGGGAAACGAATAAACCATTATAAGCGGTCGAAATATTTTTTTTCAACCACCGCCGCTTTCCCTTGACAGTGCACAAAGCCTGCATGGCGCACACAGACAGGTAGAAAAAAGCAAAGCAGTCTCAGCATAAACACACAGTTGTGCGTTAAATTTGTCCATCGGGGAACACGTCAATTCCTCTAATGCTGACGTTTAAAATATATTAGCACCTATTTACCTTGATCTTCAGCTGTAGCCTTGCTGAACTCCCTGCATCCTCGCTGTCTTTATAAATTTTTTCCAGATTCGTATGGCAGTCTTATTATGGTAAACTAGCTCATTGGTGAACACCTCGTCAGGTTTTAAACAGCGACACGCACTCGGAGACAGTAGGCCTAAAGAAAGACAGGTCCATAGCTGCTGCACAAAAATAATGCGTGCCAAGCAGTAGACCTAGTTGGTCTTAAAGGGGGGAAAGCAAGTTCAAGTTTAACATCGATTTGCAGTGATCACTTGGCTGAAGGGTTTTATATGCCTATTCATTACATAATTAGCGCATTTGAAACTTGTGTGGCCTATATGGGTGCGGCTTATACTGCTTTTTTAAATACTTAAATGAAAGGCTTGCGGTTTACCCATGATGCGGCCTATATGCGGGAAATTACGGTAGGCCCCGACAGGGCGAACCGAACCCTGACTTGAAGCGGAGGTGTCTTGCTTCTCCCTTAAGGGGCTTATTTTAGATAATAACTGGCGACGTTCTATAGGCTACATTATTACACGGCTACTTGCCGAAATGAAAAAATAACTTCACAGGGTGTGTCTTTTGACAATTTATTTGTTACCATTCGTAGTGTTGATCACCAGAGAAATAGTCCGCCAAAGACGTTGACGTCGCTAAGCAACCGAATCCGCTGGGTTGATAAGTAACCGGACTACTTGCAGAGTGATACACAGACGTGAATCAGGCAAAAAAGCCATTTTCCTTGACAGTGCAAGTTCGGGTTGCATAAAAGTACAAACGGACCAATTGCGAACTACTGCAGCTGCTGATGCCATCTCTCTAAGTTACCCGCACCCACCCCAAACCAATCGGAATAAGTGTATACATGTCGATTATAGCGGACTACACCACCTCTTCTATTCCGCATAGAATTCTATTCCGATCAGAGAATTGTATTCCGATTGAGGCGTATATATGATCATTTTTTATTCCGATTGAGCTGTTCTTCCACTTCTATTCGGAACAGAAGTGTCCATATAAACGCGGCTAGTGTTGCCCAGTAGGCCTATACGCAGATAAGACCAAAAGGTTAGTTGGTTACTTGGTTCCCTGTGCCTTGTTCTTTTCAGGTAATTGTTGTTATGGCTTTTCTTTATTACTCAGACATTGCAGCTTACTGTATATTTAACAAACAAAAAAATGTGGAGAACATCACCAGCATCAATAAAGATTGGTTCGCCTTGTGTGGATCACGTTATGTGAACTCTGACCAATTATCTCAAAGAGAGCACTGCCAATAGTGGACAATAATCCTATGCGACCGCTTAAATCACATGTATATTGAAACACAAATCACAACCGTGTCCAGTGAAGTCTTACTTGGCATTGCTTTAATGGCACATGTGCCTTCACTGGAACCGTCAGTCACAACACCCAAACACCCCTCCTAACTGCACTGCAATTTCCATGTTTTCATATGTAGGGTTAACCTCCTTCTTAATCCTAAATCTAAATCTAAATTTTATATCTAAATCTAAACCTTGTATCTAAATCTAAATGCTAAATCTAGATCCTAAATCTAAATCAACATTTTATATTGAAATCCTATAACTAAATTGAATTGCTAAATCTTATAGCCTAGGCCTATCTAAATCTAAATCCTAAACCCATTCAACAGATATGCCACGGACAGCAGAGGGGAGTCAGCCTATCACTTCAGCCTTGTGTTTTTAGTGTTTAACTTCAGAGCCTATTATAATCAAAATATACAAAGCATTCAAAACAGGGTAGAAATGTTTCGTCCCGTGCGTCGCGCTCGTTCACCAGTACTTTTCTCCTGCACACACGAGCAAAGTTGGTTAATTAGGGAAAAAATAGCGAAAACTTTAACGGGAAAACTTTAAACAGTCCTCAGGGGCTTAAAGCGCCGGCACGATTAACGTGATGGATTGTAGATTTCCCAAGTTTCAAACTTACCGAGTCTCACGAAAAACCGAAGCGAGAAGGCAAAAAGTAGCTGAATGGCATCATTCGAAGTAAGACCGTGGTGACGGTCAGAGAGAGATCGAAATAGATATGGCATCACCCGTGTGCAACAAATTTTCTCTTAACAATAGGCCTATGTCTGCTCTGTTATAGTAGGCTAAGACTGTGGTCAGCTGTCCCACCTTCCTTAGAGTCAACCAATAATATAACCTTCATACTTGGGTAAACCGGTCACAAAGGAGAAGACATCCTCTTAGGCACTCTTCTCCTTGATAAGAACACAGGCAACTCTGTGTCTTGGATAAACATTACTTGATTTTATTATTGACATCTGCAATGTGGGAAGGATTTGAAACGGTATAAATAACTGTCAAACTGTATTCTGGACTCACTCTGCTAGAGAGGAGTCTAATGTATGCATGCATTAAACCTAGGATAATTATGTGCCAAGCACAAAGTGCGAGGCAACCTATTGTAATTGTTAGTTTTATTATTCCGCCATGTTTGACTTACACAGCCTAAACCGCTCGCACGCTTTTTATGAAACTTACTACAGCTGTAGAGGCTGACATAAGATTAACAGACAGCAAATATTACACTAATTGGCCCAAAGGTGGCGCTATAGCAACAGTCCAAAATGCAAACTTTGAACAAGCATATCTCGTAACCGCTTTGACCTACAGTCATGAAACTTTGTTCACATATGCATATCCTCATGGTGAAAAAATCTGGAACCTATGACTTTCTTTGAAAAGATTTCCCGTGAATTTTGTTAAAAACACTAAATTCCCCAAGGATCCCAGGATTTTTGACTTAGACAAAAATGCTTTAGCATCTATCATCTATGGACCAATGTCTTCAACCTGACATAAATCAAAGTCTGTACAATAAAGATTAAAGCACCCATCCATTGACTTCTAAAAAAGGTGTGGTTTAAAATGAGTAAAGACTTAAATGCTTATATCAACATCAAAATGGACTCCTCTGATCCTCCTCCTGATCTTGAGTCCAATACAAAAGTTGTTCAGAATCAAATTCTAAACAAGATAAAGTCAACATATTTACAATTAGGGTGTGGCATCGAGATGGGCGTGGCCACTTACTAAAATGAACACAGTTCATAGACGGAATGTTTGATTTGAGTGGGACCAACTTAGTGGCTGTTGGGGACCAAAGTTCCAACTGCTCAAGTAAAATGAAGTTGATTGACAAAACAACATGGCCGCCAGAGGCTCAAAATCAGCCAAAATTAACTTAATGCCAAAAAGCAACTTAAAGCAATCATCATCATCATTGTATCTATATCGGGCCATAGGGAGCGCTATAACAATTAACTGAAAATCCTACTCTCAATGTTAGGTGACTAAAGGCGGGGTTAACTTGAGTCAATCATCACACAAACTTGGTGTACTTAAAGAAGCATAGGTCAAGGTTAACCTGGCTAAATCCATATGGTTCATCCATATAGGACCATCAGTGTTGTGCATGAACTAGTTCAAAAGAACTAGTTCATTGAACAAGTTTTTAACTAAAGAACTTGAACTTGAACTAGTTCAGATTTTGTGACATTCTGAATTGATGCTTAGGTCCAGATGACATGATTATTAAATAGAGTTACTGCTTTAGTTGTGATGAATGACACTGGTGTACAAATAATATCCACATCAATTTGAGATTGTAGTGATGGGCAGCAGGTAATGGAGAGGATTCATTTAATCCTCACAGAATTAATTGATTAATTGATTGATTGATTAATTGATTCACAGAATACAGTTTTTCTTCAGTTTCTAAAAAAAAACTGTTAATGAACTGAACATGAACTAGTTCAAAACTGAATTGGTGAACTATGAATGTGAATTCATTCATTTTCTTTTGTATGAACTGAACTTTGAACTAGTTAATGTGTTCTAGTTCATGTTGTGCAAGTATGAACTTGCACAACACTGAGGACCATAGGGGGTGCTACAGCAATTAATTGAAAAAAGCAGGGCAATTAATCATGAAAGCAGGGCTGCCAACTTTTGGGTTTTGGCCGGAGTGAGATTCTGTAGAATGTTGTAATGCATACCTTATAGCAGGGTCCGCGGGTGTATAATTGTTGACGGGGGGGGGGGGGGGGGGGGATCGGGATTGTTGACGGGGGGGGTTAGATTGCAGGCGATCGGGGGGGGGGGGGCTGTACGGGATTACAGGCTGGCAGAGCTGTTGTCGGGGGGGTGGGTCTCGAGGTTTATCCTGCTGTCTCTCTCTACCGTCGGGGAGTTTGGAGTTTGGAGTTTGGAGTTTGTGTCACACACTGTGTGTGGCACACAGTGTGTGGCACACAGTTGGCACAGTTGCCAACTGTGTGCCAACTGTCACACAGTTGGAAGCTTTGTGGAAGCTTATCACCAAATCTAAGGTGAGGCTTTTCCATAACTGTCAGCTTTGTTATCTTTAAGGTGTGGCAAGGAAATGGTTCCAAGGGACGGTTGATGGTAACTTCCAAAGAAGTAGCCAAAGGTATTACTTCAGGATTCCTGATGGACAGGTTTATTGCTCTTAGTAAGCAGAGAACCATTCTGCCTCAGCCATTGCCAATTTAGCCAGTGGCGGCTGCTGGTCTTTCAAAGAGGGGAAGCTCATTTTCGGCCTACATCATATCAATTGCCAATTTTTGTATATATATATATATGTAAATTATGCTCTCTGTTCCTTTTCAAGGAAATGCTTTGTCATACCAACTAGCTGTCTTTTCCACTGACTTGACCAGTGTCCTCTCAATGGCCAGCAGAGCTACGCTGCTTAAACGGCCTTGGCCCATTGTGTTAGTAGGAACCTCCAGTTCCGGGCCTGGTGGCTCCAGGGCCCAGGTTCACAACAATATGTGACAATCGAAAAACACAATAAGGGTAGTCGAAATGTAAAGGCCAAAGACAATGAGGTAATGACCAAGCACTGAATGATCCTTAAGCCCTCGACGTGCTTCTGCAGGGTTTGTTACCGTAGCATGTCTGTTTAACGGTAGCAGTTTTACCGTATTCTGCTCCTACTCAATACTAATTACTGACATCTACTAGTATTTTTAACATCACAATTCATCAGTGTTGGGATGAGTTCTTGTAGTTGGCCAAGTGATCCTGGCTCAAAGCGAGGAGAAGGAGGTTAGCCTGCAGGCTGTCCCCTCCCTGTTGGGAGAAATTGCTATTTGACACTCACACACAAATCAGTGGCGGCTTCTCCAGTGAGGAGAGGGAGGAAGATCCTCCTTAACATTATTGAGAATAAAAAATGTAGATTGCCCAGACTACTGTAATGAATTAATGCCCTTAAATATGACTACTTTAATGCCTTTGTACATGTAATGTTCGTTTCCCTGAGTAAAGGGACATTAGCACCCCCTATCGCCTATTGGATATTACTTTGGGGAGGACGTTCCTCCCTCAGCCTCCATTGACTCCCATTAATTTCTCGGGAACTACTGGCGGCCGGTGAGTTACATGGGAATCAATGGGCGAGAGGAGGAAAGTCCTCCTCTGAGTTGGTGGGACTAGATAAGGGATCTGAATCGCGTCAACGTCTATCCACAAATAGGCTGGAGCCCTGGCTGTGCTATGAAACAATAAGCAGGAGCCCTCGCTGCGCTATGAACCAATAAGCAGGAGCCCTCGCTGTGCTATGAACCCTCGCTGCGCTATGAACCCTCGCTGCGCTATGAACCAATAGGAGCCTGGCTATGGAGCAGCCCGGAGGGAGGGTTTATCCCCTCAAGTCTCTACTCTATAGGCTACAAGAACCAACAAACCCACTCGTATGCCTCGTTTCCACCGAGCGGTGCGCTACTGTTCGTTGCGGTACAGTGCGGCTCTGTTCGCTTATATTGGCGTTTCCACCGCCAAAAGTCAGCCGAAATAAACGCGCTGAGCCGACCTATTTTTCGGTACTCCACCGTTGGGTTACCAAGCCGTCTGAAAGGGTGGTGAAAACGTGGAGTTACACTCGCCGTTATTCTGAAATCACTTCCCGTTACTATTCCGTTTGGTATGACCAGGTCACTGATATATTTGTAACATAAACAGCAAGGAGGAATGACTTGATCTATAAATGAAGTCCCTCAATCTTATTTGGCTTAACACCATGACCAACATTCTGAAACATCCATTAGCATCCACATTTGCCTCAAACAATGTTAGGTTTACAGCCCAAAATGTCAATAGTTGTGAAATTATGTTCTTGTTTTTCTTTTAATTGTTTGTTACTCTGACCGTTCTGTTTAATATTGTGGAAAGGATGTTAGTGAATGATTCAGAGCATGATGCATTTTAAATGGAATCACTTTTGGTCTTGTGTCTTCATTTTTCTTAAAACAATTGTAGCTGAAAATAAACAGCCAAATTACAACCAATAGCTTCAGTCATTGAGGGCAAAAATAGGCCCAATGATAGGCCCAGATTTAGTTTTACAAATCAAGAGTAGGCCTGATTTGACTAATTGGCTTTGCATCCTTTCTTCTGCCCTAGTCCAAGACATGCTGCCCACCAGCTTTCAAAGTACAATGCTGCCACTGGTGGATTTGTATCAATTTTATTCACATAATTATCCCTCCTTGCTATTTTGTAGTTCACCAAAACACCCTGAAACAACTTGATTCTCACATACTTATGCCACCATACGCCACTAACAGTGCAAGCAGGCCAATGGCAACCAAGCGCGCAGTCCTTCCTCCCTCACTTTAAAGGTCCCATGGCATGCTTTTTTATGGATGCTTTAATATAGGTGTTAGTGGGCCCCTAATACTGTACTTGAAGACGTTCAAGAAATTTAGCCTTGGTGCAGAGTTACAGCCACTACGAGCCAGTCCCACAATGAGCTCTCCACAAACGTGCTGTTTTTAGAGGCGGGTCAAGGTGGAGGGTGGGGGGGTGTGGCCCTGAGCAGCTTGTGGCCACGGTACCATGCGCTAGTGTTTACAGTGGAACACTGAACACTCCGGGGCTGTCTCCCGCCGGAGCCCCGCTGCCCGCCCAGCCCCACTGCCGTCCCACAACGGCCAGCGGGGCTCAGACGGACAATCCTGGGCAACAATCCTTTTCTCCTCCATGTCGCGGTTCCCAATTCCTTCTCGACCAACCCAACACAGTCTAGTCTTTTCACCAAATGGGAGCTTTATGCAAGCTTGCGTTATTGTGTTATAACACCAACAGCAGAACGGTTATCCAAATAACAAAGAACACTTGCGTTACAGTGTGTGTATTCACACACACACATGTGGCGCTCGCACGGTCCTAGCTCATTGTCTCATTGGAAGGCCAAATTCTCTGGGCAGGCCAAGCAGAGAAAGGGGAGGTAACATGGCCCCATATGATGTCATACGAGGCCAGCTCCCAAATCGAAGTGTTTCAGCGATCCTTTTTTCAAAGGCGGAGCAAGATACCTACTTCTGGGTTTACACATAATGCAATTTTTAGCTACTTGGGGTCCATAGGGAGGCTAGAGGAACTCAACTCAATGTTAGAAAACCTCATAAAGTGAAATTTTCATGCCATGGGACCTTTAAAAACCACCAGCCGCCACTGGTAGACACAGCTGCCAGCATTCTGCGTGTGCACACACACACACACACACACACACACACACACACACACACACACACACACACACACATTGTCATTAAAGGAAGTATAAAGCCAGCCATTGTAGGCCCCTGCATTGCATGTAATAATTCTTCGATGGCATGGCGGTGTTGTACAGGTGAGCCATCTGCCCGTTTAAACCCTCTGTTTCCAAATTTATCCAAAAATATGGACCACGCCATGTGCATAGGCATAGTCTGTGTAGATGATAGCAGTCTTTGCTTTAGCATGGTGGCATACTGCAGTGAGGGCCTTTAGTTCTGCAAGTTGGGCAGAACATGGTTGTTGAAGGGCTGTGGCTTCCACAGTGCTTTGGACCATGTTGGTACGGTCCAGACACACCATCTTTTGTGGTATGGTCGTCTCGGGCTAGGTATGACTCGGAGAGTGGCAAATGTTCAACACATGGTTTATTCTAACAGAGACACAAGGTAAATGAGCTTGCATTCTGGAGGTGGTCCATGGAGCATCTGCCCAACATATGTAAACAAACAGTATATATACTGGAAGTGGGCGAAATGGTAAATAAGCCACGCCTACAGGTTCTAATTAACCCAGGTAAACCTTTGGTCTCTCTTGGCTTTAGCGGAAATGGCAGAGTGGCCATGTTTGTAGTTCTTTAACCTATCTATTGTTGTGTGCCCGTGAGGCCACACGTTGACGCACCTAGCCCTAAGCCTCCCACTGCCCAATCAAGGGTAGGACATCTGCTATTAATCTGGACAATAAATGAACACTGTTAAATTGCTGAACTGTTGTAACTAATGATCTGCTGTATCTGAAATGTTATAATACTGATCTGCTGTTTCAACAATAAGTGTACTGTCTACCTCAAAGAAAAGCGGAACCATCATGACCATATGTTCATAAAAAAGACTGCCATATGTGAGACATCGAAATGCTGAAATATTGGAACTGCTGATACGCGGTTTCGATGCTAAGGATACCGGTGGCCTCCGAAGAAAACGGGAACAATCGTGTACATCTGCTCATGGAAAAAAAACGGACTTTCAGTGACACTACCATATATGAACAGGACTTCCGAATGACACTACCATATATGAACAGGACTTTGCTCAGCTGAGCTGCTGCGTCAGCAAAAATTGTACCAAAGGGCCCCAGAAGAAAAACAGGAACCTCCATGCCTCTCTACCTCTGATTAAGACTGAATGTAACTGTATCATAACTACGCATGCGCCTGCCTTCACACGCACAAGTCAGCTGGCAACTGGTATATATAGAGCGCACCCAGGACCCTCTCGGCAGCACTTCTTCTCCTGCCTTCTTTTACTCACTGACCCACGGGGTCTGATGGAGTCACTTGACTCTATTGGACCCCGGTCACTGCTTCTTCCTCTCCTTCCCTTTCTCGCTCTACTTACTTAGAAAGGCAGCCTCTACGGAGATCTTTTTTGCGTATTGCGATTACCACTCTTTAGCTTATTCTTTTCCAGATTTACTGGGATAGCACCCATGCAGAACCAAGCTGTATACGGGATTATTTCTATTATATCTAATCTTACTTATCTTCTCATCTAACTTATATTGTTTATTGATAATTTGTATTGTTGATTGATAATTGATTGTATGGTTTATTGTAACACTGCTCGTGCAGTCTAATAGGCTCAATTGTTGACTCTAGTAGATATGCAAAGACAGGAGCGTGTAGACCTCTTAATAGAAACCTTAATGATGATTTAATGTTTTAGACTCTTTTTTAATGTAATCGTAATTTTCTGTAACATTTTGTAAAACGGTATTATATATTAGACTCCGTTAACATTTAACCTCTTTCTCTTGACAATTCCTTTTCTCTGTCATAGTGTAAACGAGTTTATTGAATCTAAATAAAACTACCTGACTACACTTTGTAGTAGGCGATTGAATCAGTTCTTCAGTAATTGATCCGGCTCCTCGGTCGGGGCCCGACCAGCAGCTCGCAGTTCTCCCAGCCTCCGCACGATGGGTGAGTGGTGCATGACACAAACAAGGTTGATGGTGACTGGTCCGGAGAGTGAGGCCATATAAAGAGGTTCAGACTTGTTCCCCGCTTCATGGCCCATAGGGACTGGGGTGGTGAGAGACGCCACAGAGTTCGATCGAAACGCGTATAGCCTAAATTTAGCTTAACCTCGTAGGGGCTTAAACGAGTGACCTGTGCTGGACACATAGACCAGAGTCTTCCTCCACCGAGCTCAGCCGAGGACCTCTAACACGTACAAAGAGGGCCAGCACAGGTTAAGCCCCGGGGCCGAAGAGAAACCAGTATCGGGTATCCTCCCTCCTAGGCGACGGCTCAGGAGAGGTCTTCCCACCTAGTGCGACTGAAGGTTCTCATATAGCCCTCATACTATAAAAACCCATTATAGGTTGGAACACTCTACATGGCGCCCAACGTGGGGCTGTAAATTAGTGATTACGACTAAATAACAGTCCAGTGCACGAACCGCACCACTAAGGAGATAATATCTACCAAGGACACGCTTACTAATAGTCCTAGTAGAAGATATCGATCAGGACGATAATATTCCACCTGTCGAGCCGCTCGAAAAGGCAACACAGGTTGGCAACGGAGTTATCGGTTTCCCCCTGATTAAAAGGTTAATTCAATCGTGCCGAAAAACTGAGGGAGCAGTCACCAAGAGAGGACGCCCGTAGTATTGAGGAAAGAAGTAGCTAACTATCCAAAATACCAGAAATAGCTGGACTAGAAAAAGTCAGTTAGGGGTTTAATTAACCATAAAAAAAGAACAATGAGTGAAAGAAGCAGAGCAGTTGCCTCTGACTTAGGAGAAGGTGCAAGTGATTGGGAGTGGGACGAGAATGTACAAGAAGATCCTACAAGAGGAAGTACCCTCCTCCCAGCAGAAACGACAGTAGAACCCCTCTCTTTCCCTCCTGTAGAGAGGATATGGCACCCGACCCTCTTCACAGCTGGCCCGTGGCAGTATGGGAATGTAATTGTGTGTCAGGGAGACATACATAGCTGTCCCCTGAACCCAAAACGACTAGGAAAGACAGGAGCTTGGCTCCTAAATCCAGCTAACATATATCTGGATCACCAGGCAGGAGCCGCTAAAGCAATCAGGGACAGGTTTCCCGTGGAAACGGATGCACACACCCAAAGAAATAGACAAGAGGGATTGATCCCACTGAATAACCCCTCGGCTAGCAAGCAGGCAACCCGTAGCCATGGTATTGAGGGGATAATACACTGCTGTTATGGTCCCAATCAGACCAATCTGTCCCATGCCCAGCAAGTGGACGCCCTATATGAGGCGATGGACACAGGAGTGTTACTCATCCATAACAATGGCCCTCCGTATGGGATACCATTTCAAATAACTTTACCCGTGTTTGGGAATGGACAATTTGGCTATACATTAGCAGCCTTTATCGGAGCATTCTTTGATCTCATAGGCAGGTGGAAAGATGTGCGCTTTACAATCATAGCGTACTCACACTATGACTATACAACAATCCAAGATGCTCTTAGGGTCAGGAGCCAAACAGAGCTCTGGGAGGGAGAATCAAACCCCCCGACCCCCCCAATGTGGGACTACAGGCCTCCGGCACAAAACCCGACCCCGAACGCCCCACCCCTGGAGGGACAAGCTAATCCCCTCGAGGGACAGAACATGTACCCAGGGCTACCTAAGCTAGAGGAAGCCCTGCCTTACCCAAATAAGGGAAGTAACGACTCATACGCGCTTCGTCAACTGCTTCAACAACACCCAGAGCCTCAAGGGCCACGGGATCTCCCCCCGGGGAATCAAACCACAATCTCCAACCCTACAGGTCCCCCACCTTCTCCCCCCAAGGAGAATAGGGAACTTGAGATAGGAGGTTGGAAGTGGATAGTCTTAGAACAGGGAGTGGACCAAGCAGTCCCCTACCCAGGGCCCCTAACCACCCTAAGGAATCAAGGGATCAGGAGTTGGGATTACGTAAGACCACCAAGAGGCTCCTTTAACCCAGTAATGGCTGCTGGGGTAGGATATTCCTCAGGAGGACTAAATCATGCTCACATGCACCAATTATTGATAAACATCTTATCGGATCTCAATCACCACACGTCCACCACGCTCAGACTCAGAACCGGTGGACACCAGATGGCCCCGGGAGAGACAGACGAGCTGTTCATGCAAAATATAGTAGATTCAATCCCTTGGGGGATCAGAGGTAGGGTGAATGGCTATGTCCAACTTTTGGTGGACCCAGGAACCCGGGAGGCCTGGATAGACGAATTGATGGAGGCCTACAATCGAAGCTATCGATCATCTGAGGACTCAGATGATTCTGAGGGACCCCATGAGGGAGACCCATATACAAATAAAACACGGCGATCAACAGGCTTCGCAGGTTACAACCCCAAACGGCCCACTACTCTAAGGAGAAGGTCAGGTACACCTGCCCCAACCCCACGATACAGGGATGAAGCCCCGGCTGCCATGAATACCGCCCCCCCGAGAATCGGGAGCCAACCAGACCCCCCTACTGTGGCACAAAGGAGAAAGTCCCTCCCAAGATCCGCCCCGGAGCCCGAACCAGAAATGGAGAACCAGGAGGAGGAGGAGGAGACAGAGGACGAGTACCACCCCTATAGGCCCCCTGCTGCGAGACAAAGAAGTCTCAGGGATATAAGTGTAGGGAACTAGATGCAAGCAAATACCCCTGTGGGAGGGAAACTATCTGCAGAAGTGTGGAGCGCCCACTGATGCAACACCCCCTCTATACAGAGTTTGAACAAGTCCCAGCTCCACCCACCACAGAGCAATGGGAACCACTGTGGTACGACCCCTCACCCAGGGAACGACAGTTAGTCAGAATAGCCCCTACCGCAAACCAGGTATGCGCCTACCCAGGGATCACTGTCCCCTGGAAAAACGCTTTCCTCGGAAGCGGTTATGATGCCTTTAGGCAAGGGTGCATAAATAGGGATGAAAGTGTAATGGCTTTTGCAGAAAAAGAGTGGAATAAGAGAACCGAAACTAATGTAGCCGCAGCCCCTCCTATCCAGGGACCTAACACATTAGGAAGGCCCCTAGGGCCAGAAATAACCCCCAACCGGGATCAAAACCCGTTCAGGGACTATGGACACAGTGGACCTGTGCCCTTTGTAGGTTATGATCAGAGAGAAATGAGGCGGCCAGGACCACAACACCAGGCCTTGGGATCCTACCCTCCCCGTTGCCCCCCGTCAAATGAAAAAAGATACTACGGTACCCATCCAACACAGGAAACCCAGTCAGCTCCACCCAGAGTGAGGGAGTATTACACTCCCAGGACAGGCCCTAGTGGGGATCTAACGGGTGCAACGCCCCCACCCCCTGCCACGCACCCAACCACTGACCCAATATCCATGAAGGAGTTGATGAAACTCCTGCCTCATAGGCAACTCAAGGAAAGCCCGGCGGCTTTCGTAAAAAAGCTCATTAAGTCAGGGGCAAGCCTGGCCCAACTCAATACACCCTCCTGTAGACTTAGGTTGCAAATGACAGAAGGGATAAAACTCCCGGAAGGACAGACAGTGGCCGAATGGCTTGGAAATTGTACCACAATGCCTGGAGAAAACTCTATTGACGAGATGGTCAGATTAGAGGCCCAGAAGATAAGAGAGGGCATGGGGACCACCGGTACGGCAATAAACAATCTTTTGGACGAAGGGGCCTCAGAGATTCACATAGAGAGACTCTGCCTCGCAATCCCTGGAGGGAATAGACTAGCCTCCGGGTGGAAAAACTGGTCTCAAAAAGAGAGATCATCAGAATTAACCATCTATGACACTTCCAATCAAACAGACCCACACCCCAGAGTTCTCCCCGAGCAGGCAACCCGGTATCACGCGATTTCGTGCTCATGCGCACAAACGTTAATCTATTGAATCGTGTCCCAGAGCACGATTGAAGAACGAAATGTTAACCCATGCGTTTTCGATCGGAGCGTTTCTAATATAAATAATATAAATAATAATAATATAAACATGTAAGGTCTATATATATATATATATATATATATACATGGGCGTCAGCATAATATAATTGGGGGGGGACACGTCCCCCCCACCCTTGAAGAAAAGTTGTTTCGACCCCCCCACATTTGCCATCAAAAATACTAGTGCATGACTGGTCTACTAGCGTTCTTTCCATCGCTTCACAATCAAATCCGTTCCACTTTATCAGTAGGGGGTTAGCGTTTTTCTTTACCCATATAAATAGAAATCCACTCCGCGTTTTTCTGTTTTTTTAACACACAACGCAGCATCACGCACGCATTCAAAACACGCACGAAGCCGACCGAAGCAAGCCTATGTTGAGAGTCGGATCAACGACAGCGACACGATCTGGACATAAGGACTTTTTTTTCGAAGAAGAGGAAAGTAAGCCAGAGTTGCCCAAGTTTTCCATTGAATGGCCAAACAGCTAAATTACGTTCTTCCATGGCCAAACACAGCCAGCTTTTCTGATAAGAATGTTAGCACCCTTATGAGACATTCTCTGGCATTAGCAATATTCAAAGTCACAAATATCAAATATTCGTGCCTAATAGCCTACTTTGTTGTATAAAAAACCTAGCCTATATATCATCAAGACATGTAAACGTTTTCAATGGCTGTTTATATATATATATATATATATATATATATATATATATTGTGACATTTTTTAATTGTAATATTCCCTAGCGATACATTTTTACTGTAATACTCTCACATAGCCATATCCAGTAGCACCAAGCATAGTTTAGAGGTAATTTCCCCTCCTAATCGCCTGAGGGCAGCACTGAACACATTTGACAAAGTTATAAAACATTTACACTAGGGGCAGCAACGGACACACACAGGAAGTGAGAAAACCCAAAGAAGAACACCTGGGATACATAAACTCAGACTCCGCCTTTGGAAGGGAGAATCTCTCAGCGGCGTATCCTGCATGCTAAGCTCTGAGACGCTCCGCGCGTGTTATTTACGATCCCTCTCCTTTTGTTTCATAGACGATAGACAATAGACCAATAACCTTAACCAAATAAAGTGAGTTAAAAGTGATCCTGTCTCGGCAGCCTTTCCTGGACCAAAATCCACAACAATATATAGGCCCTATATATATAATAATAATAATAAAATATATATATATAAATAACATAATAGTAGTCAGTAATTCTAGACCATGCCAGCTCCAAGGAAAATCAATGAAAGAGGGAGATCATTTTAAATCTAAAAACATGGTAAAATGCACCAGAATGCGGGAAATTGCATCTACTTCTTTCAAAATTTTTCTGGGGGAGGACCACCAGACCCCCCGTCAAAATTTGTCCCCCCCACTCTCAAAAAGCTGATGACGCCCTTGGGTGGAAGACATCACTAAGAGCATAATGCTCCGATGAGTCAGTTAGTGGGTGGCCATTTTTGTCTTCTGGCACCTTGGTGTTCTTCAACCAAGGCATATGAACTATAAGCTTGCCGTCTGATGCCTGCTTAATGTTCTCCACAGTTGGCTCCAATAACCTCCTCTGAAATGGTCGGTTGGCCTGCAATGCTAATCCCCTCGCGTAGTCATATATTGAAATGTTTGGGAAGTGTTTCCATGACAGCAGCATATCAGCATAATCGCGTGGGCTCTCTGCTCTGAGATTGAATTTTACAGAATACACAACGCCACACGGACAAGTGATGACAGCCAAGCCACCTATAAGACATCAGAAATGATAGAAACAATATTCATCTTTGCGGTCCGAAAAAATGCCCAATATACATAACTCAATGATAAAGCTGTTCATTTACTCATTTACACAAAACAAAATTATTGACAGTTTAAATAAAACAAGTATTGCATTCACATATTCTTTCACTCACCAGAAGCCCCCCACAAGACTTTGTTGTAAGTAACCCTATTGGACATTTTTTGCTGTAGTCGGATCACAAGGTCGGTCTTTGAGCCCTTGTTATCCAACCCACAGGCTTTGCAAAGAGCCCTTACTTCCTCTACCTGTTGCATTTTTTACAATTTATTATTGAGAAATTATGTTTTGTGTCACAGAAAATACATATATTTAGTTAAGTTGTTTCACATCAAACTTACCTTCAGGTTTAATACTTCGTCAACCAGGCGCGCCTCAGTTATTAGCTGATCATCAGCCTCAGTGCTTTCCAGTTTGGGTGTATGTAACTTCTCAAACTCAGTGTTCAGGACATGTGCTAAGCATCTGGTTTGGGGACCGATTCATGGTGCCCAGTGGTAGTAGCTCGGGGCAACACCAAAGGGGTTATTCTGACCTACTATTTAAATAGTTGTGTAAAGCAATTTGTTTAGAAAATGATTTCACTTAATCTCAAACAGAGACATATCCTAAAAAAGATTATTATTCTTAAAAGCTGGTTTGACTTTGTTCATGACTTACATGGAATTAAACCTCTGCTGAGCATTTCTCTGGTCAAAGCATCCCAGAACTGTTCGATGTCTACATGACCGTCATAGTTTTCTGGTGGGCTTTCAATGTCACTGACTGGTAAAAAAGATATATATGTTGTTGTTGTACATCAACATGAACAAAATAAATCATGGGACCATGCTGCTACAAAATAATTATAATGTGTCCACTACATTATAGTTACAATATTGTTGAGATCACAGTAATTTAGAGAAAGGCGCCATTGTGAAAGTGTTGAGTCAGTGAATACATTTTGTGAAACAACATTTTATCAAGCTCACCTGGCATATTAAATACCCCTTTCTTGTGAAGATCCATTACTATAACCAATGGATTGTATCCACAGGATATATATGCATCCATGTATTCATGATTGATTAAAGCCTCAAAGTGTAAATATGCCTGCAGAACCCTGTCCTTGTTCGGGAAGGAAATCTTTTCAGTAGCTTCAAAAGTGTCAAGTGTCACTGTCACTGACAGCAGTGTCACTGACAGCAGTGTGTGTCTGTAAAAATGGTGAGAAATTGAATTAATCATTTAACAATTCAAACATCTTTATTTTAAGATACTTTTGTTATTGAGTCACATCTTAGGTCAGCCCTGAAACACTACAGCTTGTGAAAATAAACAATACTTATTAACAGTTTTAATAGTTTGTGTAATTCTTGTCCTATGTTGCTGATAAAATAGACTCATCCATATTTCATTCTATTTTCATATTTCATTCATTCTCATCCATAATTATGTGAGGTGACTATGGCAAGAGAGAGTATAAGGTCATAATAAGGACAATATTAACAGAATGGTCTAATTTTCAACTGTATCATAGTTTATGTATTTCAGTTAACACAAAATATACAGTGTAATGTGGTTTCACCTGTATTGCATTACGTAACAACACGCACAAGGATCAGATGGTCGTCAAAATTGTGGACACCATCCTCCCACTCCTGCAACCTGTACACCGTGCTGCAATTCAGGCATAATTTCCTGTAGGTTGATATTCCTTAAAAGAAAATGTAATACCACAATTGTTAAATATTTTATGCATTCCTTCTCAGACCAGTACAGAATATTATTTTACTGTTAATTTAATGTGGCATCATGATTTGTGGCTGACAAAATCCTCCCTTTAGAGGTTATCAGTACAGGGTCACTGAGCATGCAATCACATTCCTTACATCTGGTTTCTTTTGGAATCAAATGCCTTGGAAAGCTATTCAACACATGGGCATCTCTGCTCTATTGTATGAGAGTCTGTGGTAGTTCAGCAGGGAGTTTTTTATTCTCCACAATGTACATTCTTTCTACACCTTTGTCCCTTGGTGGATAGTTTCCCTCTTCCTGCTGACTGACGTCCTGCTCTGAAGTCAGTTGTGGTGGTAGGGTTCCCTCTGAATCTGTGAACTTCTGTCTCTTAAACAGGTGCCTTTTTGTTTCAAAAAGGTGCCATTTACCTATGGCTTTGTGTTGGCATGACTGCTTTGGTTTGGCGCAAGGACAATGCCAACTATTTTTTCTGCTGTCATATGCTACAATGGTCCTTTCAAGCCTGCTATAGTAGGACACCTTGGGCCCGTTCACAGAAATGTGATATTTGGCTGGTGGTCCACCGACTGTAAGCTCCAAAGACAGGGGCCTTCAGCATCTGCCTCCTTTTGCTGCTGTATGAGGTTTGCTTTCCGCTCCTCTCCAAACCGTTTGTTTTCAACCATCTTAACTAAGGATTCCTCTAATAAAACAGGAACTTTGCTTTCTGATCGTGGGCAGTATGACAGTGACCTCAGATGATGGCATTCAAAGGGTTAGATCCCAGATCGTACAGAAAATTCAGCATTCAGTTGGCATTGTTTTAACTCACATACGATTTTCTGTGTAAGTCCCCATGTTTTTTTTTATTACGTGTATGGGTGTTGCTGGACCATGAAACGACTTTTCAACTGCAAACACACCATTTTTTGGATCAATGTCTTTCTTTTGAAACAACCTCAAAACAATCTACATGCTTTGGCGTAAGTGTGCCTTGTAGTTTTTCAGATTTAACTGCAGGTTGCAGTGTGAACAAGTAACCTTTGCTGTTTGTTTCACAGGAGGGGCCACTGGGGGAACTGGAGGGGCCACTGAGGTGACCGGAGGGACTACTGAGGTGACTGGAGGGACCACTGAGGTGACCGGAGGGACCACTGAGGTGACTGGAGGGACCACTGAGGTGACCGGAGGGACCACTGAGGTGACTGGAGGGACCACTGAGGTCTCGTGAGATGCCAGGTGCTTTAAGAGCTGTGTTCTGTTAATTGTAATTGCGAAATTACAACAATGAAAGTGCGTATTCTTCCTGCAAACTAAACCACACTTTATTATTTATATTTTCAGGGCTCTCGCCATCGAGTATTACACTGACGTGTCTCTAAAAGTAAAAGAAAACAAGCATAAACATAAAAAGCTTTGTTATTAAAAAAGCATAAATATAGCAATATGAATTTTATTTGATTTATATAGAATTGTTTAATGTGAAATGATACAATTAGGCCTAGGTAGGCTATTAATTGAAAGCAAATGAAAAGTCAAACCGATAAGATAAACACACTTGGGGACCTATTTATTCTTATTTTTCATTTAAATATATCAAGCATTTTGCAATATAAACACTTGACACAGAGCTGACACATTTGATAACAAATATTATGAAAAGGTTAAGCTCACTTACTTCATTGAATGAAGCTAACCAAAATGCGGGCTGCAGTCAGGGGCTTCTCAGTCAAGTACCCCTGACTGCGTGGTATTTTAATTTAGCAAAAAGTAAATACACCACGGCATGAATATTACAAAATATATTAAGCATTTTGACAGTCTCACTTACTTGCATGGTTTATGTGTCAACAGCAAAAGACCGTTCCTTCTTTCTTCTTTCATAAGTGATGACAATACTGTAGGCCTAAATGTTTCTGAACGTTTCTGACCTGAAATTAATCGGAAAGTCTGAAACAGGAAACTCTGCCCACATTGAGCACTGCCTCAATGTGGGCGGAGTTCCCTGTTGACTCCGCCCACATTGAGCGTCTGCGGGCTGCAGTCAGGGGCTTCTCGCATCCCCAGACCAGTGGCGGAGCCACGTGGTGGTCAGGGGTGGCCGTGGCCACCATTGGTCAAACTTCGGCCACCACGCTGGCCACCCCTACGACGGGCCAAAAAAAACAAAAAACGGAACGCTACTTTCCCTTTCCCTAACCCTTCCCTTACGGACGCATTTTACTGCAACACAAAACAGGAGCTTCCAATGCGTGTGCTGGATCCCACATGGATGGATGGAACTCTAGAGGCTTTATTATAACACGTGTGGAGGAGGTTTCGGCCTCCAAATGGCTGGCTTTGTATTGTCTGTGGTGATTACTCACATTTGATGCAAATTGAATGATGTACAATTTTTAAGCTCACCCCACACTACAAGAGAAATGTCCCGATATCCGGCCCGATTTGCCCCTTACGACAATCGGGGTGGCGTTCCCATGGCAGCCGAATCTGGACGAAAATCGGCCAAGATTATCCTGTCTGCCGTAGTGTTCTAAGATATAATCTCATCAACTCCAAGAGCACCCGATCGCAAAATCTGGGTTATCCAACATGATAGATATTTTCGGAATGTTGAGTGAAGGGCAATTTCCACCAGAACCGTCACGGAACTGTCACGGAAGCGGCACGGCACAAAACCGTCAGTACTTTGTTTTAAAGTTGCCGGTTCGCAGCCGTGTCTCAGAACACTTCTACAGCCATTCAGTTTGCATTTGCTCATGAATATTCATGAGCTCACATCGACCCCTATGCAATTCACTAATGGTAATATTATATAGTCTATCTATGGTATCAATAGCAAATCAGTGTCACCTTGCTAATGGTTGAATACTACAACAATAACGATGTAGGATTTGCAGACTCACAGACAGCATTACTTATTTTAATCTAAAAGCCTTTTGAAAACAGTCCAACACACTACGGTTCAAATTCACCCAAGGCTGAATTAAAAGTAGGCCTACATGTTTTTCTAAATGTTGGTCATCAACGAGGTTGTAGTAAATTCGGGCACATCTGTCAAAATAAATGTTTTTTTCTTCTGACGTGTTTATGATCTTTATTCATTAATTCCGCCGCGGCTGAACTGACGCGGATATTCTCTGATATTATGTAAGCATAAGCACCGTGGAAACAACTGCTGTCAAAAGACGCTGATCCATTTTCACTGTTGACGCGAGTTGCTCTAGTAGTCTCGTGCTGGATGACGTAGCCTCCACGGCCCTGCAGTGTGCAATTATTGGACAAGATTGTCTTATAGTGTGTGGTGTTCCATCTTGTGTTCGAATCTCATGTATTTGTATTTATGATCGGAGAGCAACAAATGGGCTGAGATTCTCTATATGTGTGTGATGTACATCCGACTCAAAAATCGCATAAGATTAAAAAATCTTGTAGTGTGGGGCAGCCTTCTTGGTAAATAAATACATCAATTAATTTATTTCTGACTCTTTGGCTTACAGTGATTTTGTCCTAGGAGAAATGAGACACTAAAAGAATGGACTTATTTTCTCTAGATGGGTATGTTTAAGTTAACTGCATCGATCTAGTAAAATGGGACTGGGGACTGGGACTACTAGAATAGTTAGAATAAACTAGTACAGTTTTTTCTGCTGTTAACCATGTAATTGGTATGAAAAGGCCTAATACTATCAGGTAAAGCTGACTTTAGATGCTAAATGAAAACAATCATGTTTCTGATTTATGTGGCCACCACTATGTGAATTATGGTCCCAGCCTGGCCACCCCTATGAAATTATTCTGGCTCCGCCACTGCCCCAGACCAACATGCAATCTATGATTGAGCTTGGTCTGGCAATACCCAATGATCCTCTGTTTGTGCTTACAATGATCGTCACATTAATTAATTTTTTTTTGTAACTTAAATTTTTATTGGCAGTTTTACAAATGACAGATAATCACAGTTTCATTGCAACCATAATAATACAGACAACAAAATAACTAAACAGAAATAATAATAATGTAATAACAATGATAATAAAAAATAAAAAATAAAATGACAGTGTGACATGTGGGCTACTCCTTATTCAAACAACATCTCTTGCAGGTTTCATGGTCATGCGGCGTCCTATAAACGTTACATTTGTTCCTCTCTCTTGTACTCAATCCATTTTACCCATCTCGAGTCAAGCTTCCCCCCTTGCACCCTCAGTATAAACGTGAACCTTTCCATATCGTATATTTCCTCTACAGCACTTAACCACTGTTCTTTTGTAGGCGGGTCAACCTTATACCATGCTCTAGTTATAGCTTTCCGACTAGCGACAAGCAAGATCCTGACCAGATACAAATCCCCAGCTTGTATGTTTATCTCCGTCAGATTTCCCAAGTATAGCACCAATCCAGTCATAGGCACTTCATAACCCAAAATCTTCTTCAATATCCCCCATATTTCTTCCCAGTACACCTTCAACTTGGGGCACTTCCAAAATATGTGTGTATGGTCAGCCCCAACCTGGCCACAGTGTCTCCAGCAGTCATTATGTTCTGGTGCATACCTCCCCTTCACTTTTGGTGTTATGAAGAACCGGATGACATTCTTCCAACCAAACTCCCTCCACAACCGCGAAGCCGTGGCCGAGTGCTGAATCCTACATACATTTTCCCATTCCTCCTCGGTCATCTCTATCTCCAATTCTCTATCCCACTTGTCCTTTATATAATTCGTTGAGTTACCCCTGTTCTCATGCAGTGCTTGGTATAAAGCTGAAATGGCCCTCACTTTCTTCCCTTCATATGCATTAACCACCAATTGAATCAGCGGGTTCCATCCTACAGATTTGTCTATTTTTATTTCCTTACCATAATAATCTTTCACCTGTATATACCTATAATAGTCTCCACCCCCCAAATCAAACTTGTCCTCAAGACACTGAAAGCTTTGTATCTCCCCTTTATCCATTATAGTACATATTGCCGTGATACCCCTAATCTCCCATCTCTTAAAACTCCAATCATCTTTCCCTGGTTGAAACCTACTGTCATGAGCCAGCCATCTAAGAACCTTGGTTTCCTTTTCCAGTTTATACCTCTTAATTACAGTGTTCCAGATGTCTAAAGTGAATTTGGTGATTGCATCCAATAATTTCCCCTGTGTCCTAAAAAGTTCCCTATCCCCTAACATTGTCTGGATCTGAAAGCCCTCTCTCCCTGCTAGCCCTCCAGTTTCTATGAACCTCCATCTGGCTTCATAATTTGAATCGCACCAGCATATCACCGCCCTGAGCTGCGCTGCATAATAATAATCCTCGAGATTGGGCACTGCCAAACCCCCCCTCTCTTTGGGCAACTGCATAGTCGTAAACCTAACCCTTGGTCTTTTCCCTCCCCAAATAAAACGAGATATCAATTTGTCCCACTCCCTGAATTGATTATGTGGTATCTGTATAGGCAGAGACTGGAATAGATACAGCAGTCTTGGCAGCATGTTCATTTTGACCACTTCTATCCTTGAGCTAAAATCGAGGTTGATAAGTGACCACCTTCTCAGATCCTTGTTTATTTCTTGGTTTATGCGTGGATAATTTGCATTGTATAATTTGTCTATCCCTTTCGTAATGTATACCCCCAAATATTTCATTTTATCTGAGTCCCATCTGATTTTGAAACTTTCTTTGAGCCCTTTTGGAGGTGAGTAATTCAGCGTCAAGATCTGTGTCTTCGTCACATTAATTTTATACCCTGAATAGTGTCCATATTCCTGTAGTAAGCCCATCAGAGCCGGAAAGCTTACATCTGGTTGTGTCATGTACACCAGCAGGTCGTCCGCAAACAGGCCCAATTTATGTTCTGTCCCTCTTATCTCTACTCCCCTGATGTCCCGGTGCTGTCTAATTGCTTGGGCCAAGGGCTCCATGAAAACAGCGAAGAGCGTGGGTGATAGGCAGCAGCCCTGTCGAGTCGATCGTCCTAATATAAACCTATCTGATAGACTCCCATTCACCCTCACTCTTGCGGTTGGTTCTTGGTACAATGCTTTGATGCATTTAACTGAACTATCATTGAATCCTAACTTTTCTAACACAATGAAAAGGTATGTCCAGCTTACACAGTCAAAGGCCTTTTCAGCATCTAAACTCACCAGGGCCGCACTCTCTCCTCTCCTCGGTGTCTCATCCACAATATGAATGGTCTTCCTTATGTTGTCCTGTTTGCCTTCCTCTTATAAAGCCGGCCTGGCCCTCATCCACTACATCTGGCATGAATGTCCCAAACCTCTTCAACAGTATTGAGGTGTATATTTTATAATCTACATTAAGTATGGATATCGGTCTGAAACTACTGCACAGGTCTTTGTCCTTCCCTTCTTTTGGGATCGTGGTGATGTTAGCTTCCTTCCAAGAGGGGGGAGTTTTGCCCTCCTTCATCGTATACCTTAATGATGCCATCAATATTGGGTTCAGCTCCTGCCTGAATACCTTATAAAACTCAGATGGAAATCCATCGCTACCTGCCGACTTGCCATTTTTAAGCCTACTTATTGGTTCCTCTAATTCCTCTTCTGTTATATCAGAGGTCAGGCGGTCATTCTGTATTCGTCCTATTGATGGCAGTTCCAGACCATCTAAAAATTCCTTCATCTTATCTGGCTCTGCTGCTGTGGGTTGTGTGTATAATGCTTTATAATAATCGACAAAGACCCTCTCTATGTCCTCTGGTTCTCTTACTAGCTCATCAGTCGTGGGATCCCTAATTTTATGTACAGTGTTTAACTTTTGTTGCATCCTTATCCGTCTGGCTAATAATTTACTTGCTTTCGGCCCTCCCTCATAATAAGACTGCTTCACAAATCTGGCCTTCTTCTCTATTTCTGTCAATAGTAACTGATCAATCTTCCCTCTTACTTCCTTAACCCTGTCTAGCGTCTCGATGGTATTCAGTTCTTGGTGATGTTCCTCTAGTTTTTTAAGTTGCCCGATTAAGTTTTGATAGAGTTCCAGTCTGACTCGTTTGAGGAGAGATGCTTGTGCTATTAACTTCCCTCTTATTACTGATTTTAGTGCGTCCCACAAAATAGTCGGGTCCACTTCTCCATTATCATTCTCCTCTCTGTATCTAATTATATCTCGCCTTATCCCTTCTACCAAATCCTTATTGTTTAATAGTCCTACATTCATTCTCCACTCAGTCTTCCTCCTCCTGTTGTTCAAGTCCACCGTCAGGTATATAGCACTATGGTCGGATAGGTCCGTTACCCCTATTCTGCAGTCCTCCACCCTGTGTCGGTCCCCTGCCGTCATAAAAAAGTAGTCAATCCTGGAGTAGGTTGAATATCGGTGCGAGTAATGAGTGTAATCCCTGTCTAATAAGTGCATATCCCTCCACACATCCACAATTCCTAGTTCTGACAGTTGTATGTTTACGTACCTACTGATACGTGCCCTACTCCTGTTGGTACTTGTGGTGTCTAATTTATGATCGAGTACCACATTGAAGTCCCCTGCGCAGATAAGAGTACCTTCTGTTTCCTCTGCTATGATATCGAATATAGTCTCAAAGAATTTCCTATCACTATCTGGTGGTGCATAGATATTGAGTAACATGACCATTTGCCCTTCCATCTTACCTTTAACCATCACATACCTCCCCTCCTTATCGCATATCTCCTTAGCTATGTCAAATTTCACAGAATTCTTGATTAAAGTGGCCACTCCTCTCCTATTGGTCTGTTTGAATGAGCTGTGGAATGTATTATCATATCCAAACCGTTTTAATTTGTCGTGCTCTTGTGATGACAAGTGAGTTTCTTGCAGAAATATGACCACGGACCCCTCCTTCCTAAATTTTGCCAATACCTTAGCCCTTTTGACCGGGTTGTTCATTCCATTAACATTCAAAGACACCATTTGCAGACCCCTATCCATTGTACAGCTCCTCAGAGTGCCCTTCATCAGCTCCCCACATGTCAAGAGTCACACACAATAAATCAGCAGAAACCGCTAAACTAAACAAACAAAAACAAAAGAACAAGGTTCGGTCTCCCAAGGTAAACGGGGTTTTAAAAACTATTCCCCTTCTCCCTGTTGGAGGGCAGGGGGTAAAACCATCCCTAGTGAATGGGCCCCCCCTAGTGGCGAAGACGTCCAATGCTATGGGTCTCCCAAGCTCACTAAAATTGTCCAACATTTCCATATACTAAACAGAAACTCCGTATCTCCCGGTCAAAACTTGTTTCAGAGTTACATTTATCAAATAGTCTGAACATTGCGGGCAACAAAACCAGATCAAATAACATTGAGGTTAACCATAAGAAAATACCCCTTGCACTCAGTTGTAGGCCAATTAACCTTTGTGTTAATCGCTTGGTGTCCTTTATATATGTTATCCTACAAAATAAAATGTGCACTTGCGATCTACAATCCTTTTCCTACTCACCCATAAAAGCCTAGAGTCGAAGATGGCAAGATGGTATGTCATGTTCTTTCTCAGTGTTAGTTCCAAGTGACATCAATGGACACATAAATCGCGCTCCCATTCCGTCCCTCATTATTCATCCTCAGTTCGGGTCCCTCGTTGTTCGCGTACCGGGGCGATCTCCGCACTCTCGTCTCCCGACCCTGGTCCACTTGCGTATTGCCCCGGCTCTCTGCAGCAGCGTAGGTCCTTCCTCTCCCCGAACAGGTACCTCCAATCCTCTCTGTCGCATCGCCCTGGCTGCCTCCTGTGGGTTGTCGTAGACCTTGGTTCCGTCGCTCCAGTGGATCCTCAGCGTGGCCATGGGTGATTGGAAACGGAGACCTTTTTCCTTGAGAATCCTTTTAAGACCGGCGTAGTCCCGACGCTTAGCTGCTATCTCCGTAGAATAATCATGATCGAATGTCACTCGTTGCCCGGCCACCTGCACGCTCTTCTTCCACGCCGTCTTGAGGACGTTCTCTTTGATATCAAAGCTCAGAAAGTTCACAATGATTGCTCTCGCTGGTTTGTTTTCAGCTGGTTTGGGGGCCGGTGCCCTGTGTGCTCTCTGGATCTGTAGCTCCTCGCCACCAGGTACATCTAGCTCCTTGCGAATTAGTTCGTCGATGTATTTTTTGGCCGAGTCCCCCTCTAGCCCTTCTTTCACTCCCCAGATACGGAGCGTGGTAAAGTTGATTTTATATTGGACGTTGGATATTCAACACATTCGAAAAATCTATTTAGCACTGGCGTCGATGGACGCATTTGTGTCAAACCAACTTTGATGTGTTAATAGGCTACAAGGCCTGCCTATATAACACAAAGCTTCTTTTGTCAAAAAAAAACATATTTTGATTTTATACCATTTTTATGTTGATAAATGCTTTAAATCTATTATGCGGCTTCACTTTTTGACTTACCCATGTCAAAACACATAGGGTTAACTCGGCTCACTCCCCTACACATAACACAAAGCTTCTTTTCTCCAAAAAAACATCCTTTGATTTCATACAATTTTTAAATGTTAAATGCTATAAATCTATTATGCCGCTTGGCCTTTTGACCTACCCACTTCAAAATACATCTGATGAACCCATCTAACTGCCCCACACATAACACAAAGCTTATTTTTTTTCCAAAAACACACATTTTGATTTTATACAATTTTTTTATTGTTAAAAAAGGCTATGAATCTATTATGCAGCTTGGCCTTTTCACCTACCCATATCAAAACACATCTGGTGAACTCAGCTAACTGCCCCACACATGACACAAAGCTTATTTTTTCCAAAAACCCACCCTTTGATTTTATAAAAAAAAATTAATGTTAAAAAAGGCTATGAATCTATTATGCGGCTTGGCCTTTTCACCTACCTATATCAAAACACATCTGGTGAACTCATCTAACTGCCACACACATTACACAAAGCTTCTTTTTTCCGAAAACCCACCCTTTGATTTTATACCATTTTTTTAATTAAAAAAGACTATGAATCTATTATGCGGCTTGGCCTTTTCACCTACCTATATCAAACCTCATCTGGTGAACTCAGCTAACTGCCCCACACATAACACAAAGCTTTTTTTTTCCAAAAACCCACCCTTTGATTTTATACCTTTTTTTTTTTATTAAAAAAGGCTATGAATCTATTATGCGGCTTGGCCTTTTGACCTACCCATATCAAAACACATCTGATGAACACAGCTAACTGCCCCACACATAACACAAAGCTTATTTTTTCCAAAAACCCAGCTTTTGATTTTATAAATATATTTTTATGTTAAAAAAGGCTATGAATCTATTATGCGGCTTGGCCTTTTCACCTACCTATATCAAAACTCATCTGGTGAACTCAGCTAACTGCCCCACACATAACACAAAGCTTCTTTTTTCCAAAAACCCACCCTTTGATTTTATACCATTTTTTTAATGTTAAAAAAGGCTATGAAGCTATTATGCGGCTGGGCCTTTTCACCTACCCACTTCAAAATACTTCTGATGAACCCAGCTAACTTCCCCACACATAACACAAAGCTTCTTTTTTCCAAAAACCCACCCTTTGATTTTATACCATTTTTTTTTTTATTAAAAAAGGCTATAAATCTATTATGCGACTTAGTCTTTTCACCTACCCATATAAAAACACATCTGGTGAACTCAGCTAACTTCCCCACACATAACACAAAGCTTCTTTTTTCCAAAAACCCACCTTTTGATTTTATACTATTTTAATTATGTTAAAAAAGGCTATAAATCTATTATGCGGCTTGACCTTTTGACCTACACATGTTAAAACACATGTGGTGAACTCAGCAAACTGTCCTACACATAATACAAAGTTTAATTTCTCAAAAAACCCACCGTCTGATTTTATATATATTATTAATGTAAAAAAAAATACTTTAAATTCTTTAAATCTATTATGCGGCTTGGCCTTTTGACCTACCCATATCAAAACACGTCTGGTGAACTCAGCTAACTTCCCCACACATAACACAAAGCTTCTTTTTTCCAAAAACCCACCTTTTGATTTTATACTATTTAAATTATGTTAAAAAAGGCTATAAATCTATTATGCGGCTTGACCTTTTGACCTACACATGTTAAAACACATGTGGTGAACTCAGCAAACTGTCCTACACATAACGCAAAGTTTAATTTCTCAAAAAACCCACCGTTTGATTTAATATATATTTTTAATGTTAAAAAAATGCTTTAAATGCTTTAAATCTATTATGCGGCTTGGCCTTTTCACCTACACATGTCATAACACATCCGATGAACAAAGAAAGGTACCCTCTGCATGATAAAAAGCAAACACTCCTGTGTTCCATGTTCCTCACCATCAAAATTGGTAACAGTTCTTTGTTTTTGTCTTTTTGTATTTGTCTTCAGGTTAAACAGTCTGATTAGCTAGATCAACATTAACCTTTAAGAACGTGGGTTTTTCATTTTTCCAACGTACTCAGCTGGGTGTTTTTTTTTGGGCTGTGCTGAATATTCTACAGGAAAAACTCTACAGTAACATTCTACAACCATTGTTGAAGTAGCCATGAAATAAATATGCTAGCCAACATGACGCCCTGTTTTGATTTGAAATATTATTACTATTATTTGAAATATTATAGTCTTAAGACTACCTACAAATTAACAAGTGGTCCTGTCGCAACTGCATAACGTCATGACGTTCACGTCATGAACATCAGTGAAAGGATACGGGTGGTGACAACCAGCTGCGCGTGAAATTTTGACCTCGAAATTACCTCAGTCTGATTTGTGTAGGACAGTTAGCTGTCCTACACACATGTTAAACCACATGTGTTTAACATGTGTAGGTCAAAAGGTCAAGCCGCATAATAAATTTATAGCATTTAACATTTAAAAATTGTATAAAATCAAAGGATGTTTTTTTGGTGAAAAGAAGCGGTGTTGAAAAGAAGTGGTGTTATGTGTGGGGCAGTTAGCTGGGTTCACCAGATGTGTTTTGATATGGGTAGGTGAAAAGACCAAGCCGCATAATAGATTTATAGCCTTTTTACAAAAAAGAAATTGTATAAAATCAAAGGGTGGGTTTTTGGAAAAAATAAGCTTTGTGTTATGTGTGGGGCAGTTAGCTGTGTTCATCAGATGTCTTTTGATATGGGTAGGTGAAAAGGCCAAGCCGCATAATAGATTCATAGCCTTTTTTAACATTGAAAAAATTGTATAAAATCAAAATGTGTGTTTTTGGAAAAAAAAAAAGCTTTGTGTTATGTGTGGGGCAGTTAGCTGGGTTCATCAGATGTATTTTGAAGTGGGTAGGTCAAAAGGCCAAGAGGCATAATAGATTTAAAGCATTTAAAGCATTTTTTTTTACATTAAAAATATATACAAAATCAAACGGTGGGTTTTTTGAGTAATTAAACCTTGTGTTACGTGTAGGACAGTTAGCTGAGTTCACCACATGTGTTTTAACATGTGTAGGTCAAAAGGTCAAGCCGCATAATAGATTTATAGCATTTAACATTAAAAAATTGTATAAAATCAAAGGGTGTTCTTTTGGAGAAAATAAGCTTTGTGTTATGTGTAGGGCAGTGAGCTGAGTTCACCCTATGTGTTTTGACATGGGTAAGTCAAAAAGTGAAGCCGCATAATAGATTTAAAGCATTTATCAACATAAAAATGGTATAAAATCAAAAGATTTATTTTTTGACAAAATAAGCTTTGTGTTATATAGGCAGGCCTTGTATTAACACATCAAAGTTGGTTTGACACAAATGCGTCCATCGAAGCCAGTGCTAAATAGATTTTTCGAATGTGTCGAATATCCAACGTCCAATATAAAACCAACTTTACCACCCTCAGATACGGATGTTATTTCTTCTTGATCTTCCTTCAAGGTCAGTCAATTTTTCCTGGAGTTTGGATTGTTGTTCAATCAAAGTCGTGATAACGTCCTGAGCCTCGGTATTCCATTCCTCTGTCTCTCCTACACGTTCCTCTACCAGCCCCATGTCTATGGAGCTATTACTGTTGCAATATTATTTGCAAATGCGTATCTCAATCTGTGTGTGTGTATTCAGATCTGTGTGTGTGTATTCAGATCTGTGTGTGCGTATTCAGATCTGTGTGTGTGTAATATGATCTGTGTGTGTGTATTCAGATCTGTGTGTGCGTATTCAGATCTGTGTGTGTGTATTCAGACCTGTGTGTGTGTAAAAAAAATCTGTGTCTGTATTCAGATTTGCAAGTGAAGACAAATCTGCAAGTGCATGCAAAGATCTGTGAATGTGAACACAGATCTGTAAGTGTACATAGATCTGTAAATGTGTAAACCGATCTGTAAATGCGTACATAGATCTGTAAATGTCTGTCATCACTTACAACTCAGGCAGGAGCTCTCCATTGGCTGTGTTTTTACACGTGAATTTTGCAACACTTCTGCCGCGGCAGATCTGTGATCTGCAAATGTGTAGAAATGAGATTTGTCTGTGACCTCAGTGTTCCTTTGCCCTGAGCTCAGGCTCACAGGCTCACGCTGCCTGGCTGCAGTAGCAGTACCGCCTACACACCACCAGTCGGCGCGTAGCACCCAGTGATGATAAGCGTGTCACTTGGGGTCATTTCATTGCGCTCACGGTTGGCGTTGTGTCGAGTGTATGGTCGGGAGGCAATACCATGAATTCAAGAGTGTTCGCTGTAAGTACAAGTTCATGTTTCAACAGTAACTTAGTTGTCAGAAGTATTATTGCCTTCTTAAAATAAATTATCAGTAATGTTATTTGTGACAGCGTGAGCCTGTGAGCCTGAGCTCAGGGCAAAGGAACACTGAGGTCACAGACAAATCTCATTTCTACACATTTGCAGATCACAGATCTGCCGCGGCAGAAGTGTTGCAAAATTCACGTGTAAAAACACAGCCAATGGAGAGCTCCTGCCTGAGTTGTAAGTGATGACAGACATTTACAGATCTATGTACGCATTTACAGATCGGTTTACACATTTACAGATCTATGTACACTTACAGATCTGTGTTCACATTCACAGATCTTTGCATGCACTTGCAGATTTGTCTTCACTTGCAAATCTGAATACAGACACAGATTTTTTTTACACACACACAGGTCTGAATACACACACACAGATCTGAATACGCACACACAGATCTGAATACACACACACAGATCATATTACACACACACAGATCTGAATACGCACACACAGATCTGAATACACACACACAGATTGAGATACGCATTTGCAAATAATATTGCAACAGTAATAGCTCCATACATATGCTCTCAATCAAACCTGGTCGGAGCAGGTTTTGTGCAGGTTAAGTTTGGAAGATAACCCGGTTTTGCTCAGAGTAGGCTATTTAAACCCACGTTTATCGCAGCTTTTACGTGTTCGCCTATTGATATCGGAGCGCAAATAATTTGTGCAATTCACAGAGAGATTAATTAGACCACGGCTCGACATATTGTCCTTTCCGGATGACTTTTTGCTGGAGAGATATAGTTTTTCACGTGATTCTTTGATATATTTAAATAGCCTTCTCCAACCCTACATTGCAAATGTTACCAATCGTGGATCTGCCCTCAGTTCACTACAAACAATTTGCATAGCTTTCCGTTTTTTTGCGACGGGTAGCTTTTTGTACAGTGTAGGAGATGCTGAGCACATAGGCAAAGCTACCGTCTGCCGCTCCGTGCGTCTGTCTTGCGCTGAAGCGGTTGTTGCGTAACTTCATGGAGTTTCACCAACTTGCAGGTCAGCATTATCTACTTTAAGTGTTCCCAAATGGCTCCGAAATTATCCTTGTTGACTTTTCATCTGGGTGTTATATTTCAGGATTTCCTAATGTAATTGGGTGCATTGATGGCACACATCCAATGTGAGCAATACATTTCAACAGGGTGCGTTGCATTATGAACATATCATAGACCTCATATAATTGTTGTGCTTGTGCAAGATAGCTCAAAGTTTGTATTTGATCGCAGGGCAATTCGATGGGGGTCTCCTAGGAGATCGAGGGTATCAATGCCTCCCGACGCTCATCACCCCGTACCCTAATCCCGCTCCTGGACCACAGACAACATTTAACCTGGCACACAGCAGAACCCGCGTTAAGATTGAAAATACATTCTGGATATTGAAGTCCAGATTCCAATGCCTACGTGGACTAAGAGTTTGTCCGGAACGGGCATGCGATGTAATTGTTGCATGCGCCGTCCTCCACAATATAGCCACTCTGCGCAAAGAGATGCCTCCCCACTTTACCCGTTCCTCGAGGAGGAACACATTCGCAAATGTTTGTAAGGGCTGACAAAGGATGCGAGACCACATTTGCAGAAATCATTTAAATAAATAAAAATAAAAATAAAACTTTTCTTCCATAATTTTTATTCTTTAGTTGCTGAGGGAGGAAAAAGAATAATTAGTACCTTGATCGGTAAAATATGCGGCCCGTTTCGCCATTTTGATCAGGATTTCCATGATCCATACATCACGTCTTTATAGGTTTGCCGTGAACGCGCACAACCCTGTGTTAACCAACCCCGTGTTGATTGAACTAATTCATAACCGGTGCTGTGGAACCGACAGCTCTGGGTTAGTCGGCACAGGATCGGACAACCTAGAGTTCAGCGTTAACTCTGTGTTTGTTAAACCTCCGTTCTTGGAACACCCCTCTGCAGGGGACCAGAACGGCCTTTTCAAAAAGTGCAGGGGACATGTCCCCTGTGTCCCCCCCCCAAAAATTACGTCCACCACAGGACCTTCTGGACATACACAGCAGGTGAAGGGAACTACAAAGACATTGTACATATCCGTAAAGTGTGCTTAATAGTAACATATTTTGTATTTCCTTCCCTAGTTAGAGGACATCATCGATAAAAACAGAAGTCCAACTGAACACATTGCATATGTGAACAACTTAGTCCTCAGTCGATCCGATTTTTGGAGCATGGGTTTGGAATCAGAAGTGAATGGGATGATAACAATACAGAACACAATTTTAACTTTTAAAGGTTATCTATTTCATCCATGTTTGTTTGTTTATTTATTTACAGTCTCTTAATTAATTCTTTATGTTATTTTTTTTGCCAGATCCTGAACAGCTGTCTGAAAGTTATTGAGAAGGTTGTGAAACTCTTCTTAAATATGTAAACCAAATAGAATTAATACTCACAATAGATTGTTACTATAACAGATTGTTGAACTTTGTCTGTTACAGAAAGTAGCAAGTATGTTTGCTGCAAGCAAATGTTGCCACTACTTGGATTCCCCCATCATCGTTGAACCCCATGCTTCATTTGCCGGTATTTTTTAAATGATTCATTCTTTTGTTGTGTTATCTATTGTTTTGAATCAGACTGTACTCACATTATACACATGTCTATTGTTTTCCTTTACTAGGCAAATGCGGCTAGTCTGCAGTGGATAGTTCTTCCGGTCTGGTTACCTGGACATTGGAACCTTTGTGTAAGAACATTTAGTTTTGCCTTCACTTTTGTTTTGTGCCCATGAGACTTTAATTGAAGTTCATTTCTGATCATATCCTTCACAAGAAGTGAAATGTATCATAGCTTTGTTTTATTAATCACTGAATCACTTGAAAGTCCTACAACTTTAATGACGTAACTTTGAAAGTTGTACGTTTATATGTGTCTGTTTATATCTGAACACATAACATTGACAGATACTCAAGCCCCAAGCTAGGGAGATTTTCTTCGTAGATCCCCTCTGTGACACTGGGTGGAGGGATCAAAGTCGCACCGTACCATTCAGGTTTTTTAGATCCCAGTTTTATCATTGCTGGATAGTGGTAGTTCTGTTCAGTGTCATGTCACGCAAAGTTTGTTAATTCTGTTGAGCACTTTCATGTCAAGTTAAAATCACTCATGTCTAGTCTTGTCGTTCACTTCCTGTTTTATTTTGTAGTTCCCTTTTCCCTCTCGTTTCAGGCACTTCACTTCCTCCACTGTGATTGCCTCCCCGGTCCCTGATTCGTCTCACCTGTGTTCCCCTCCCTCATGTATAAATAGCCCTTGTTTCCCTTTGTCTAATGTCAGTTCGTCTTGCGTCCCATGGGTATTGTCAAGCCTCAGTATTTGCCCGTTTTTTGTGCACAGATACTTACTGCATTTAATTGGGGGGCAATGCAGGGCATCCGTGGCCTACTGGTTAAAGAGTTGGACCGGTAACCGGAGGGTGGCCGGTTCGAATCCCGACCGGTAGACAAAAATATGGACGGGGGAGTGGTTGTGCAGCACTCTCCTATGTCCTCATCCACGGATGAGGTGCCCTTGAGCAAGGCACCTGAAACCCCCACCTGCTCCCCGGGCGCTGCACTGCGGCTGCCCACTGCTCCGGGTGTTCACCGGCTCCCGGATGGGTCAAAAGCAGAGAAAGAATTTCCCCCAAAAAGGGACAATAAAGGGTAACTTAACTAAACTTAACTTTAATTGTGTTTTTGTAACCTCCTTAGTGACCTTTTGTTATAGTTTTGTATCCTCCATGAGAGCGTTTTTTGTTACCCTTTTCTAGTAAAGCGTTTTTGGTTAAAACATACTGCCGTCTTTTGAGTTTTGCTTCTGAGTCCCTGTCCCTGAGTCAAGGCGTGACATTCAGAGCACTTATCCATATTTTATTTTTAAATTATGGCTCTGTTTTACATAAATGAAATTTTTAGATACTGTACATAATTTCCAATTGGATGCGTGAAACAGAGGTATAGTTGCAACTTATCAGTGGGGCTGTTCTGACCCCATTAGGCCATATTTTTTTATTTGAATTACAGCCTGTTGGCTGATCCTGTTACAACTGTGTTCTAATATTTTATGCATGTTTAGGAGTGTTAAGATTAGCAGACAAATTGTACCGTTAAACTTACTTTCATATATACTGTGTTCACAGAAACTTGGCTCAGATATTAGCCCCTGGGCCTTGGAAGACTTACTATGGATGATCTTCAGGTTTTTTTGTTTTGAATTATTTTAGAAATAAACCATCTGATTCATCCTGCTACTAAAACATGTGTACTCTCCACACACTACAGGGTGCATCATCAACTGTGGGGTGTTTGTGTTGATGTTAAGAATATGGCTATTCAGTATATTATGGATATGTCGTATCGGGGCAACTGGGGCGGTATTTCTTCTCTTTTCAAAAATAAATGGAGTTCTTATTTTTATAAACATAAATAATATACATAAACCACTTCTCTTAATTTACAGTACACAATGTACATTGTAATGACTGGAAGGTGGGACTTTGCTGAGGTATGTGTATGAGGTATATGTACGAAAGTAATTGTATCATCACTCTTGGAGACAAGGTTTTTTGTCTATTGATTTTTGTTTGTTAACCCATTTGACTATTGTTTCTTTTGTCAGTCAAACATGAAGCAAATACGGCAATGGTGGTGCCTTGTTCTGTTGAAGACTTCCCCATGCCGTAAGTGTCTTAGATTGTGTTAAACATGTCCTTTACAGTTCTGAAATAATTTGTTTCACTGTAACAAACCAGAATTTATTCAAATGTACTCACCAAGGTCTGCAGAGGAGCTTTCAGAAAGCAGGAAGAGACAACGTGAGGAAAAACAGGTAAGTGTCATATGTGTGTTGTTGTCTTGGAGCAATTGTGAAAGACTATAGTCTTACCACCCTCCCACCACTAATACATTTCAGGATGAAGATGTCTCCACAAAAAGGGCTCGAGTTGCAACAGCCTCCAGCTCTGAAGGATCAGGTAATGTATAGACTGTTAATCTAGGTGAATCCATGTACATATATTCCTAGTATTTGTGAGATCTCATTGATTCTATTAGGCTTCTACTTCCAAATTAAATTGTATATCTCCATCATTATACAAGTTATAGCCTAGTAGTCCATGGCTGATCTATTGCACTACTACTTTCATTATTTCATTGAATTAGCCTACTCAACATTACAGACAACAATCTGTATTATTTCCAGACAAAACTGAAGACCAGATAGAGAAGAAACTGGGACCTGGGAACCTGGTATGTAATATGTGTGTAATACTGGAGGTTGTATGTATAGTCAGATAAAATAGTTCTGATGACTAGTTGAATAGTTTTTTTCATCACTGAAAACTCATCAGTAGTAGTAGTAGCCTTTGTTTGCATACCATTTTGTGTTTTTGGGAGAGTAGGATGTCAATTATTGTGTTTTTTTGTCATGTACAGACACAAATTATTTTTCTTCTTCTTCAAGGAAGATTATGTTTTCCTGAAGGACACGATTGGGGCAGCAGCATGGTGCCAGTTGCAGCAGTCCTTCACTGACAGTGTTTCTCTCCCTATGATCATTGGGATGGAAGGTGAAGAGCAGGAGGCAGCATCAAAAGAGCTGAAATCTGATGACGGCAGGGAAGAGGAAGAAACACAAAACAAGATTGAACCGTTCCTCTTCTTCTTCAAATCAAAGCATGATTACGAAATGTTCTGTGTGGAGATGTTTGATAGGAGAAACCTTAAAGTTTTCGCCTCTTTTGGGTAGAGAAAGTTTGTTCCTCTCCTGGAAACTTTCCACTACTATTTTTCTTACTTACTGTGAATATTTTCTTTCTTTATTTAGTTGATTATTTTGTTTAGTTGAATAAAAAGACTGTTGTTAGGGCTCCTGAGATTGGTGTAACTTAATGTGTGTCACCCATGTAGCTTTTCATTATGTCTATTGAGGTATTGATTTCTTGCCCTTAGATGTGGTCACTTCGTTATTCCTCATCTGTTAAGGTCATACCTTGAGGTCACAGTGGACCCTTCATAGTTCACCAAATCTTATTTTGACTCTTACTTAGGTCATAAGCAGCTGGGTCTGCAACTCTCACAGACAGCCGCGTAGGAGTTCTCTTAGATGCTGGTTTTAATTTGTGTAGATCTCAGTGTGCCTTGCTGGTATATTTATAAAAAAATAAAAAAATATTCAGAAAAATATATACCAGCCTTGCTGGTGTATTTTAACACTCACAGGACAATCATCTATGACCTCATAAGGAAACTGTTACAAGATGGCATCAGCAATCAACATAGTAGGCTACTACTTTATTATGCATTGACAAAGAAAATGCAAGTGTCAACATTAATTAAAAATAATATATACCGACTATGTTTGTTGATCTGCTGCTTTCAAAACATAACCACAACGGTGCTGCTGCGCGACGCTTCCTATTGGTGCTAGGGGCGGCATTTGACCCGCGGAAACTGCGCACCGCAGCGCTTTGGCGCCGGTGTGTGTTGGGCTTTAACGTCGCAAAAGTTTACAAACGGCCACCGTAATAGGGCGGGGAAAGGGGAGGGACCTTTATTGAAAGGATGTCCATTTATTGCAGATATTATTGTCATCAAATATTCGACAAACTATAATTTGTCGAACTCCAAATTTATTCTCCCCGTTTTTGTTGCTGTTCGTGTGATGGTGATATTATTTTCGCTCCGGATTCTGTAACTGACACACACAGCTCATATGAAGTACGAGACCGGAATCTGAAGTGGCAGACCGGTATATCGCTACAACTCGGGATCCCCCCCTCAGCCAAGCATGTATTGGTGGACTGGTGGCTGTTTGTCCCCTTGAAAACATGCGTCACCTATCGACGAGTCTGCGCTATAACAAGGAAGTACGACTACTGGACGTGACGATATGAACTTCAAGTAAGTGAACCTCAAATTATTGCCAAAACATTCAGTCTTGCAATCGTAAGACTACATTTTGAAGTAAATATTTTGTCTCTAAAGTGAGTCCTATTTCGAAATTTACCAAATCGACGCTAGGGATTGGTTTCACTTTCGAATAATCGCTGATCCCCTCCAACAAGTTGATGAAACCTAAATAAAGAATTGTGCCGCTGCATGTGTAATATTGATGTATATGGCCAATGTTCTCCACGTAAATTATCATTTCGTTTTGAAGGTATATCAACTATCCTTCCAGGTAGGCCTCACTGTTACCTTGAAAAAACTAGGCCTACCACATGTAAACAACAACACCTTTTACATGTCAGTGAATGCAGATTGATTGCTGTTGTGGGTTACACCAGGGTGTTTGTAATGCTTTGTTCATGTCACATGTGTATCTCGTACAACCTTTGATAATAACCCAGACTTGTACCTAGATCACGTCAGGATGTCTGCTGAGAACGAGAAGAGGACGGTGGAGGTGCGGGGTGTACCTGAGGGTGTGGACGAGGAGCTGCTGCTGCTGTACTTCGCCAACAAGCGCCGCTCTGGCGGAGGTCCACTCGTGTCCGTGGAGAAGAACGGGGACCATGCCTTTCTGGTTTTTGAAGAGGCTGAAGGTAAGCAGAGATGATCAACTATCAAAGGACTGAGCCTTTTAAAAGTCTGACCCACAATGATGATGATCGATTATTATCAATTGTATGAAGTAATGATACTTCTCAGAACTGCATTTAAATATAATTATTCTTCAACAAGTATAGTATGTACACAAATGTAAGACCCCGTCTAACCTAGCCCCTCTCCCAAACAGTCGCCGCGCGGGTGTTGTCCAAAGAACGGCATGTTGTTTACAACGCAGAGATCACCGTGAGAAGACCCGTCCTGAAGGACCAGCGGCGGCTGCTGCTGTGTGGCATCCAGCCCCAGACCTGCATGGAGCTGGTCGAGCTGTATGTGGAGAACGTGATGGAGGTGGACGTGGACGAGTACACCCTGACCCTGCTGCCTGGCCGGGACGCCGTCCTCGTCCATCTACATCAGCCCCTCGCTACAGGTCGGACATGGCTCATGGACCCTTTTCACAGAGACAAGGACACAGGACAAACGCAGGTGTCACTCATGGCACTAGTTATGGGTCTGCTCCTTTTAAGATCCCATATCATGCCTTTTTAGGGTTAATAATTGGATTTGGGGGTACTACTAGAATATAGGGTTACATGCCTGTATGTTAGAAATACCCTTTATTGTTCTTGCACTGTTAATTTCTGCAAAACCAATTTAGGCTTCTTTCAAAAAAAGTCTAATTTGTATCGCATTGCATATCACATAAGTAGTCTGAGTAGTCCAGTCTGCTGTGATTAGGTCAAAGACTTTGCGCTTGCGTCGGTAAATTCACGAGAAGTTGTAAACATTGCAGGTAGCGGGTAGCCGGGAGGCGCAACTTCTGCACTTCAGCACTGCCCTCTGCACAGTGACGTCACACTGTTACGGAAGTAAAGTCTGAGCATGAACAAGCTGTATCACACACTTATTGAGGGGCGTTCTCAGTGGGCGGAATACTCCCTCTGGCTCAGACTTAGATTTTTCTAGCTTAGCAGACGTATTCATATGTCATATAACCGTCTAAAGCAAAGGTCAAAGTTGAAAAAGCATGATATCACCACTTTAATGTACCAGGGTATGGGTAGGAAACTTATCTTCACTTTTCAAGTCTGCTACCCGTGCCCTGGTACATAAAAGAAGCAGACCTCAATCCATCAAAGCATAATGAGCCAGCATCCATCACTGGATGCATGTATGATGTGGATCTTCTTTCCCCAACCCCTTAAGGGTTTAGGGAAGAAGGAAAGACATTTTTCTCGGCACATCTCCCTCTTAGCCTGGTGACCGCCCTGGTCACGTGACCTCACATTCTGTAACACTACACTAACCAGTCTGGACCTCTTGCCTCCCACATCAATGTCTCGAAGTGACAATGTTATCGGGGCCAATCAGGGACCGGGTTGTCATAGTTGTACAATACAAGCGTCTCTCAAAGCATCGAGCGGTAATGTTAACAATATTTAACACAACCAAAAGTGTAGTTATTGTGGGAATAGACTCTAATTTTAGAGTCTATTAGTTTTAATTCTAGATCATTTTCAAACAAGAAGAGTACGCGCTAGCGGAGTCTCCGGTGAATTAAGTGTATCTGTACAGCACAATGCTGGAGTCACATGTTTTGTGACACTGTTTGTCACATGTTTTGTGACACAGTTTGGCTGAAGGAGTTTGCCTGTCAAGGCAAATACTCCCGCCCACTGAGGGTAAGATATAACCAAGATATAACCAAACCGAATGTGGAGGTCACGTGATCAGGATGGTCTCTCCAGGCCATCTCCGTCTGGCAATATAGGTGGCCATTTGTACTACATATTAATATGAATTAATATTCTTCACGGGGTGTACAGACTTCTTCAGTCTGAGGGCCAAGATATCCAAGAAGCCACTGGAGGGCTCCAAGCTCACCCTGGAGCAAATAGAGCAGACGGACTCCATCCTGGTGGAGAACCTCCACCCCGGCCTCTCCGTCAGGATGCTGGCGCTGCACTTTGAGGGCAGCCAGGAGTCGGACCTGAAGGTGAAGGAGGTCGTCATGCTCTCGGAGAGCACTGCACGGGTGACCTTTGTCCACCCTGAAGGTAAGCCCTTCTGTTGCATCGCGACACTTCAGTGAAGTCCAATGACCAATAATACTTCATGTTCATATACATCTTTCCAATATACTTAGGCCCTGTCCCATTACTCTCCCCTTAACGAGAACACTTGCTTTGAGTTCCCTCCACAGTAAAGTTCCCTCACAGAGGGAAGTGTGAGTGAAGATCTGTCCCTATGAAACCACTATAATTAATATTATGCAAATTAGTGTAGCGAACGTGCTCCCCTACGTCACGTGCAGCATCGACGTGTCTAGACTACAGGAAGAAGCCTACAACTATTTTCATTCACGTTTGAAAATGTGACCCTTGTGTCAAAGATAAGACGACCTACACATTCAGATCGTATAGTTAAATCCAGTCTATGGTTAATTAATTTAACATAATGTATAACATGGAACAATTGCAGCTTGATGAGTTCGCAAGTTATCCTGAGTAATTTGTGATACTCCGTTAGCTGCAAGTGAGGTACTGAGCTGGCTAGATGCCAAGGGTTGATTTTAAGGGAAAATAGGCCCTCCCTCTTTCTCCCTAAATATTGGAACACCCTACCCCTCCGCAGCAACGTGCAAATTCTAGGGCTAAGGCTCAAATCTAGGGCTAGGGGGAATAATGAAATGAAAACATGTATTTCATGTCAAACACGCCATTCAACAATGAGTGAAAAGGTGAAGCCAATTGCTGAAATAATTTCAGTCAATGACTAAGTAGATATTGATGTTTGCTCTGATAAAGAAATGTTGCTCTATCTAGGAGGCTATATATGGAAAAAAGCCAATCACACTTGTTTTCGCCATCTAGACCGCAAGGGAGTTCAGCTGTGAAATAGACTATTTTCTATCCATATATAGAAAGTTCTACCTTAAAATCTGCCTTTGACTTGAAGATAACGGGGATGCTAGAGTTTATAATAAAATTATGTTTTTATTCAGTGTTGTTGTGTTGTTTTTAAGTCAGTGGGCGTTTCATGATTTTTTTTAACTGCACATAGAATTGTTTAATGACCACTGACACAAGATAACCCTTGCATTGGATAGAAATTTAATTCTTTCCTCACATTATTATTATTATTTATTATTTTTTTTATTACTATTAACATAAAGGTATTGGACGAGCCATCATTCTACAGGTTGGGAAACTAATCATTTTCTTATCCATTGATAGCAATATGAACACTGGAAGAGTATATTTGCCTTTGATCACTCGGAGTTCCAGTTTTTCTTCAGATCAATTATTTTCTCCATTTCTAGCTGTGGAACATGTCCTGAAGCATCCACACAAACTGAACGATGCCACCCTCACCGTGTCACCCTACCATGCATTCAACCAACCTTCAGCATGTCAAGCACAAAGCAATCCATCACAGAGCGGTCAGAGTGTCTCCTCAGACGACGGCCCTGAGAGTGAGGTAGACATTTTGGATTCAGTTCAACCACAGGCCAGTTCTCTGACTGTCGATAGTATTGAGATCCGGTCCTCGCAGCAGACGGACTTAGCAACCGTCAACTCCAACATGAGGTCTATTGACATAGTGGACAGAGCCATGGAGGACGTCACAGAGGTCATGCCAGAGACACACTTGGTTGACATCACAATCCAAGACTCAGTCAAACTCAAATTGTTCCAAATGAGCACCCTTCCACAGGACATCCACCAGACGCATCCAAACGTAAACATGCAGATTTTGGATGACACGGTTAACCTCACCGGACCTGACAAACAGGCACTGGAGCTTCTGAAGACCACCATTGTCAATTTATTTGCTGGAATGGCTCAGTCAACAGTGACCCTTGACGTTGAGATGGCCAGGTTCCTTGAACATGAAGACGTGCGAGAAATACTGCTGCAAACCTTCACTCAACTTGGGATTACCGCCATCTACACTGTGTTAAACAAGGTTGTCGTGGTTACTGCACTGTCTCAGGACCTGGCGACCCAGGGGTGTGTCTCGCTGACATCCCAACTGTGTACAATCTGCATCCCGGTGCAGAAGGAATACGAGTGCATGCTGTACTCTGAGGAGTGGTCAGCGTTCCTCCAGACAGTGGGATTGTGTTCAGCGAGGGTGTCTGAGGACGGGGCAAATGTGGACGTGTGGACACTGAAAGGATTGGAGGACGAGAAGCGTAGCAAAGTGACAGAGTTCCTCCTGACCCCCATTGAGCAGGAGAAGTTCATCGCCATGGAGCCAGGCATGCTAAAATACGTCCAGATGTATTTCCATCAGCTGATGGCTGAAATGAACCAAGTTGTGATTCTTCCGATGGATGTGAAAGAGCTTTGCGGTTTAAGGGTTTGTCGCACATTGACATCAAACACAAAACTGAATAACCTTTAATACAATAGTGATGCATCATCATCAAGGTTTTTTTGGAACTAAAACCAATTTCTGCTTTCTTTTGCTGAATGCATATTCTAGATCCAGGGCTTGGCTGGTCACTGTCAAAATACACAAGAGCTCTTACAAAGCATGGTCTCATCAGTGTGCACCAGAACCCTCACCATAAACCAGTCGGGTGTGGCCCGCTTCCTGGTAGAAACGGAGGGGACCGGCATCCTTAACGAAATGCGGGCCAAGTTCCAGATCTGTATCAGCTTGGACAAGATCCACTGGGCCCCTCTGCAGAGTCAGGTGATGATCAATGTGACACAATTATTTTCGTGTGTGTGTGTATCAAGTTATTTGTTTATGTCATACTTCAGGTTTGAGGCTGGGTTGTGAGGGAAGGGAGGGTTAGGAGAAGGGGGAGGTGGTTAAGGTGTGGGTTGGGTTTAGGGTCAGGGTTAGGGTGGGGTGTGATGGAGGGGGTTATGGTTAGGATAGGGGCAAGTGAGGGCTGGGGTAAGGGTGGGTGTGAGGAAGTGGAGGAAGAGATTTGGATACTCCTGCGGCAATCTATCTAAACCAATTTGGGGATTTTCTTCTTACCACAATCCACAAATTTCATTTAAGGACATCTTTGAGGCTGCATGGAAACTTCTGTCTCACAGAAACTTCCAGAAAGTGGCTTCAGCCCGCCCTGCAGCCAGCCTCCATTCAGCTTTAACAGACAATGGAGCTTCGGACAAAGGTAATAAATTGCTTTGGCTATTAGGAGTGAAACAGTTTAATTCTCATTGAACCGTACGCTACGCGGTGCATGGATCGGTACACACTTCAGCTAGTAAAAAAACAAATCACAAATGGTTCAATCAATTTAATCTGAAAGATGATGTACAGATATAAACTAATTGAGTTTATGCTGGAATTAAAGTAGGAAAAATATCCACATAAAGTCAAGTGATGCTCTCTGAGGTACTCAGAGACACAGGCATGTTTAACACACAATCGGGTGTGGTGGAAAACATTCAGGCTTTTTAGACTGCACTACAATTCCTCAAATGGAGAGCCTTCTCTTGCTACAACTACAGACAGTTGATATCAGAGCAACCTTACAGGATTGCAACCCTGCTTTAACGGCTCTGTCCAGCAGAGTAGAAGACAATGTTTTGACTCAGTAAGTCAAAAAGTGTGATTTATGAATTGTTTCACCCCTACTAACGATGGTTTATCTTTTCTTCTTTTCCTTAATCCACGCGTGGCATCAGGGAGCCAGGAGGAGGATGAAGATGAGGATCTTTACACAGCGGGGGACACCGCAGACCCCAAGGACTGCATTATGCTCGACGACGCAAGTGCCGGCCCTTCCTTGCTGAAAGTCTGTCCGGGAGCCACGGGCCTGCAGGAACAGGAACAAATCTCGCTAGCCATCCAGAACTCCCTGTTCTCCACCACGGAGGACGAGGAGCTGCAGATGGTCCTGGAGCTGTCCAGGCAAGAAGGTTCCTACGCCTCGTACGCGATGAGCACCCAGCACTCCATGCCCAGGTGCCTCAGCACGCTACTGGAGGACATGCAGGCGGCCAATGTGGCCCACGTCAAGGTGTTTGCGGGCTTCAGCAGCGACCTCATCCGCGCGGACATCGCCCTCAAGAAGAAGGTGTCCCTGAGGCAGGTGGAGGAAACCATGGAGCAGAAGGGGCTCACGGACATGTCGGAGTTCCACCGGCAGTGCGTGCAGGTGATCAAGAGGAAGCACGCGGTCGAGATCCGGATGGAGGGCAACATGCTCACTGTGTCCGGGTTCAAGGACTTTGTGGCCGAGGCGCTGCCCGATGTGCGGCTGCTGCTGCGGAGGGTGTCCTCCCGCCGCGACGAGGCTGAGCTCCTGAGCAACATCCAGTGGGCGAGGCAGGACCCGGACGCCGTGGCCATGACGCCCTATGAACCGGACACCATAGTGTTCCTCGAGAACACCTGGAGGATGAAGGAGAAGGAAGTGGCCATCTTGCTTAACGGCCAGCCCCACATTGTTGACCTCGTGAAGATGCAGGAGTACGACGTGGCCTCGGGGAAGTCTGTGGTCGTCGCTCGCACCGTGATCAGTGACTTGGATGTTGATGTTGAAGGTAAAGTGTGTGTGTGTGTGTGTGTGTGTGTGTGTGTGTGTGTGTGTGTGTGTGTGTGTGTGTGTGTGTGTGTGTGTGTGTGTGTGTGTGTGAAATTGGAGAGATAGAAATAAGTAGTGATATATACAGTATGAGTCTAAGCTAGTACTTGGTATTCAATTATTAGCATGTCATTTTAGCCTGCCTTCAAATGACGCCAGAGGAGGAGTGTTCTCTGCTGTCAAATATGCCGGAGGTTTCCAGAATTGATGAGAACTCTGAGGAATTCCAGGAGGTGGTGAAGAACTTCTACGGCAGCATCAAAGGATACCACAGCAAAATAAGGATTGTCAAGGTCGGAGAGCAAAACACAACAAAAACGCTTTGATTCGCTCTAAACAATTGACCAATATTATCTAACGATGTTGCATTGTCCTCCAGGTGGAGAAACTGGGGAATCGCCTGCTCTACAATCAGTACAAGCTGAAGAAGGCCAGCCTCTATCAGAGTGGTGTACATAACGAGGTGGAGCGAACCCTGTACCACGGGACAAGCGAGTCCAGTGTGAAGGACATTTACCTTCATGGATTCAACAGAAGCTTCTGCGGAAAGAATGGTATGTGAAACCTTTGAAAGGTTTTGCTTTCAAACTGGAATAGCCTTGTTGTGCTACAGACTTTCAGCAAGTCAAAATATCCTCCCAGATGTTTTAGAATCTGGCCTTTGGATTTACCTAGAGGCCAATCTCAAGATGATTACTTGAGAAAAGACATGGCAGTAGTTTCACTTTCTAGGAAGGATATTTTCAATCCCTGAATATTGTAAATAAAATTAAAATTTTGAATTTTTAGATTCTAATGTATCTTATTGTGTTGTGTTCTATTCACAGCCACAGTATACGGCCAGGGGGTGTATTTTGCTCTGAACTCTGCGCTGTCGGTCGCAGATCAATACTCACCACCAAACGCAGATGGACACAAGTTTGTTTTCGTAGCAAAAGTGTTGACGGGGGACTTCACACTGGGCTGCAGCACTATGAAAGCCGCACCCCTCAAAGAGAGTGCAGATATTCCCCTGAGATACGACAGTGTGACGGACAACCTCAGCAAGCCCACCATGTTTGTAATTTTTAACGATACACAGGCTTACCCTGAGTACTTGATTACATGCCAGAATATCCCCCGCTAAGCATGCATGATTCCTAGGAAACTATGTTCAATTACATAATGGGGAAAGGGCAAATAGGTATTGCCTTCATTTTCTGACAATTTCTGAAACAACTTTTGGGAGTCCCAACCAACCAGTGGCGATTCTAGACCGGTTTTAATGGGGGGGACGAGATGGGGGCGGACGAGCGCTATTGCAGGCGCGATTGTTGACGGGGGGTGGGGTTGGCTCGTTCGGGGGGGCCACAGGGGGGGCCGGACTCAGAGTTACGGGGGCACTGGCCCCCCCTGCCCCCCCCCCCCCCCCCCCCCTAGAACCGCCACTGCAACCAACTAAGCTAAATCAAAAATTTAACTATACCTGTTTGGGTATAGCCATCTTTGACAGTGCTATGAGCACCTTCAGACATAAATCGTTCATTCATTTGTGCTAAATGATTGGACGCAATTATACTGATTTTGAATATCACTATTTGATTTGAGTCTCAATACTGTGTTTACGACGTAAGTAAAAGCTCATATATGACAATAGCAAAAGGTATGTAAAAAAAAACACAATAAAATAAGATGTGCCTCTCTTAATCATTGATGTGTGTGTGTGTGTGTGTGTTCATAAATTGAATTAAAACCCCAAAGACGTTCATCTTGAAAACCTTTATTTTGAAATCGGCGGAACCGGAAAAAACGGCTCCACTTCAATACACAACACGCCTCTATAATGACAACAGCGTTAACCTAGCCTGCTGCGACTCATTGGAGATGTGCAGTCTTTAAAGGAAACCGTAGCCTGGAAAGTCAAATAAGGAATTTACCTTAGGTATGTTCAAGCAAGCATTGTGTAGAAATATAAAAAAGGTTCCTTAACCGTTTGGTGTGGTGCACCCAGACTTTAAAAGCTGGCTACATAAGCTAGCTTTATTAGCTAGGTTAGCAAGCCAAGCTACCGGTTCTCTGCACACATGGGTTATTTACACTGTCACTATTAAATAATTGCTACACACAAATATAATGTATACATTATCGTTCAGGGCAAATGCACTAAGAAAATGTTTCATTTTAGGACACACGCTGGTGTCGGTCACTTTACTCTGCATTTGAGGATGAATGGGTTCGTGGTTGTATGAGACAAGGTTGTTGCAATGGCGCCCCATTGGCCGAATGCGAAGCATATGTGACTAGATTGATGTAAAATATGTTTCACAGTTGTTGGTGTTCTCCATTGTAGCTCATAGTGAGGTGAATCGCCTGTCGGGTGTGGAGGTCCACTGTCCAGTATGTATGCTGTGTACAGGCAAGCGCACACTCCCACTGCAGTGGAGTTCTCTGTCTACTGCAACTTCATCTCCAACAAGGAGAAGAATTTGGTTGTTGCGGGAACATCTCAGCTCTATGTCTACAGGATAATCCATGATGTGGAGGTGAAAAGGCCACTTATATTATAAGTGCATTTACATTGAATTATATATATTCAAAAATAGTTCTTCCTTTTAAATCCTAATCAATTTGTATCATTGTTTTTAGACTACCTCAAAGACTGAAAAGGCTCTGGGTATGTCCACATGTCTTCCTCTGATAAGGTTATTGTCACATGTAAATAGCCATGATTTTATCTACTTTTGGGCTGACTTGATTCTTCTCTCATAACAGATGCCAAGACCCGGAAGGAGAAGCTGGAGCAGGTGGCCTCCTTCTCTCTCTTTGGCAATATCATGTCCATGGCCAGCGTCCAGCTGTCGGGAGCCAACAGGGATGCACTGCTGCTCAGCTTCAAAGATGCTAAGGTACCAGCATCTGGGAAGTTGTACAATCAAGGGTTGGCTTTTATGTTGTGCGCACTAATATACTTTCACAACATAGTCATGTCATTTATTCAATGTTCTTGACAATACAAGAGTGTCCAAAATGATCAGAAACATGTCAAAATATTGTCATACCATAAATGGAAAAACATGACAAAAAATATTTGTTAAATGTACCTACATCTCTTCATGTTTTCTAGTTGTCAGTGGTGGAGTATGACCCAGGCACGCATGACCTGAAGACTCTTTCTCTTCATTTCTTTGAGGAGCCAGAACTCAGGGTAAGTCACGCTCTCTCCCTCTCTTTCTATCTCCCTTTTCTTTCCTACTATTACTTCAACTGCTATGACCAGCTTTTGCTGCTACATTGCCATGCTTTTGCCTTCTGTTCCTCAGGATGGATTTGTGCAAAATGTCCACACCCCCATGGTACGAGTGGACCCTGAGAACCGCTGTGCTGTGATGCTGGTTTACGGCACTAAACTGGTTGTGTTGCCGTTCAGAAAGGACACTCTGACGGATGAACAGGAGGGGGGCGTTGGCGAAGGGTATGCATACGTACACACACACACACACACACACACACACACACACACACACACACACACACACACACACACACACACACACACACACACACACACACACACACACACACACACACACACACACACACACACACACGTGTTAACTCCCAAGAGTGGATATACTGTATTTGGTTGCATAGATGTTTGTAGTGGATTTCAAATAGATGTTCCCGCTCTCTTTCTTCTCCAGGCCCAAGTCCAGCTTCCTTCCCAGCTACCTCATTGATGTCCGCGAGCTGGATGAGAAATTGCTCAACATCATCGACATGAAGTTCCTCCATGGCTACTATGAGCCCACCCTGCTCATCCTCTTTGAGCCAAACCAAACGTGGCCTGGGTGAGTTCTGCAGTGCTTCCAGGCAAATTTTTTTTCCAGTCCAATTTTAGTTTTACTTTTAATTTCTCTGTTTAATCAGCGTCTCTTATTTATGATGTGTACTGTGTGTGCAGTCTTTAAGACTATTTCATTAAAACAGAAAACTCTAACTTGACTATTTTAAATATGAAAACGTGGTGTTTTTAAAATCGTCATATTCAACAACACTTTCATTTAAAAAATAATAAGAAAAAAAACGTCATTTCAAATGTAATGTAAATGGGGGATAATGTGTTCATGGTCAAATTGTGTGCGTTTGTGTGTCTGGCAGCCGCGTGGCTGTGCGTCAGGACACGTGCAGCATTGTGGCCATCTCCCTCAACATCATGCAGAAGGTGCACCCGGTCATCTGGTCCCTCACTAACCTGCCCTTTGACTGCACTCAGGTCATGGCTGTTCCCAAGCCGATCGGTGAGAGAGCCCTGAGCCCCTTGATTGGAGGGAGCCTGGGGCAGGGGTGGAGGGGTTAGGGAATAGGGAAAAGATCCAGGGACCAAACTGTAACATCATGTAACATGTATCATCATGTATCATGTAACGCTGGATGCAACTAGTCTGCTCCTCTCATTCCCTTTTTTTGAAGCTGATTTATTACATTATAAAATTGCAGTTTTATTTTTCTCATTTTTTCTTAAAGGTCCCATCATCCCATGGCATGAAAATTTCACTTTATGAGGTTTTCTAACATTAATATGAGTTCCCCTAGCCTGCCTATGGTCCCCCAGTAGCTAGAAATTGCATTAGGTGTAAAACAAGCACTAGGTATCCTGCTCCGCCTCGACTCGTAGTAGGGGTTATCTCAGCCATGGTTGAGAAGGAATTGGGGGGAAAGGAACTTTGGCTTTGACTCCCTATAGTAAGTACTAATACTAAGTACATGAACTGCAACATGGAGGAGAAAGGGATTGTTGCCCGTGACTGTCTCCTGCCGGAGCCCCACTGCCCGCTGCCGAGGTGGTGATGCCTCGGCAGCCTCCGGCGGGAGCCAATCGCGGGAAACAATCCCTTTCTCCTCCATGTCGCGGTTCAGTCTACTTCAGATTGATGTGGAAGAACCAGAGACGTTGGAGAACCCGACGGAAGTGGTTTGAGATTCATAATAGAGATTCAAAATCATCTGGAGGCGCACACAGCTTTTGGCCGTGATAATATATTATATGATATTGATATCTATCTATGTATAATATGATATTATTTAGTAATGGAGCTCCAGGACTCCCGCCGGAGCACCCGGAGTGTTCTAGAATATTTACAGAACACGGCCAAAAGCTGTGTGCGCCTCACCATTGTGATACATCCACTGTAAACACTAGCGCATAGCCACAAGCTGCTCAGGGCCACACCCCCACCCTCCACCTTGACCCGCCTCTAAAAAACTGCACGTTTGTGGAAAGCTCATTGTGGGACTGGCTCGTAGTGGCTGTAATTCTGCACCAAGGCTGAATTTCTTGAACGTCTTCAAGTACTGTATTAGGGGCCCACTAACAGCTATATAAAAGCATTCATAAAGTAGCATGCCATGGGATCTTTAAAAACTATATGGATGGTTTCCCCTTGGACCAGCCTGAGCCTCCACTGATTTAAGTTTCTATACGTCGGTGGCAGCGGTGCTGTCATGATGACACAGTCGGTGTGTGTATTACTGTGTAATAGTCGACTCAATAGTGAACCCTACTGGCACTGATTCCGATTGGTTTGGGGTGGGTGCGGCTACTTTTTAACTTGGAGAGATGGCATCAGCAGCTGCAGTAGTTCGCAATTGGTCTGTCGGTACTATTATGCACACCAAACTTGACCGCTGTCAAGGAAAGTGGATTTTTTGCCTGATTCACATCTTTCTTATCACTCCGCAAGTAGTCCGGTAACTTATCACCCCCAGTGTGTTCGGTTGCTAAGCGACGTCAACGTCTTTGGCGGACTATTTCTCTGCTGATCAACACTACGAATGCTAATTGTAAAAAGACACACCGTGTGAAGATATTTTTTTGTTTTGGCAAGTAGCCGTGTAATAAGCGTGATAATGTATAGAGCGTTGCTGGTCATTATCGAAAATAATACACTTCAGGGTGAAGCAAGACACCTCCGCTTCGCGTCAGGGTCCGGTTCACCCTGTCAGGGCTTAATTTCCCAATAATGACCGGCATTCTGTGCATTATCCCTTACATATCAGCACTCTCTCTCTCTCCCAACAGTCTTGGCTGCGCACTCTCATTCAAATACGTATTGTTTGCGGTGGAGGAGGGGATAGATATAAAGACCGGACGAGAAACTGACGTTGCTGTGCTGTCCTCCTTCTTCTTAATTGAAGGAGCAGGCAGAGAAAAGCTCTCTCCTGCTGGGCTTTCATTAAAATCAAATACATAAAAATGTCGCCGCCGGTCCAGTTGTGTCAGGTGTGCGCAAGAGACATACGGACGTACGCTTACCACTTTTTTAAATGCCACATATACAGTACATTCGGATCGCATGATAGGAATACATCTATTCCGATTATAAATCTAATCAGATCAGAAGTGTCCACGTAAACGCGGCTACTGACTATAATTTACTATAATTATATTAAATTGTCTCTTCTAATATTTCATTAGTTTGATCATATAGCCTGATATCAACTCAACTCTAAATCATTTCAAAATATATATACTGCCCCATAAGATGTGCGTAGCCTTTGCGCTGCAGGGTAGGCTATAAAATATGGTGAAAGAAAACGCAGGGTTTGAGTATAGATACACAAATCAGTCTTTCCTATACATAGGATTTATGGGATGAATTTTGATGAATGTGCCCCCACTCAATTAGATAAGGCAAAAAAATAATAATAATAATCGCCTTGTCATCGGCAACTTGAGACAATCGACAATCTATTGATGGAATCCATCTAACCATCTAAAATTCCGATGGTTGATTCTATCGACTATCGGCCCATCCCTAATAGCCCGTTAAACAAAGTCTAAAAGGGCTTCTCAGCCCCCATTGACCAAAAACAATTCTGAAAGAGTATAATCAGATTTAGGGTTAGGGTTGATTAATATTTATGTCACCAGCAAGACATAAATTGCTGAGAGATTTTGTTGTTCCTTTATAAAGATCTATATGCAAATGTAAAATTCACTACCCGCAAAAGCAGTACAAAATAGAATTTGTTACATTAATGTAACTGTATTGTGTAAGAAAGTTGCCATGTTTACAATTCAACAGTGTCTTCATTATGGTGCATCACATGCAGGTGGCGTGGTGGTGTTTGCTGTGAATTCATTGCTGTACCTCAACCAGAGCGTTCCACCATTCGGAGTTTCCCTCAACTCTCAAACGACCGGGACCACAGCCTTCCCACTGCGTGAGTGTTCTGGCCTACATCGACCCCGGCTCTGTCTGTATGTTTGCATGGTGTGATTCATGGTCATCCATGAATAATCTGACCATGTCTTCATTGACCAGGTGTGCAGGAAGAGGTGAAGATCTCCCTGGACTGCTCACAGTCCTCCTTCATCGGCCATGACAAGATGGTGATCTCACTGAAGGGAGGTGAAATGTGAGTTAGGTGCCAGAAGGGTTAATGCTGCATGAAATCTTTCTCAGCCACAATGCTATGGAAATATACATATGCAGTGATGTTGGAGATTGATACCACCAAAAATGGTGGGAAAGATGGATTTCCCTTATCAAAACTCAAAACCCTCATAATGTAGCGAACTGCCAATCTCTATTTTACACATGGATTAAAAAGTGAAACCCCGCAATACTCAGAGAGGGTTACGCTTCTAGGACACTTGCATAAAACACCACGGTGTGTGAGTGCAGTCCTAAACAAGGCTAGGGTGACCTATTGCTAAGCTTGCAAGCTAGTCATGTGGATTTAGGGAGTTGGTCTTAAGGGAGGGGTGGAATTATTTTCAGTTGGATACTTTCAAAATCTCTATACTCCAATTAATAGCATACAGTGAATCTACCTCTACGCATTTCATTATCGAAATTAATAGTTATGATTCATATTTTATAAAGCGCCTTTCTCACACTGAAGTACGCTTTACAGACAACAGATAACAGATAAAAATATATTTAATTATTTATTCATACAGGCATACCTTCATACATGCATACAAACGTACTAGTATACATACATAGCAGTGGAGGCTTCTCCAGTGAGGAGAGGGAGGAAGATCCTCCTTAACATTGTTGAGAATAAAAAGTGTAGATTGCCCAGATTACTGTAATGAATTAATGCCAGGGATCTGAATCTCGTCCGTCAACGTCTATTCACGAATAGGCTGGAGCCCTGGCTGCGCTATGAACCAATAAGCAGGAGCCCTGGCTGTGGAGCAGCCTGGAGGCAGGGTTTATCCCCTTCTCTAGGCTACGAGAACCAACGAACCCGCTCGTATGCCCGCTACTGTTTGTTGCGGTACAGTGCGGCTCTGTTCACTTATATTGGTGTTTCCACCGAGTGGTGCAGTTCGGTTCGCTTATATTGGTGTTTCCACCGCCAAAAGTCAGCCAAAATGAACGTGTAAAAAAGTCTACCTATTTTTCGGTACTCCACCGTTGGGTTACCAAGCCATCTGAAAGGGGGCGAAAACGTGGAGTTACACTCGCCGTTATTCTGAAATCACTTAAAAAATATCCCGTTTGGTATGACCAGGTCACTGATATCTTTGCAACACAAACAGCGAGGAGGATTGACTTGATCTATAAATGAAGTCCCTCAATCTTATTTGACCAACATTCTGAAACACCCATTAACATCCACATTTGCCTCAAACAATGTTAAGCTTACAGCCCATGTCAATAGTGTTGAAATTATGTTCTTGTTGTTCGTTTAATTGTTTGTTACTCTGACCGTTCTGTTCAATATTGTGGAAAGGATGTTAATGAATGATTCAGAGCATGATGCATTTTAAATGGCATTCACTTTGGATTTGTATAAATTTTATTCACATAATTATCCCTCCCTGCTATTTTGTCGTTCACCAAAACACCCTGAAACAACTTGATTCTCACATACTTATGCCACCATACGCCACTAACAGTGCAAGCAGGCCAATGGCAACCAAGCGCACAATCCTTCCTCACTCACTTTTAAAACCACCAGCCGCCATTGATACATAGTGACGTCCTGTTCCTCCCTCCAGCTACGTGCTGACCCTCATCACCGACGGCATGCGGAGTGTGCGAGCCTTCCACTTTGACAAGGCGGCCGCCAGCGTCCTGACCACCTGTGTGAGTGAAGTGGCACTAGACCGCTGGGATAGAAGTCAATCTTAATCAACAAACATTGATTATTTCCTCACATTTCATATGCTAACAATTTCATCATCACTAATTACGATAGGCAGCTGTGGCCTACTGGTTAGGGCTTCAGCCTTTAAACCGAAGGGTTGCCGGTTCGATCCCCAAACCAGTAGGAAAAATGTGGGCGGGGTTAGGTGCCTTGCCTTGAGCAAGGCACCTAACCTAACCCTAGTGTGTGCTTCACCTCACTGTGTGTTCACTGTATGCTCTGTGTGTTTCACTAATTCACGGATGGGATAAATGCAGAGACCAAATTCCTTGTATGTGTGAGCATACTTGGCCAAAAAAGTTGTCTTGTCTTCTCTTGTTTTGTCTTGAGGTTAGTTATCAGAAATAGACCGCTTGAAATGTAAGGGGCGGATTAATTCTAGAACTGTCTTATAGATATGAATTAACATACATTCTAAGTAACTGGGATATTTATTGCTCAAATGCAGTAAGACGGGGGTTAAAAAACTTTGAGGCTCTGACTCCCCTTGACTTTATTATACGAGTATATCATAGTCAATGTACTGCACTTCTTGAAGCAACAGTCACTCGGCTCAAAGAGAATAATGAGTGCTGATGCTTAGCCAGTCCACTAGACGATGTATGAGAAGGACGTGGTTTGCAGCGTTGCGTTCTCCCCTCCACCAGATGATGTCCATGGAGCCCGGCTACCTGTTCCTCGGCTCCCGCCTGGGCAACTCTCTGCTGCTGAAGTACACGGAGAAACTGCAGGAGGCCCCCGCCGAGGAGGGCCAGCAGGAGAAGGAGAGGGACAAAGACAAGCCGGTAGGGTGCCTGTTATATGTGGGGTCCTTCTTTCAGCTCAAGTGGACTCTGTCTAGCCTCGTGAGACCATCTGATCTCAGTCCTTATTCAGTTTCTCTCTGCACATCAGTCCAGCCCTAAATTCTCTCTCCCCATCATTTCCCGAAATTTGGAGATGATGGGGTTTCAGTGTTATGTACTGAAGCGCTCAGTTGTAGTCCAGGTCGAACAAGGAGCGGGGAGAGTTTCAAAACAATGGCAATGCCTGAGGGAGGGTAGAATTCTACGGACCAATCACATTTATCTTGGAAAAATGAAATGGAAATGGACTGAATAACGATGTTGAAAGAACATAATTTTGCACAGAAGTCTATTCTTTCGTTGAATTGCCAAAAAACACCGTAAACGGATAATCCAGTGTCTGGACGCCATTTAAGAAAACATGGTGTTTACAATCAATAATTGGGAGCTAAGCTAGGGTTTCAGAGGCGTGGGTAAATTGCAATCAGAAAACACTTTCTTTGTCGCCATCTGGTGGGCGTATAGTGCAATTGTGATTGTTTGGCTTGGTGTCATACAATTCTATTCGCCCTGACCTTTCAATACAGGGGTCAAACTATACAATGGGTCCTCAAGATATTTACCTGTTTGTGTCTCATCAAGTTTATATTGTAAATTCTGCGTCGGTTTTATTGGTTTTATATTTATTTGGCAATTTCTCATGGACCTCTACCAAATTTAAATATTTTCTCTACTTCACTTTATTGGCATCAAATATTGACCCAAGTACTCCTCAGATGTTGTGCTATGGCCCTATAATACTTTGTATTCTAAAGCTATTCTAGCATTATTCACTCTAACCAAGTAGTATCCACATTGAATATTTCACTTGCACAAAATCTAACAGTGTGTTTTTTCTTTTACAACATTACATTTTGCAGTGGTGTAGAGGGTTAATTTGGGTTGGATATTTTCTGAATAAAACTAGGAAATAGTCCTAGTGATGAATAAGTTAATATCTGGAAGGGTTCACAGGGGTAACTTCTGTCTGTGTTGATAATTTGTCAGAATATTCAAGGTATTGTATCTTACCTTTATTCCTATATTGATATTGTACACCCCCTCTCCGCCACAGAGCATTATCAAACACTTTAAAGCATTGCATGAAGCAGTGTTACGTTGGATATTGAATCCGTTGTGCGTTTGCTTGTTGTCAGGAGGAGCCACCTAGCAAGAAGAAGAGGATGGACACTTCGGCCAACTGGACCGGTACGTAGATGAGATTCTGTTATGTATTGGAATGATGCCTCTAGAATATAGGTTTCCCATCATTCATTTTTCACTTCTTTCAGATGAGGTGGATGAGATCGAAGTGTATGGCAGTGAGGCCCAGTCAGGCACTCAACTGGCCACCTACTCTTTTGAGGTAAAATAATCTGTTTCCTTGGCTGTCATGTGCCTAAATGGTCTGGATTATAGTCATAGCATTGGACCTAATCTTCCCCTTTCATTCGTCCACAGGTGTGCGACAGCATCCTCAACATTGGACCTTGTGCTAATGCCTCCATGGGCGAGCCGGCCTTTCTGTCTGAAGAGGTATTTGTGTGTCACTGCAGAACGGCCACAGCCTTTCTGAGGCACTTCTCAAAGGGGAAGTTCAGCCAGTTAACCCATTGAGTGGGAACAAGTTATCGTTAACAAAAATCATTGTTAACAAAATCGAATAACACTGAATATATTGGAAGTTAGTTAAACTTCATTATTGAAATAATTACTCTTTCCCAACACCCCAATGGTTGGCTCATGGCTCGATGTGTTTAATTGATGAACTGATACTTTAGTACCGTGAGATTTTTTTTTACCAACTCTTTGGTGTAAACGTGTTAACAAAGTAACTTGAAACCATTTCAGCAGTCTTTCTCTATACGGTTGATCATTATTGTAATGACATGACTTAGTTTGTAGAAGTACTTGGAAGGGAGGGGGGTGTGTCACCACCTTATAATTTCTTCTCGCTCAGCAGCAGTGCTGAGATCATCTGCATAGTTTTATTTTATTAATGTGCGATTGTAATGTACAAAGGAATTCACCCCTCCCTTGTCTGTCCTTAGTTCCAGAGCAACCCTGAGCCTGACCTGGAAGTGGTGGTGTGCTCAGGTTTCGGCAAGAATGGTGCTCTGTCTGTGCTTCAGGTAAATATCGGATTGCACTGCAATATGCATGTGCGTGTGTGTGTGTGTGTGTGTGTGTGTGTGTGTGTGTGTGTGTGTGTGTGTGTGTGTGTGTGTGTGTGTGTGTGTGTGTGTGTGTGTGTGTGTGTGTGTGTGTGTGTGTGTGTGTAGACAGTTGCTACTGCACTGTGGCTCTAACGTGCAGTGGCGAGGGCCGTCTGCTGCAGGTTGAGCCATGCTGGTGCTACACTAAATTAAAGCCTGGGTTTACCAGGGCAGCCTCAGAGAACAACGGGCCTGCCTGTAACACCCCAGGGACAGTCTGGGCAGGCTGACTCCAAATATCCTCTCTGTGTGATACAGTCATGATGAATAACACCCTTCATTTCATTGTTGGAACACTCATCAAGTGTCTTTGTAACACAAAGGAGGTTCACTGGACCAGGAGAGCAGGTTCTGTCATTCTTCTAACAAAGCCAATTTTGATTTGCTGCCAACTCTGAATAGATTTAAACTTGTTTAAGTCTGTGGTAGCTGCTCTTGGATTATCAAGCAACACAAAGTATGATTTACAGATTTACAAGTTAATAAGGTGCAATTGGTGCAAGACTAAATGGAGGATTATATTGGATCGTGCCAAGACAACCAAAACACACAAGCCAGCTTTGTATTGTTGTATTGTTATGTGGTTTGTAGGCTTATAGGCTAGAGGGAGCTGTCTTTATAGAGCGGCACTCAGAGATGCTTGCAAGCATGATGGAATTGGGATCCAATCCAAAAACAAACTTCAGCTGTAGAGAAAGTTACCTTGTTTCAATATGGATGCAAATTAACTTTCAGTCTGCAAGTAAAGTTGTATTCTGGTGTATTTGTACTGTATATGAGACAACCCCCCCCCCCCGACCTGTTGGCCTGCCTCTTGACGTTCCTCTCGTTCCTCTCTTGCGGGGCACCCTGCTGGTCCACGTGGGCATGGTGTGGTCTCAATTCGGTCCCCAAGAGGAGCATCAGACCGCAGGTGGTCACCACCTTCGAGCTGCCTGGCTGCCACGACATGTGGACGGTCATCTCCAACGAGGCCAAAGACGACAAAAAAGTAGCCGGGTTTGGATAACCTTTTCCACATGATTGAATGTATTCTCCAGCCCCTCATATCCCTCCTACTTATTGTATGTTGTACGTCCTGGCACTTAATGTATGTTGTACGTCCTGGCACTGAATGTACGCACTTATTGTATGTCGTACTTTGTTATAGTACTTAGTTGTGTAGCATCTTATCCCAACTATCATTGTTGTGTACGGGGAATGGGTTAACCTAGCGATTGTGAGTGCTTGGCACTTGGTTCTATGAACATCCTTACTGTACCGACAGCAATATATTGTTTCACCTTCTTCTGACAAATGTTCTTATTGTAAGTCGCTTTGGATAAAAGCGTCTGCTAAATGCCCTGAATATAAAATGTCAATGTATTCTTAAGTTTACTTTTACAGTAGAGCTGTCTTATCATTTTTTGGGGGGAGTTAGTGAAGGGGTTGAAAAATATCTAATTATCTTTGATTTGCTATTAATACAATACCTTTTTGACAGCGGTGTAATCAAGACAAATCCAGGTGTCACCCATTGTGCGAATTATGGACCTGGTCCCATTATGTACCAGGGCACAGGTAGTAGACTTACCTAGGTAAGTCTAGTTCCTGTGCCCTGGCACATAATGGGAAATGATTAAGGAAAAGACGAACAATGAATGGAAATCGTTTTTAATCAAGCCTTTTAGTAAAGAAATAAATAGTGGAAATATACAAAAATATATAGATATTTACATATATATTTCAGACAACTTGGTATTGATCAAGGGCTCGTAAGCATTTATGTATTGTGTATTAAACCCACCAGTCGGTGAAAAAGGAGGACTCAGGGGACAAAGGAGAGAAGGAGGCGTCGGAGCGCGGTGAGGGGGAGGATGAGGAGGAGGAGGGGGAGGCTGGCGAGGAGAAGGAGCAGGTGGTGAAGGAGGAGGAGGGGGCCAAAGAGGAGAAGCCCGCTGTGGAGGAGGACAAGAAGAATCACGGCTTCCTCATCCTGAGCCGAGAGGACTCCACCATGGTATGCACGCGCACCATGTAGACACGTCCACCCTTTTGATTGGCCTCGTAACCTGTCACTCCAACCGTGCATGCCCTGTCCTGCCTGCAGATCCTGCAGACGGGGCAGGAGATCATGGAGCTGGACACCAGCGGCTTTGCCACGCAGGGACCCACCGTGTTTGCGGGCAACATCGGGGACAACAAGTACATCATCCAGGTGTCGCCTATGGGCATACGCCTGCTGGAAGGAGGCAAGTCCATACATGGTTCTAATTTAACCTGGGAAAGACCTCATATTTGAGAGCATTTGTCATTTCACTTTGTCATTTGTTAGAAATGCTATAGCCATCAATAAGCTTTACTTAACTGTATGAGACAATATAGATTTAAGATGGCTCCCGACTTAATTCCGACCATCTCTCCCCTGATTGGTCCGGGAATCCATCTTGCCTGTCAATCACAGGTGTTTGAAATGCAACCCTGGTGGAGAAACCAAGATTTAGTTTAGTTAAAGGTCCCATGGCATGAAAATGTCACTTTATGAGGTTTTCTAACATTAATGAGTTTGGTACGTACCTCGTTTTTAAGTCACGGTTCGGTATGTTTTTCGGTACAGCAGTTTTTATTATTTTATTTTTATTTAAAAATTTGATTTTGATTTATTAAATTGTATCACAAATCAAATACAATTCAGGATAAAAACACAATAAAGTCCAGGACTTATTTCCATTGTGGTCCTCATCAGGACAAGACAAGACACTCAGAGTGTGTGATAATCAATAAAAAGGATATTAAAAAAAAAAAAAAAAAACTTTTTTTTTTTTTAAACGTGCATCAAGCCGTTAGAGTGAAGTACACTTTGTTAATTGGATAACCATTCTGCTGTTGGTGTTATGGTGCATAACACGCAACACAATAACACAAGCGTAAAGCTGCATAAAGCTCCCATTTGGTGCAAAGACTAGACTGCGTCGGGTTCTCTGACGTCTCTGGTATTTCCACAACGAGACTCGTAGTGGGGGTTATCTCGGCCATGGTTGAGAAGGAATTGGGAACGGCAACATGGAGGAGAAAGGGATTGTTGCCTGCGATTGTTGCCCGGAATTGGCCGCCAGAGCCCTGCTGCCCGCTGCTGAGGCATCACCAGGGTCAGCACGTGGAAATCTCATTGTGGGACTGGCTCGTAGTGGCTGTAATTTTGCACCAAGGCTGAATTTCTTGAACGTCTTCAAATACTGTATAAGGGGCCCACTAACACCTATATAAAAGCATACATAAAGTAGCATGCCGTGGGATCTTTAAGTCTCAAAAATCTCTACCTCTTCTGCCCTCTCTCTTTAAAACTCAAATCTCTCCCACAGCTGCTCTGACTGTACCGGGGTGTAAATCGGAGCCTTCATGACGATTCGATACAATATCGATTTCTTAAACACCCACTCTCACTCTCCCAGCTCATATCCTCTGCCTTCCCCCCTGACTCTGCCCCCTCTTCCCCTGACGACAATGTCATCATGCTCAACTCCATCCTTTCTGACTCCCTTGCCCCCTGGAAAACGTCCTCTGTCTCATTCACCAACTCCGCCCCCTGGTACACCCCGGAACTCCGCACCATGAAACAGATTGGCCGCCAACTCGAACGTCTATACAAACAAACCCGCCTCACCGTTCACACCAAAGCCTACAAACATCACATCTCCTCCTACCGTGACGCTATCCAAGCACCAACCGGAACCCCCGCATCCTGTTCTCCACCGTCAACAAACTGCTCCAGCCGCCGGACATCAATCCACCCTCCTCACCTGACCTCTGTTACTCTTTCCTCCTCGCCTTTAACAATAAAATCTCCCAAATCACACAGCTCCCCGACTGCCGCTGTCAGTAACTCCTCCACCCACACCATTCCTGTCCCCCCCCCCCCGACCACCCGCCCTCCCCTTCTCTCACTGCCTTCTCCCCTGTTGACTCCTCCCACATTTTGAACATCATCACTGTGTCCAAGACAACCACCTGCTCTCTCGACCCCCTCCCAACGACTAACCAAGGCTTGCCTCCCTGTCCTCATTCCCCACCTCACCACCCTCTTCAATCAGTCTCTATCCCATGGTCATGTTCCCTCTGTCTACAAACTTGCCTCCGTCACCTCCATCCTCAAAAAGCCCACCCTTGATCCAGCCAACCTCTCCAACTACCGCCCCATCTCCAACCTGCCGTTCCACACACAACTACCGGTTGTGCATCACAGCTGATTTCACTTGAATTAAAGTCTAAATGTCTTTGTTTACCACCAGTCACCCAGCTGCACTTCATCCCCGTGGACCTGGGCTCCCCCATCGTGCACTGCTCCGTGGCCGACCCCCACGTGGTCATCATGACGGCGGACGGCGCCGTCACCATGTTTGTGCTGAAGAGCGACTCGTACCTGGGCAAGACACACAGGCTGGCCCTGCAGAAGCCCCACATCTCCACCGTGAGTCCCTGGGCCTCTCCTCTCAACTGCCCCAATTCAATAGGATTTCACTATCCTGTATACACATACAACATATACATGTTATTATGCTCACATTTCTCTCTTTCTTTCTTTCTTTCTTTCTTCTCCCCCCCTCCCCCCTTGGCAGCAATCCCGCGTGATCTCACTGTGTGCATACCGTGATGTGAGCGGGATGTTCACCACGGAGAACAAGATGGTGAGCTGCCCGGTCCGGGACGACATGGTGTGCCGCAGCCTGTCCGAGTCCGAGACCGTCTTCCAGGAGCTGAGGTAAGTCGTGCCTGAAAGCGGTGGACCCACACTCGTTTTCCTTTTGTTTTAAAGTGTTGAAATAAGTCTTATATAATCCTCAATATGGTACACTAAGCTATTTTATAACAGTGACTGAAATAAGACATTTAGAGAAAACGGGTGTAAAATCCTATGTTTTGCTCTTCCTCTGCAACCAATTTATGAACTTTTTTTTTTTTTCTCTTCGGCAAACTCAAGTCGTGTCATAGCCAGATGTCGAAGTGCACTACAACATCACGCCGCGGTGTCTGTGTGGCGCTCTGTCTGAAGCAGTTGATGTTGATGGTGCGTCCGAAAGAGAGAGTTAAGCTTCTCGGACACTTATTGTTTAACTGTGGTGATGCCAGAGTCGCATTTCATATCCGACATTGCTCAGACACCACTACGGTACTACACGTTGGCGAGCAATCCTATTTTAGTATGAGCAACAACATGCATTGGCAAATGCTTTATTTTGGAGGTTAGATAACAACTTTATTAATCCCCCAGAGGGTGACTATCTTTGTTTCAACGGCCCAGCAGCAGTGGAAAACACAGGATAAAATACAATAATAATAAAAATATAAAGTAGTAATTTAATTATATATCCTATTCAAAACTAGGCCAAAATTCATGTAAACATATTATAAAAAAAACTTGTTTAAAAATGACTTTTGTGCATGATCAAGTGTTGATGACAGTATGAGGTTGTGTATAGTAGTAAGTATAGAACATATGGGGGTAGATTTGTCTCAACAGAATAAGATCTCTGCGTAGTGCGTACATTTGAAATCCCTGTTCACATGTGAAATCTGTTTGATAATATATTGCCAGTCCGTGTGACCAGACTATCCCTGCATACATGTGTAATCTATCTGTATAGTGACACTTCATGTGTAGTACAGAGTGTACGCGTTTAACTGTAAACATAAAACCATTTAACACAAAAATGAATCGTCTCCCATTAGAATAGCTCAACGAGGGACAGAAATGGTAAACAACATTCTGTGTGTGTGTGTGTGTGTGTGTGTGTGTGTGTGTGTGTGTGTGTGTGTGTGTGTGTGTGTGTGTGTGTGTGTGTGTGTGTGTGTGTGTGTGTGTGTGTGTGTGTGTGTGTGTGTGTGTTCCTAGCCACTCGATGGACGACGAGGAAGAGATGCTGTACGGAGACTGCAACGCGGAAATGGCCGCCAACCGGGACGACCCCAACCGCGGCTCCACCACCTCGGCCCCCGCCGGCAGCGAGGGGAGCGGGGGCAAAGCCGAGCCCACCCACTGGTGCATGATAGTCCGCGAGAACGGTGTGATGGAGGTACCGCTCATTCACACACACTCACATGCTTTGAACCATCGCCATGGGTACATAACATTGATTACGGTACCGAACATGGAAATCTATGTATCGTGATCGTACAACCTGTACAAGAGAATCATGAATCAAAATGCCTTGTTTCCTTTTCTGGATTGTTCTCTAGATCTATCAGCTCCCCGACTGGCGGCTGGTGTTCCTGGTGAAGAACTTCCCTGTTGGCCAGAGGGTGTTGGTGGACAGCTCCTCGGGCCAGTCGGCCACACAGGGGGAGGGTAAAAAAGAGGAGGTGACACGACAGGGAGAGATTCCTCTGGTCAAGGAGGTGACCCTGGTGTCGCTAGGCAACAACCACACCAGGCCCTATCTGCTGGTAAGCCCAGATAAAGGATTCAATGGGAAACCCTCTTCCTACTGTGCTACTCAATCTAATAATTGTACATTCTATATATTAGAATCTATATCTATCTATAGATATATCTATCTATATTAAATGCTTGATAATGGGAAGAAAATACAGGAGGATTGTCGTTTGGATCACTTGGGACTTGATGGCATTAGGCTAGAGAGATGAAATTCCACTATCCCGCTCTGTGCACTCACCACAACAGTACAACAGGGGAAGGACCTTGGTTCTTTGGGTAAAGTGTTTCCCTTTGTGACCCAGGTGCATGTGGACCAGGAGCTGCTCATCTACGAGGCCTTCCCTTACGACCAGCAGCAGGCCCAGAACCTCAAAGTGCGCTTCAAGAAGGTAAGGGCCCTCCAATCCGTCGACGTCTCGGATCACAGCGACCGCTGGAGAATGAATGGATCTCCTCCTCCCGTTTGAATTAAAAGCTCCCCACGGTTCTGCCTAGATGCCCCACAACATCAACTTCCGGGAGAAAAGGTCAAAGGTCAGGAAGGAACGGCGAGCCGATGGCGGGGAGGACGGAGTGGTCATCAAGAGCCGAGTGGCCCGGTTCCGGTACTTTGAAGACATCTCGGGGTACTCTGGGGTAAGGGCTGGGTTCCTGATGGGCCTTTTTACCAGATGTATCATGGTGGGAAGGTATATGTACAACCATATCTGATTTTGATATTCATTATGATGAAGCGTGAAGTGATGTAAGCTATCAGGCACAAACAGTTTTCAATCAAAATTCAAGACCAGAGTGAAGTACCTTACAGTAGACTATCAGAAGACTCGGTGGAAACATGCACAACGGCACAGTCCCTCAGGTCTCGCTCGCGTGACAAAGTGACCCTGGCTGACCTGAACTCCCCTCCCCTCTGCTCCAGGTGTTCATCTGTGGGCCGTCCCCTCACTGGATGCTGGTGACGTCGCGTGGCGCCCTGCGGCTCCACCCCATGACCATCGACGGCTCCATTGAGTCCTTCTCCCCCTTCCACAACATCAACTGTCCCAAAGGCTTCCTCTACTTCAACAAGCAGGTGAGCAACGCACGCACGCACACACACACAATTCTGCATGTACTTGCCTCTTCACTGTACTAAGTAGGGTTACTTTAGTAATACATTTCATTATTATTATCTATTTTTGTGTCAAACAATATGCAGTTATCTCCACTAAGGAAGCAGTACTAGGTATGTAACTGGAGTAAGTCCAATGTGTGTCCCCCAGGGAGAGCTGAGGATCAGTGTGCTGCCCACCTACCTGTCCTACGATGCCCCGTGGCCCGTCCGTAAGATCCCCCTGAGGTGCACCGTGCACTACGTCTCCTACCACGTGGAGTCCAAGGCAAGACACGCATTCATGCATTCACGCATACACACGTGGGGCGCCCCTAGGCTCACCGGGTAGAGCGCGTGCCATTAAGGCCCGGTCCTTACCGCAGCTACCCGGGTTTGATTCCTGCCCGTGGTCGTTTGCTCCATGTCCTCCCCCCGCTCTCTCCCATATCCTCCTGTCTTACTCACTCTACAATAAAAAGGATAAAAGCTTCAAAGATAAATCTTACTTTTTTTTCTTTTTTTTTTAAGGCATACACACGCATCACTCGCAATTGCTGGATACAGTTAGTAACTCACCGACCCGCACAGTACCAAAAGTGTGGAGACACTTAATGCACTCCCCATGACTCCACACTCACCATCTCACCCCTCTTCATAGTCTGAGTCACTGCTTGTGTGTGTGTGTGTGTGTGTGTGTGTGTGTGTGTGTGTGTGTGTGTGTGTGTGTGTGTGTGTGTGTGTGTGTGTGTGTGTGTGTGTGTGTGTGTGTGTGTGTGTGTTAATGCACACAAATTAAGAGCGAGATCTAGCTGTTTTGCTCCCTGAGTGTGTTGGACAGGAAGATGAAGACACATGGATGGGAGCCATTTCCAAAGAACTGTTCAGTTAAATGTTGTGTGGATTCTTCCCAGGTGTACGCCATATGCACCAGTGTCAAAGAGCCTACCACACGCATCCCCAGGATGACGGGGGAAGAGAAGGAGTTTGAAACCATAGACAGAGGTAAGAAAATAGAACTTGTAGCGTCGCTACAACCTGTCACTCTTATCCCAGCCTAGTCTGTGAGGAATGAGACCGGAGGCGGTGAAGTCTTAGTTTGAACCTATTGCTTGTGTCTGCCCGCCTGTAGACGACCGCTACATCAACCCTCAGCAAGAGAAGTTCTCCATCCAGCTCATCTCCCCCGTCAGCTGGGAGACCATCCCCAACACGCGGTAAGAGACGGCCCAGCCGCCGCCCCAACACAGCTCACCCTTCTCCGTCAGGACAGGGGACTCACTGTTATTTACAAGTGAACGGAGGGCAATGTGATGATAATAATATGCAATTAGTCCTCTTATGGAAAAGAACAGTATATGTTTTGCAGCATTTCCATAAAAAACATAAGGATAACCATTCAATATATGAACCTCCAAACCAAAGAAAAAGACCTAGGCCATTATTGACAACATACAGTAGAGCCTGTCTCAGTGGTGTTGTATTAAAGAGCGGCAGCTCCACTCATCCACTGCTTACAGAATCTCTATCTCTTTGAAGTGGATTGGCTGAAAGCGTCATTGCTCATAGAAGGTATATGATTGAGGTGTTTTACCATCTGGGCAGGATTGACCTGGAGGAGTGGGAGCACGTGACCTGCATGAAGACGGTGGCCCTGAAGAGCCAGGAGACTGTGTCGGGCTTGAAGGGCTACATCGCCGCCGGCACCTGCCTGATGCAGGGGGAGGAGGTCACCTGTAGGGGCAGGGTGAGTCCCTGCTGCTGTTTTTACCACCACAGCCCCTACCCCACTGCACTACCCCACTGCACTACCCCACTGCACTACCCCACTGCACTACCCCACTGCACTACCCCACTGCACTACCCCACTGCACTACCCCACTGCACTACCCCACTGCACTACCCCACTGCACTACCCCACTGCACTACCCCACTGCACTACCCCACTGCACTACCCCACTGCACTACCCCACTGCACTACCCCACTGCACTACCCCACTGCACTACCCCACTGCACTACCCCACTGCACTACCCCACTGCACTACCCCACTGCAAGATTTTAGCACTAGGCCAAAATCAACCAGATCGACCATAAGTTTGTCCCACTGCATTCCTGCCCCCTTTTAGATCCTGATCCTGGACATCATCGAGGTGGTGCCGGAGCCCGGACAGCCCCTGACCAAGAACAAGTTCAAGACGCTGTACGAGAAGGAGCAGAAGGGCCCGGTCACGGCGCTGTGCCACTGCAGCGGCTTCCTGGTCTCCGCCATCGGGCAGAAGGTCCTGCCCCCGCTTGTCAAAGTCCTCCATGTGTTAAAGCTGTAAACAGCGGCGTAGCAAACACTGGTTTAGTGTACAAACCAAGGGTTTGAGACACCATATGCTTTGTGTTTTGTTGGAAGTGCCGCACCACAAAAAAGTAACAGAAGAGTTTCTATGCTCTCTTGATCGTCTATCGTCTATAAGCTCTTATTTGAGCCTAGCAGCAACTAGTTTTAGTCACTTGGATTTCACCATTATTATTAAGTAGTTCCATTTTTGTGTTTTCTATTTGTTTGGCGCTCCGACCGATTCCACCCTTCCGGTCCTCCCCTCACAGATCTTCCTGTGGAGCCTGAAGGACAACGACCTCACGGGCATGGCCTTCATTGACACGCAGCTCCACATCCACCAGATGTTCAGCATCAAGAACTTCATCCTAGCGGCGGACCTCATGAAGAGCGTCTCACTGCTGCGCTACCAGACGGAGAGCAAGACCCTCTCCCTCGTCAGCCGGGTGGGTGGGCTCAGGGGGCGGCTGTCGGTCTTCTGACCAATGCAGAACCATTTTCATGTGGATTGTTGAAATTGTGTTGAATTGACGGTAATGAGTTCTAGGTGTTGTGCATCGGAAGTCTCCTCGTTTTGGGTCCATCGAGCTGTTGTGGTTTATTTGATTGATTTACACTACCGGTTAAAGGTTTGGGGTCACCCAGACAATTTCATGTTTTCCATGAAAACTCACACTTTTATTCAACAGTTTTCAGCTGTGCTTACATAGTTGCACAAGGAACTCACCAATTAGCCTTTTAGTACGATTAGCTTAACAATGTACCATTAGGACACAGGAGTGATGGTTGCTGGAAATTGGCCTCTGTACACCTATGTAGATATTCCATTAAAAACCAGCCGTTTCCAGCTAGAATAGTAATTGACCACATTAACAATGTCTAGACTGTATTTCTTATTAATTTAATGTTATCTTTATGGAAAAAACAGGGCTTTTCTTTAAAAAAATAAGGACATTTCTAAGTGACCCCAAACTTTTGAACGGTAGTGTACATGGGAACATCGTAGCTGAACTGAAACCCAATGGTCCCAAACAGAAAAGCCTGACTGTCCCAGATTATGTTAACTCTATTCTAATCCAATCCAGAGCCCAGGTCTACCCTCAGTCTTCCTGACCTACTTCCTGTTTATTTGTTTATAACAGGACGCAAAGCCCTTGGAGGTTTACAGCATTGAGTTCATGGTGGACAACAACCAGCTGGGATTCTTGGGTAACGTTGTATTTAGCTATAGTGCTAAACATCAGCTAACTGTCTTAAGTATGCGTGATGTCATGGATTCTTTCTCTAACTTTAGTGTCGGACCGAGACAAGAATCTTTCCGTCTACATGTATCTACCTGAAGGTAAGGCTGATGCTCTCTCCCTGTTTTAATAATAAAACTACTATTGCAAAGTCAAGCAAAATGAACATAAGCATACATTTTTAAAAGGTCCCATGGCTTGAAAATTTCTATCGCAATGGCTCGAATTCATAATATCATCCGGAGGCGCACACAGCTTTTGGCTGTGATAATATATATATTATATTATATAGATATCTATATATTATATTATTTAGATATAGAGCTCCAGGCCTCCCGCTGGAGCACCCAGAGTGTTCTAGAATATTTACAGAACACGACCAAAAGCTGTGTGCACCTCCGGATGATATTATGAATCCGAGCCATTGCGATACATCCACTGTGAACACTAGTGCATGGTACCGTGGCCACAAGCTGCTTAGGGCCACACCCCCACCCTCCACCTGGACCCGATTCTCTCCTCCTCATTAGCATTTAAAGATACAGACACAGAAACGGCACGTTTGTGTACTGTATTAGGGCCATACTAACACCTATATAAAAGCATCCATAAAGTAGCATGCCATGGAACCTTTAAGATATGCTTGGAAAATAAAAGCTAATATAGAGTTGAAAGAGTCTGCATACCACTGGCTAGTTGTATGCAGAATGTATGCTTATGTTAAACAAACATGGGTTTGTCAACATGGGTACATGGGTTGCCAACACAGCCTTGTATCGCCTGCCACTCACTCTTGGTTTGTTGTGGGGTTGACTCTTGCAGCTAAGGAGAGCTTCGGGGGCATGCGCCTGCTGCGGCGGGCAGACTTCAACGCCGGCGCCAACGTCAACACCTTCTGGAGGATGCCCTGCAGGGGGGCACAGGACGTGGCCAGCAAGAAGTCCCTCACCTGGGACAACAAGCAGATCACCTGGTTCGGTACGTGTCTCTGGCTCTCTCTGGTAGCTCTCTCTCTCTGGCTCTCTCTAGCTCCCTCTCTCTCTTGCTCTCGCTCTGATCGAACCAAAATGTTTGACCCCAAAAAGAAAGTATTGTATGTATAGAAGAATGCCCGCCTTTCTTAAACCTTATGTTAAAGTCTATTCTCCAGTGCTTCCGCAAACATGAGCACTATGGAAGCGTAGACCCTGAGTGTTGCTGTGCTTCCTCAGCCACGCTGGACGGAGGTCTGGGCCTGCTGCTCCCCATGCAGGAGAAGACGTACCGCCGACTGCTCATGTTGCAGAACGCCCTGAACACGATGCTGCCCCACCACGCAGGCCTCAACCCCAAGGCCTTCAGGTACACACACATGCAAATCAATTATTAAAGGATTTGGCTGCTTCACTAAGAACCCAGTTTAACTGTTGACTCGAAAAGTTTTCAAGTAACCAAACTTCATGTGGTGTCCTCCAGAATGCTCCACAGCGACCGGCGGACGCTGCAGAACGCCGTGCGCAACGTCCTGGACGGGGAGCTGCTCAACAAGTACCTGTACCTCAGCACCATGGAGCGCAGCGAGCTTGCCAAGAAGATCGGCACCACGCAGGACATTGTGAGTATGAGCCGGAGGCCAGCACTTCACTGTTTTGGGGTTGATTTAAATACAAAGGTGCTCTAAGGAAGGTTTGAGAGCTATCGTTTGTGTCGTTTGTTAGAAATGCCACACCAATCCTATTGCCATAAGTGAGGAAAGTGCTCCGAGAACACAATAGCGGAGAAAATGGGTGTGTAGTGTTTGAAAGTTTCCATCCCCTGCAGATCTTGGATGACCTCCTGGAGATCGACAGAGTTACGGCTCACTTCTGAGCCACAACATTCCCATTTCCGCATCGTCCCACCAGCCATTTATTTTATAGTAAAACAATTTGAAATGAAGAAAAAAAAAAAAGTGCTATCAGTTTTTTTTTTGTGAACATGAATTGTTATTGTGCAAAAAAAATCTTTTTCAATATTTTGTACACAAATTTATGATTAAACTTGATTTCAGAATCCTGAAATTGGTTCTTTATTTGATGATGTGCATAGTCAGATGAGTGCCATCGAGGAAAAGGCTTCACATTTTCTAATATGTTCAAATAACTGACAACATTGCCTCTTGTTATCTGCATCAAGGTTTTAAATTATATCTGGCATAAAACATAACTATCATCACTGGAGAAAATGTTCACCACCAAGTTTTCCTGAAGTTTTATTTAAAAAATGTTTGCCTAAAATTGGAGACTAAAATACTAAATAAAGTTAAATAGATTAGCTAAACATAAAATTGTACATTATGGTAAAAACATTAAACATTAAACGTCTGTCGATCAGTTGGGAGCAATTCTCTTGGTATAATAAAAGGCGAGTTCTTCACAGCCTTGAATACATTCCTAGCGATGCCCATGGACTATCTCAATGGGATCTGGTGAAAAAAACCAAAGCACTTCTGCCTTGATGCAGTGTTGTCCATGAGTTGTGACCAATATTCTCTGGTGTTTTTCAGTGGTATTCACTCCCTCTACCTCAGGTACTCGTACGCCTCGGCATCCAGGGACACCAGACCAAAATAAGACAGCAGGTTCACAAAGGATCGCGTCAGACTCATCATTGCCATCTCGGAACTGAAAAAAACATAATTCCAATCTTAATTTAAACGACTAGAATTACAACTCTATGGTTTATTTCTGGAACTCCAAACAGAGATTTGCTCCATACATACCGCAAGGCCAGCTCAAACTTGAGGCTCTCCCAAGCCGTCCGCATCCAGCACAGTGCTTTGAGTTTGGACAACACCCCTGTCCTCTCCGCCTGGAACTGTCCCCACCCACGTACCGCACTAAAGGACAGAACAACGTTTTAAACAGCAACTATTAAACATAATCAGTGCACTGATTCACACAAAACATTTTTGGAATCTCTGAACATATCTCTGTTCGTATCTGTCACGATACACATCCATTTTAAGGTTCTTCACGTTCTGGCCAGTGCGGCTGATTAAAACAAACAAAACAAACAGTAACATTTGGCAGTGAAAGGTGTCCAGATCAGACTGCCAAACTAACACTAAGCCTTCCTTACATTTTCAGATGAGAGAAAATGTAGATATTATTCCATCCAGAGGGTTTATATAGTGCACCGATACTAATGTAGATGCCTTGGAAAGTATTTTAGTGAAGCATAAAAAGCAACCAATGGCAAAAACGCATTCTATAGGGAATGTGGAGCTACATCACGCCGGGCGCCATCTTGTGAGGCAGAACCACCAGGAGTAGCATTTCAATAGCATTTGGGTGGAGTAAACCTTTAGAATCAAGTACATTTAAGACTATTAAACACATAGAAGGTAGTACTTCAATCTTAAAAAAAAAAACGAAGGTCCTAGAAATGGGAAAATTAAAGGGCGACAGTAGCTCATGTGGTAAAGCAGGTTGACTAGTAACCGAAAGGTTGCTAGTTTGATCCCCGGCTCCTCTTAGCTGAGTGTCGAGGTGTCCCTGAGAGAGACTGCTGACATCCTGACGAGCTGGCTGTCACCCTGCATGGTTGACTCCACCGTCGGTGTGTGAATGAATAGTTGCAAGTCGCTTTGGATAAAAGTGTCAACAAAATCCCCTAAATGTAAATGCGGTCGGGGTCCATACTGCCGACCGACAGAGACATGGCCCTCTAAACACGCCTCATTCCCCCTAGTGTTAACACGGCACACCGTCAACTTTACATTCCCTAGCGACAGTTTTCGCCAACGATCAACACTCATACACTCACCTCTTGGCCATGACGTAGTAGCGGTCCACCGGGGCGCCCAGCGAGATGTTGATGCTGCGCACTGTGTTGAGGTTGCGGAACACCAGCAGCATGGGCCGGGGCATGGACTTGAGCACCCGCATGATGTTCTGGAAGCGGTGCACGGCCATGTCCTGCATGTAGGCCGTCTCCTCGCGGCTCGGCAGGCTGGACAGGCCCAGCTCCCTCATGTTGATGGGCCGCTGCAGCAGCATCTCGCTGAACAGGAAGTACTCTGCAGGAGCACACGGAGAGGGAATTCATTATTCTGTCTGTTCTAACGTGTTGCGGTGATTGCGACTGGACTCTCCTTATGGTTAACCGGCCAGAACCCCTTTAATATGTTTGGCCTGTATGTATGCATGTCAATTATGGCATCACTTGCACTCCTGATCATCCCTGGAAGGAGGGACCCCCCACTCTTCGTTCCTCTGTGCTAATTAAGAGAGTTAAGAGTATTTTCTTGCCCTCTGGGGGGCTAGGGTCAAGAGGGTGTCATAAATATTTGGCCTGTTAAGCCCTTTGAGACTGTACCTGTAATTAAGGGCTGTACAAATAAAACTGAATTGAATTGAGGGAGACAGTGAGTTCGGGCCCTACATGTATTATGTATTCGTATTGCAGTTAGTTGGGTTATTCTGATATTAAAATGAGATGGGTGAAATGGGTTTTAGAGTGAAATGCTGATGTTTTCATGTGCCGCCTGTTCATTACTTAATTTACCATTTCAAGTTGAAAAGGAACACTGACAACAGTTTAGTAACAAGGAGTTGAAGATTAAAAGAGATGTAATGGGTTTCATAGTGCCATGATGCAACCAAATACCCACTTAAATGCCGTCGTTGTAAGATTCAATGGCCCTCCATTAAGTAAACCTTGCTGACGTTACATAGTTAACCAAAACCAGAGAAGAGCGTATACCAGAAGTGCGGGAAAGCATTCTTGGACAGGCTGAAACATGGTGTTTGTTTGTCATGTAAAAGGGTCAGTGAACCCTTCATCGTTTTCTTTGTTTAAAACGTGGTTATGTCTTATATGATCTTCGACAGTTATCCATGGCATTTTATAAAAATTAGGCCATTATTTAGGGAGAACTGGTGTAATCCTGTTTTAGCCGTCCTCCATCAACCAGTGTGTGAATTTTCTCCACTGCTCTGAATATAATTTGCGTTGGTCAAACCCAAGGCCCTTGGACGTCAGGAAAAATTGACCTAAGAATTCACTAGATCTAAATGAGTGCTGGATTAAAAAAAATAATTAAAAATAAAATAAAGACCTTTAAAGTGCTTGGAGCAATAAAGAGGTCCTCAACAGTGCTTGGCTTTAGCCTAGCGGAATCCGAGCATGAGCCTTGTGTGATCCGTCAGCTCAACATTCACCTAGGATACAATTTTTATACATCTGGAGTGCTGGGCCAAGCTTGATACATGTTCTTCCTCTCCAGTATCACTGCATTTTGCAATAGAATCAATCGCTATCTTTACTTTATATTGTATTGTTGCTGCTATGTAGCTGTTGAGGAACAAAGCATAAGAATTATTCTCTTGTATACAATAAGATGTAATAAAAGCAATTGTGATTCTCTTCACGTGGGCTACAAGCACACAGCGATGTGCTGATGGCTGTGCCGTGTCAATGGTTGTTGTGCTCTCTTGCAGGCATTCCTAGCTCAAATATATGGCTGGTTGCCTAGCTAACCCGCGTTGTTTAGCCCCCCATCCTCCATCTCTGGTTCGGGACGAATGACACACCCAGCCCGTGGTGGCACAAGCTATCATCATGTATGCCAACAACAACCAGCTATCGGTAGAAAATAATGACTGAATGCGTGTGTTCACTGTTGACATAATAAGTGATAGAATGTTTTCAGATGCTGCAGTCGATACATTTTTGTTTTAATCTGTCATTTTCTGCGGCTTTATTGCTGAAACACACATTACTATTCAGTCAGAAAATACTGTCCGTAATACACTCCATCACTGCCCATGGCATCTTTCGACCACCCAGCCAGACCAGATCAGAGTTTATAATAATGAATCCTTATTTCCTGGGTGTATATATGTATATAATAATGCAATTTATTTTGTTCCCGCACAGTAATTGTGAGCGGAAACAAAGTCCATCACAGTAGCATGCGCATTTATTTTGCTTCACCTCTGCTGCTGCTGCCTGAGCCTTAATTTGGGCCTGGAAAAACCCTGAATCTGTCCTTGAAATGCATCCTTAGTTCCCAGATGTGAGAATGTACATACAGTGACACTGAAGTGAACGGAACACTAATTTCACTCTTTACCAACGAGCCAGTCCATTGCAACTGGTGGGTCGAATCAAGCCAAGGTTAACCACTGTGCTCATGACCAGGATATTTAACATCAAAGGATTCACACTGCCTGCCGCTCAGTCTCTGGCTCTAATTCTGTGAGCATGTGCAGTGAAGTGTGAACACAGAATCCAATTCTGGATTCTGGGCACTATTGGAAAAGGCTTCCTAGCTTGGAAGCTTACAAACCAAGATACAGCCCGGTAGCTCCTATACAATTGTTTGGAATCTAATGGATGACAATGAATGGCTAACTACCCATTTCAGAATGCGTCTACACTGCAAGAGGCAGCGAGTTGATCATGGCTGATCTCATCTCGGGCTGGACGATGTCATCAATGAACATAGGGTCTTATCAAACAAGCCACATTTTTTAAGCCTCTTGGACTCATAGTAGAACACCAGGGTGTGGGGTTTATCCCATACACAGCGTCACTCATTATAATGATAATACACAACAAGGGAACTCGCTTAAAAAAAAAGAAAAGGCACAAAAAGTTAGCATGGGACTTAACCATGGGAATAACAAGTTTCTTAAATGTCAGAGTTTGAATTGCAGCGGAATCGCGGTCACTTACACTTTACAATATCCTTTATCTTACACTGAACAGAAACATGGCTGTCCTTCATTGTTCCATATCAACACATTTTACTATAATTACTATAATTGCTTTGGCCATAAAAAAAAAGAGAAAAACAAGCCATTCATCAAGCTGTTCTGTAGACAGGACAAACAGTCCTCACCTTCGACCCCAAGCGCAGCCGAGTATTTCTTCATGGCTGCCTCGTCACGCAGGATGATGGCCCTCCACAGCTTGCAGAGGGACGCACGGTCGCTGCAAAGTTCAAAGTTCACACCCAGTTAGAGTCCTAGATCACCCCTCCCTGTAAACATTAGGTTCATTTGTGGACAGGCCAAGTCTGTTATTATTTTTTTAATTGAACGTTTTTAACTATGTATGTGTATTCATTTTGAATAAAGACGACTTCTTGGACAGAACTTTATTCTCTGCCAATAGTCGTCAACAGCTATGAATAACTCTTCCAAAAAGGCAGACATTTTAAAGTGTGAAACCAAGCAGCCCTGTGCTTTAAAATCAGCCGTGCTAATCTGCTTATAAACTTGGCAAAACAAACCCATAACAACAGCACCTTGAAGGGAGAGATGGATGCTGTACCTTTGACTGAGGTGTTGATACAAGCCGTGATCCAACAGCACCAGCTCTGCCTTGTTGTCCTGACCTCGTCTCACCAGAACTGCAGCACAAGCACATCCTCAGAGCCCCGCTTTGGCCAAGCTTGCGCTTTTAGTGTGACAGAGTGGGCGGTCAACAGCAATTACAGAAATTATACACTTGTACACGCACACCTCTTACATTATTGCAGTGTCTTCACAAGGTCAGCACAGTTCTGTAGTTTTAATCAGGGTAATATAATTAAATCATGCACGTGTATTATGAAAATCCAAAATGAGTGTAATCAATGCCAAAATACCATCACACCTTTATCTCTTGTGCGTGTGCGCATGTCTATAGTGGTAATGTGTAATGTGTAGTATTAAATCTATACAAATGCACATTTCTGTGGCAAGCTCTCGAGTGAGGAACCAGATCCAGTCATCTATCCTGCCCCTCAGGTTTAATCTCTTGATCCCGTTCCCTGTCCGTGGTGAAGACCTGATATACACGTTACCCACCGTTGCCCGGGTGTGGGTCTGCGTGAATGAAGCCTGTGCTGAAGATTTGCTCTGCAAACGTGCAGATCAGTTTGTCAGCCGTCTGCAAGGCACACATGGTCTGTGTTGTGTTATAATGCTGTGGTGATCATCACTGTGCTCATGGCTGGCACCATCAGAATCATCATCATAGTCATCACCATCATCATCATCATCATCATCTCTTACGTCTTTCAAACTCAGTCCTTGTTTCTTGATCTCTGCCACGTTGTTCACTTTGCAGCCCTCGCAGAACTCTGCCGTCAGCACCCTCTTCAAGCAGAACAAACAACAAAACAAGTGTGACTTCATCAGTAGCATGTCCAGACACATTGAGAAGGGAGACAAAGAGTTGCAAAGTATATAACAGGGACAACCCAGCCTTTACGAAGGGGTGTGGAAAACGCATATTTAACTAAATGTACTTATTTATTCATATGCAAGATTTAGTAGGAATGGCAATCAGGAGTAGCCAATCACATTTCTGTGGGAACATGTGTCTTCAAGGCTACCCCCCTGCAATCAATGGATGCTACTGTTCCCCCTCACCTTACTGGTTTCCTTCCAGAAGACTTTGGGAACAACGATAAATTTCAAGTGATTGAGCTCCACTGCGCACCTCTCTGAGTTCTTGGCCTCATTTTCAAAGTCCAACTCTTGGGCTAACGTCTCCTTCAGGTCCTGCGGTGATCAAGAATCACAGCGTCAATCGTATCAATCGAACATCACCATCCATCATAAGATGTAAAAATGTAACGCCACGTTATTGTATTTATTCAATTTCATCAAAACCAAATTGAAGGATCGTTGCTTGTCCCTAACCTAGAATGCCAACCTTGAGCACCCATCTGAATCCAAAGCTGGGGTGCATGAACGCAACAATGTCCAGGAGGAACTCCAAGGTCTGGATGTCACCGTCGAAGCGTTGCCTGAGGTCGATGTATTGCACCTGTGGGGAAATAAACCAACAAACATCATGAGTTTCAAACCCTAAAGAGTGTGGGGAAGAAGACTCTCAGATACTTTTGTCATGGTGAACGCGCATCAACCCACGTGGTACCCACCTTCACAGCAACAGGTGTGCCGTCAAACAGTTCCGCCTTGTGGACCTGGGCTAAGCTGGCTGCGGCTATTGGCTCTGGGTCAAATTTTCTAAATAGCTCATCTGGGGATTTACCAAAGTCTTCTTGAAACAGAGCGTCCACCTGTCATTCAGAAAATGGGGGTACAAGCAAAAGTGCACCGCTGATCATCTTCTCCCAACAACAAGCATAACAACCAAATACGACCGATCATTTTTGACCCTCTCCCTATGAATCCGGACCGTGTTATGTCGCTATTAACACTCCCGATAAAACAACCGTAACTTTGAAACGCACCTCTTTGTAGCCCCTGATCAGTGCCTTGTCCTCCAGTATCTGCAGCGTACGGATGTACTCAACAGGGAAGAGGTGGTTGAAGGAGCACAGGCCCTGGCCCAGCTTGATGTAGATCCCCCCGTTCCTCACCGCGCCGCTCACCATGCGGTCCGCCGCCCTCTGGTGGCAAGCAGACATCGCCGCCAGGTAGGGTGGGCTGCTCTGGCAGGGCGACACACATTTGTGACTCAAGTTTAGTTCCACTTGAAATAAGCCTCACTGCGGGCTCCGTCATGCGGACAACTTTGCTTGTGGTGCATTATGCAGCAAGGCAAAATTTGAGTTCACGCGTGTCTGAGTGTTAAAAAGTGGTCACATTTGACTGGAATGGCTAGTGAAGTCAATTTCTTTTGTGCACAGACATGCAGTCTCTGAGCTTGAATAGAAGTGAGCTGAAAATATGACCGTTTGGAACTGTAACCCTTTGTATGATATTTTGACCCATTGATTTAAAAAAAATGTAAATCAATTATACCTCATCAAGGTGGCGTAACGCCACGTTGGTGGTCCACCAGTAGTCCACCGAGATGTGGCACCCGATCGTCAGTGATCTGAGGAGAGTCAATAAAGACTTTTTCTTTTCAAAGAACCAGTACACTGTCATGTGACTTGATGGTGATGATGTAATCAAACCTGCAGAGCCGTCTTTTGCCAGCCACAATGTTCCTGATTTTCCTTCTCTGCTGAGAATCGGCCAGGGCGTATCCAACCCCCCCCATCGCAACAGCAGCCGTGACCCCTAAAACAATCTTCCGTCTCCGCGTCATGCTCCTCCCGTCCCTGGAAGGACGATAAGTCAAGCCAGGAGTACGGACAGGGAACAGATGAGGTGAACACATGTTGTTGATGTACAATTCACACCTCAGGGAGGTACTTAACGATCGCAGGTGGTGTGGTGAGCCGGGATGTGCACATCTGGAGAACAGGGGCATGTGGCGCATGCACAAGCGCACCTATAGGAAGGAGGGAGAGCTCAAGTCAAACTGCATTGGGAACCACTCTGCAACACCTAGCCAGGCATAGCATTGGAGTATTGACGTGATAGCAAGTATTTTGTAGAGCCGGTTTGGGTGGGGGTCTGCGTCAAGGCCACTGTGACCAGCCTAGAAAACGTTGTTGTTTTACCACCAGTCCCTGTGTGTGTAAGGGACAAAATGTCTGTACACTGACAAATTGATTTACTGATTAGCCCTAGCCTGTGTCAGGGACTTCAATAGTCCCTGGTTGTTCTCGTGGTTTCTGCAACACTTAAATATTAAAAGAAATGTGAAACTCCCAAGTGATGCCAATGCTTCAGTATGCCTCAATGATAGCTACCAAAGCTTTTAGGAGATCGTATTATGCCTCCAGTCCAAGGAAATATGACTAAACAACTATGACATTCTTTATTCACAACATCACTTCTTTCATAAAAATATACGAGTAATCTGCCAATGCAAAGCAGGTCTAACTGACCGACTCATCTGTAATGTTGGCAGTAATGTTTCAAGAGCCTTTTCAGTTTAAGCGTACTGGGGTCACTGCTAGGTTGGGCTCCTGTGCTGGTCCTGTTCGCGACCACTGATGAACATTGGACTTGTCTAGTAAGCAGACTCAAATACAGTTAAACAACACAAAACACTGAGACATTACCACTTTAGATGCCTCCACAGCCATACTTCCTGGGCGCCGAGCAGATCTGTCACCGCGGTAGAGGATTCAACTAATGTATTCTTCGTTTCGGCAATAATGTAACCTTCGGTACGCGGTACTTCGGTAATGTAACCTTCTGTCTGTCTCGAGGCTAGAGCCCCCCCCCCCCTACATGAGACTCCTCCCAACCGCGTAGCACGGGCTGCTACGTAGTTGGTCACGTGGAAGCAGTCCCCTGTTCGCCCCGGTACAAATATGGAGAAAATAATTAGACCTCCAACCCTTTTAGGTCAAGTATCAACTAGGCTTTCAAGCATTAATCCATTTCACATAAAAAAAAATAATAATAAGTTCGTCTTCATGTTTTATGAGCTTGTTCTTCCCTGATTGGTCGGTTTGTCCCGCCCAGGCCTATTCAGATGATTCAGCTGTTCAGCTATTCATTCATAGTCGCATTGCATTTCATTACGCTACATTACATTAAGTATTTTTCATTGACGCTTTACGATTCAGTTGAAGCTGATGCATTCAGCGGATGAGACAGCTTCTACCCCATAGCCATAAGTGAACTGAACAATGCAAAATAAGAATAACATTCACATTCAACTAGATCTCATTTCACAAGCACCTAAAAACATCCTGCTTGTACCAATTTGCACTACAAAAAAACTGGAAACACTACTGTGCAATACCGTTTACCTCAGCTGCTATTCTTATTTAACTGTATATTTGATCTTTATTTGTTATTTGTATATTTGATCTTTATTTGTTATATCTATATATTTATATATAAATGTGTTGTTGTGTCGCACTGTCTGAATGACATTTAAATGTCGCTGTTATGTGCAATGACAATAAACAGAATTCTATTACATTGATCAATATGGATGGAGACGTCATGGATGAAGAACATTTCCCTTGAAGGAAGAGCAGATCAGCCTTGTCCAGACGGAGCTTCAGGTGGTGTGTTGACATCCACTGAGTGATGCCATCAAGACACGCCATCTTGGTGACAACGTAACAACACAGAATCAGTTGTCATCTGCATAGCAGTGGTAGGAAAAGCCATTTGACCAAATGACAGAACCCAGTGACTTGGTGTACCCTGAGGGCCCTTTAGTGTGTGACCACAAGGTTCCCACACAGATTATTTCCAGGGGACACTGTAAGTGCGATCCTTGAGGTAGTTTGTGACCAGGGAGGGAGAGGGCAGAGCCTGAGAGTCCCAGTTCTCAGTACTGTGTCAAATGTAGCAGAAGGGTCCAGTAGAATGGCGACGGAGAGGGAGGCTCTTCTAGCAGTTTGAGGTTACTCTGTGACGGCAAGGAAGGCAGTCTCAGTTGAGTGGCATTTGCCTTGAATTCAGACTGATGAGGGTCGAGATGTTGTGTGCTAAGAGTTCTCAAGTGTTTTCGAAATAAAGAGAGACAGCTCTGTAATTAGTTACATCACATTGTTTGAATCTGTTTTTTTTTTAAAGTTGGTTCACTCTTGCTGCTTTAAGAGTGTTGGGGAAAAGTCAGTTGTCAAAGAGGTATTGTTGAGATTGGTGATGAAACTATGGAGGTTTGGAGAGATACACTGGAGGTGAGAGGGGATAGGGTCGAGAGGGCAGGTGGTGGGCGGTGGGAAGGTACCAGGGCGAGCCTGCTGATAGGTGAGATGACAGAGAGAGTCCACAGAAGAGGAAAAGGTTGAGAGAAGGGTGGGCCTTGCTCTCCGGAGGCATGGGTGAGAAGGACTCACGTACGCGCAACACTTCTCTGTCAGCAATCGTCACTCTTGTTCATAGAAGTGCGATAGCTTCCTCACGGGTGGGATGACTACACAATCATACTTTGATTGAATAGCGACATGTCTCTACTCCTGGGATGCATTATCTGTGATGGAACACGTTAATGCATTTAACATGGCACCAAGCGCATTTAGCATGGCACCAACTCTGCCTAGAAGTGAAGAATTCTCCAAGAAAATCTATAGGAAAAATATTAATAACGAAAATGAGAGAATGAGAATGTGGTCCATTGTTAAGTGATATCATTGGCCATGGTAAGATGGTTATACAATAAAATACACTACCAAATATACAATATAAATATAGATTACAAAATACAAAATCTATAGTGTGCAGGTGTGCAAGTGGCAACATTATTAATCAGTTAAAATCTGACTAAACCCAACCCAGACAATGTGCATCCTTTGCTGCACCGCAGTGAACTGTGCATGCTTCAATGGTAATAACACAAGGGCCTGCTACAGTTTATTAATAACTATTACAATGTATCAATGTTTAAATGTGTGCTGTTTGTAAAACTTTTTTTGTGTTTTCTAATGTCTGTGCTATTGAATATATGTAAAAAAAAAAAAAAAAATCAACAATCAACAATTATGTAAACAATAAATGGTTGGATTCATGTATTTAACCCTTTTCACTTTCAGGAATTATAAGCATAATTTGGTTGAACATAACATAGGTTTCTCAAGGTTTTCTCCAGGTTTACTTAATCCACAATATTTTGTTCGGAAATCTGCACAATGGTGCAGGCAGGCTATTTCGGCAACTGCACATTAGACCCAGTGTTATGGTTACGTATTTCCATGTGGCAACATGGAAACAAAGCAAAAATAAAAGGCACCCATGAGATCATAAAAGCATATCTCGTTTTATGTTACATCATCTTACATCCGAAAGTCTGCAATGGCTCCCATGGCACTTCTGTGTTTTTTATGTTTTATGGAACATTTTAGATCAATTAGGAATAATACATTTTTTATAAATAATTCTAACGATCATTTTTTTAATGTTTCAATATTTAACATCATAAAAACTACACCAATAAAGTAAATAAACGAAGTGGTGCTTAAAAAATTGGTTAGGTATGGCCCGCTAGAGTTACAGAATATTATAACTTGTCTTTAGAATTTACATAATAATAACATACTACTTTTCCTTTTTGTTTATATCTTTTTTCCCCGTGTGTTAACGCAACACGAGGAACCACCTCAGCAACACCTCAGCCCTCCTCACCGGACTACCGGATGCTGTCAGTTTTGCCAGATAGGGACAGATTTCCCGCCCAATCTGGCAACATTGGCTGCAGCGCGCTTCAGTCAGTGTTGCCAGATTGGGCGGGAACTCAAGCCCAATCTGGCAACACTGGATGCTGTCTGATCCTGTGGCTGCAGCCTTCCTGTTTACGGGCGGGAAGAGCGAACAGAGCGACCGACGCAACGCAAGTGTTTTGTATATCAGCTTATTATTGGCTACGCGTTCGTGCATGGTCATCGGAAAACCCTTTACTTGCAGTTATATGACAGGCGAAGCTGTGCGCAAATCAAATGGTATTTTACCTGCACCATTACTACTATACGTTGACGGGATTGTAAGAGTGCCAAACAGATGGAGGACCCCGCGGATTCTGGCGGCGGCACCGCGGCAGAGGGCCCCGTGGTGCAGGTGGCAGACATCCGCTGGCCCGGAGCTCTGCCTCTGCGTCTGCTAGAGTGGAAAGTCAAACCCGGGTCTCTCGTCAACGTGGACTCGGTGCTGGCCTTGTGTGCCCCGATCTTCTCGGCGGTAGAGAGCGGTCCGAAGCCCCAGAAACATGTCAACAGGGACCCGGAGAAGAAGGTGAAGTCGGACCGCGCCGGAGTGATCAGGGAGCTTTGCTGTCAGCTCGGGCAGGTCATACCCCCTGGGTGAGTTCAACCTAGGCTGTCTAGCCTCTCGCCATCCTTCTCCTCTTGCCCTGTATGGATTAACACAACCCTTACACTTAGAGTTGTTTCCTATAGCCATTGAATAACATGCGTTAGCATGTAGGCTAGCAGCTAGTCTGCTACCTAGCAGAGCGCAGATCTGCTCAGCGTCGGGACTCGGGATGGGTGCAAGCAACACACCGGCGGGCTCACAACTTTTCCAGAGTTTATTTGGCGGTTTAAAAAACGTTGTTATTTGCTATAGACAGACTAAGATGCATACTGGGACGAATTGCTATAATGAGTACTATGTTGTAACTCTGCGGTCTTAGTTGACTGTCTAAAGTAGTGCGAGCAGTGCGAGTCACTCACCAGGCAGGTAGACCGTCCCGCGTCGTAACGCTGCCCGGTGTTACTGCTCCCCCGTGTTACTGCTCCCCCGTCCTCAAGAAATACACTTTCAGTCAATATCGCTTCCAGAGAATAAAATGAATAAGGTTTAAAAATGCATTATCATGTTATAACGTCTGGTGGTTGTTTTCTCATCGGTACACTATAAGAACAACACAGGCTAACACCGCTGACATGCGTACCGCTGACAGGCCATAGTGCACAGAGGGCGTTTGTTTACTCTTGATGTGTACCAACGTGCTTTCTCTGGAAGTATAGTACCACATTGTTACACCTGGGTTAACTAGAGCAAAACTACTATTTGGTTAAAATCCGGTTAATTGGTTTTCTCATTTCCTATTGTCAACATTAGGGGGTGTATTCGAGCTGCTCTTTATAGACACAAAACACCTGCTGCTCAGAAACAGGAACAGCATAGTTGTACATCTCCAGAGGAATTATCCTTGTTAACAGTTCAGTTAACTTATATTGGCATTGGCAAATTTGTTAAATTCCTTTTGTGTTTTGTATCGCTCTAAACCAAGTCTACCGGCATGTTTTGTTACAACTCTGAACTTCAATGCCCTTCATCTGATAATTTCTTCTGTTTGATGTTTCATATCATATATTTTCTGTGTGACACATTTCAGACACGTAAGTCAAACTTACCTGACGCGGTGTAAAATCTGTTTACTCACTTGTATTTTCAATAACAGGGGTGTCATCGTCCGAATTGAAGAATGCAGCCACCCTACAGTGATGAAAGGACTTTGTGCTGAATGTGGACAGGATTTGACACAGTAAGGAAACCTTTTATGTAATAACGCTTTAAGGGTGTGATGCTACTTCCACAAACTTCATCATATTCAATCTCTAGAGCAAAGTGTACAAATCAATGAATGTATTTTATTGTAACCAAAACCTTCACTTTGCTAAACCATTAAACTCATGGGTTTTAGTTTTCTGTCTTAATCAATAAGATCATAAGAAGATGCATCCATTTTACCTTTTGAACAAAATGGATGCAATGCGTTTCATAGTGCAGGCTAAAGCTGATTTCATGTACATTATGACAGCTGCCAGTGACTTTAAAATGCCATCATTCCCCATATGCCTATTGAGTGGAGAGAACCACATCCCATATGGATTGCAGATGTTTTGATAATACCCAGCAGTCAACGACATCTTCATCTTAATTTATATCAATATAAATGGCATATATGAGACTATAATATTAAGAGGAAAGGTAAGCTTATCTTGAGTTTCATTTGATTAAAAAGTTGAAAACACTTTCCCTGGTCTAATAGGGCTGGGGAATATGGAAAGATATGGCGGCATCATGACACTCATGGGAAGCTAGACAGAATATTCTACATAGAAGTAGTGCCTATGAATAAAAAATATGATTCTGAATGGGGTTAAAACCTTGAATCATGTGGTCATTTAAAGTTAACCAAATTTATACTCCTTACAATTTAAATAGTTATAATTATCTTTACTACTATACAATACCACTCAGAGACAATAACCAATCATTTACAAAATAGCCCTACATTTACACTAACTAAAATTGTGCGTACTCTATATCATTAAAGCCAGCAGGTGGCACCAGAGATTTTGCATCGAAGTAGGACACCTCATACCATTTTCTTCATTGGCTCTAAGTCATTTGGAAAACAATTTGACATGGCAGGCTGCTTGTACAGTATATGAAGTGATCACACATTTCTCTCTGATGCATTTGTTTACAACAGTCTGTTGGACAACTGCATAAGCAGAGGTGTATGAATCCACTGCTGTGGATAATTGACCAGAAGTGCCATAGTGACTGATGCCAGTTAGTAACAGAATCAACAAGCTTCTGTTTAATGGATAATATTGGAATTGACAAAAGCATAAAGTCCCAATCTCAAGCTAAAAAACGGTATTGAGATTTTCAGTGTCAGTAGATGTTTTTAGATATATTTATACCCCTGTATTAGGAAATATTTTCTTGTTGACAATCACAGATTCTAGATGCGTTTAAAGATAATTTACATCTTAAGATTGCTTCACACTCAATCCATTTTTTTACGATGTTATCCTCCACTCAGGCTCCAGGGCACTAATGGGATCACGGCAACGGTCTCCATGGTGCACATCGTGCCTGAGTTGATGGTCAGCTCAGAGGTAAGCCACGTCTCTGAAGGGAACATTGTTGTCCGTTGACATGACCCTTGTGACGTGTTTAACGCAAACTAATAGCCCTTGGAGAACAATTTCTGTGCCCAACCGCTTGGAAACCTTGAAATAAATAATAACAACCTTTATTTTACCAGGTTAGTTTCATTGAGACATAAAATCTCTTTTTCAAGAGAGACCTGAAATGCCATCGTGGATGCCATCGTTGGCATCCACTTTTCTGTGTGCATTGTGGTGGTTGGATCTTTGGATGTTTTGAATACCCTCCATGGGCATGAATGATAAATGGTATTTTAATCTGGACTAAATATTTCGACACCAAATACAATTTTATAATACAAGAGTTCAAATTGTCTGAATGTGAAGAATGGTGTAAGAATGGCTACTTGCCCCTAGATTGTTCTAGACAATGGTGGGAAATCACCATCCATTTATTGCTAACAGTTGACATATTGTAAAGATTCCTCACTTCCATGTCCCCCTCCCTCCATACCTCTCTTCCCCATAAACGCACACCCTGCCGCAGCAAGCAGAACAGCTGGGCCGAGAGGACCAAACGAGGCTGCACCGCAACAAGAAGCTGGTGCTCATGGTGGACCTGGACCAGACACTGATCCACACCACGGAGCAGCACTGCCCACGCATGTCTAACAAGGTACTTTAATGCAAGCCGTGCTCCCGCTGCCAGCGCAGCCAGAGTGCACTCGAAACAGCCGTCCCCGGCACCTCTGTGTACAACGTACCAGCCATAAGCCTGTACGCATGCACACGTTGGATGCTGTGTATAGTTTTGTGTGCCTTAGTCGTTGTCTTTGTTTTCAGTTCAGGGATGGTGGTTCACACAATCATTTTATTTACGATACCACTTTCAAGAGGCAGAGAAAGTTCTCACTTCTCTTCTTTTCAACTACTGAAACCCAAGCCAATATCTAAATCGGGCTGGAAACCATAAGTCAAACTTTAATCTCTCTTCTTTATATGATCAGGGTAAGTGGACTCCTTTTGTTTTCTTTCCTTCAGGGGATCTTCCACTTCCAGCTGGGGCGAGGCGACCCCATGCTCCACACACGGCTGCGTCCGCACTGCAAGGAGTTCCTGGAGAAGATGGCCAAGCTGTATGAGCTGCATGTGTTCACGTTCGGAAGCCGTCCCTATGCACATACTATCGCAGGTATTGCACTAATCCTACATTTTAAGGTCTATTTTTTATTATTTTTTTCTAAAATGTACTGGAACATGACATTTCCTGTATAAACTTTCTAATGGTGGCATACAAGAGGCAAATCATGTTTTGGTCTACTGGCTACATTCGAGCAAAATGCTTTCCCAAAGCTTAAAACATTCTTGCACCTCGCAACCTGGCCAGCTGCTGTTTTATTACCACCTATACACCAGCAGTGGATTTATGTCTGACTCCTCTTTGAAGCAGGTTAAAACCGGCAGAGACACTTGGTTGTTGTTGTAGTGCTCATTTCAGAACACAGGAGGGCAGAATTTGTAATTTTTTCCCATTCTGAAGTGCATTTTATTCCCCAGATATCATGTTCCCCTAGCATGTTCTCCAACATGGTAGGTACTACACTTGCAATTGCTAGTGAATTGACAACCAAACATAGACATGTATCCTACCTTTTGTCAATCCCTTGAATTAAAAAATATAGTGGGACTATCGACTCACCCAGTGGATGGAAAGAGACTGAAGAGGAAGAAAGAATAGGCCTGAGTGTACTCTGACAACAAACCCTTCAGCATACATGAGGGAGTCTCTGCTCCCTAGTGCAGGGACGGCTCTGCCTCTCATGGTGGAAGTCTTTTGGAAGTATTGCAGTCGAGAAAGCACTTTTGGAGTTTGGTTCTGCGGGCAACCAAGGTCAGTGCTCATCTGATTGGTTGTGCCTGCGCAGCCGCCAGGGTTACTTTGAGGATGACCTCTTCCAGGTCAACAATGTGATCTTCCTCCCTTCACCACACTCCTCCGCACCCTGTTGCACCGACGACTAGTAGCTGCTCTAATCCTATTCAAGTCTCTCTAATACTTGCCTAGCATGCTGCTCACAGCTGCGGCCCAGCATATATCCAGGACATGGTCAAGCCGTCCACCCCAGCTTGTCCACTGCACTCTGAGACTGACAGACGGCTTGCTACTCCCTCACTATGTGGGGACCCCCGTTGCCGTTCAACCACCGTTCATCTCCATTGTTTACTGTCCTGTCTCCGCAACGAGCTCCCAACTGTCATCAGCACAGCTGAAATCTACCTAATCAATGGTCAGATACTGATCTTGTTACAACGATAATAGCTACATGGTCATATATCTATAAGATATATAATATCTTTTTAATATTTAATTAGTTCAATATTAAACCAATGCATTTCAATCGGGAGATTATTTTTGACTTCAGAAGGGAGGGCGGAAGGAACATTAATATACACAATGTATGCAGTGCACTGTTCACGTTGCTAACGGCTCCAAACCAGTCAACGACATAAAGTGCGGCAACTGAGCTGCCGTCAATTGTGTTGTTTTTGTCGTAAACTAGGGTCCACTGGCTAGGAAATAGACAGATATTCCAAGTCCTTCAAAAGGCACCTTGGAATATCTTTCTATTTTCCGCAGTTTAGACTTATAAGTTACTAATAAGTTACTTTTGTATTGAACTTGACTCGTTTTTTAAATCGCTGTCTGGTGGCTTGTTACGACACTCTGAGAGCTGCGCATGGACGGATTTTGTAGTGCGCCTTTAACTTATTTGTGAAAGCAAAAAACCGAAGCCCTAAAGGAAGTGATGCAATAGGTAGAGACGAGGACATTAACAAGTGAGCTATAGACCTTGGATCTCTTTTATATCAAAGAGGGTCTCAAAGGTCACATACGATTATCTTGGGTGCTCCAGCCCTACAGGAAAGGCTCACACAGCATCATCAAATGCTCCATTGAAACGCATTGGCAACAAGCCGTTGCTAGAAATTAATCTATATTAGTTGACAAGAGATGGAATCTTGTCCATTACAACTTCATCCAGGTTGCATCTTGGGATTTCTCTGTGAAAATTGTGGGTTAGGGTTGGCTTTTTTCCAGAGACCCACAAGGTAGTAAAGTTTCAGGGTAGTAGGACCTTCCTATCTCAAAAACTTTCTATCACATTCTGATCCACTAGGTCTTGCATGCAACACTTCTGAGAGGCTTTGTTAAAAAAAACAGTCCATTTTAGTTGTCGTTTTCGGGACCCTGGGAAATGTGTGTATACATTTTGGCATCTCTAGCTATCTCGAAAAGGCAGGAAAAGGGGCCTGACCTCCATCATTAAGGTAAATGTGCATAAGACAGGTTCGTTTCTAGTCCCCATTTTTGGTGGGATGGAGGTGTAAATTTGTTCCTTAAGGTGTGTAGATACAGCTGGCCTGTTTTTGAAGTCTGGGGTCAAAAGGTCAAAAGGAGTGGGCACCACGGCCCTTATGAGATAACAAAAATGTGAATTTCTTTCATAACTTTTTGTCGTTATTAAAGAGAGGCCTGATTCTCAGATATGCATGTTGGATGGCTAGGGTGTAGGTCTGGAAAGAACTTCAGGCCAAAATCTTGCAAGTGAGCCGCTGGGTGAGGTGCAACGAGATGGAGCACTTGCTGAGTAATTTCTTGTAGGGCTGGATACCCCAAGTTGATAATCGTATGCGTCCTTTGAGACCCCCATTGATATAAAAGAGACCCCAGGTCTATAGCTTACTTGTTACTGTCCTTAACTCAGAAGTTACCTATTGCATCACTTCCTTTAGGGCTTCGGCCTCCTAATTGATCATTGTAGTATGTTTGAATGGCCTCTTTCATAGATATGACACCACCACCACTGGAGCGTGGCAACAATTCTCCATATCCATATGGGGAGGGGGGGGGGGGGGTGCTGCTTGTGGACAGTAGGGGTACACTAGACATAAATAGGAAGCTTGCAATGAGCATTTCAATCACCAGAAATAGTCAATACACACTCAGGGGGAGGAATGACCTCTCACACATGATAACTTAATTCATTATTTCAAAGAACCCTGCCTCGTTAAATCAATGAGCTTGATGTTTTGCTTTCACGAATAGGTTATGTGTCACTACCAAATATGTCTGTGTGCATCTCTCAGAGTGACGTAACAAGAAACAAGACTGTGATTAAAAAGAACGAGTCAGGTTGATTACAAAAGTAACTTATTAATTACAAGTCTAAACTGAAAAAAATTTAAAAGATATGGGGGGCGGTCGATTGCAAACACCATAGCAACTATGACAGTTACGTGACGTGGACGCAGGCCCATTGAAAAGAATAGACACGTAGGCGTGTCACATGTTTAGAGCCATTATTGTCCAAAACGGACTGTGAGGAGAATACTTCCTGGTTTCACGTCCTCTGTTAGCCAATGGGATAAATGCTCAAAATGTCTTTATGTGAAGCCATCTGGTTAATACTGCGCTTTCCCTAGGCGTCAGATATGGCCGTGGAGGGATTACATTGTAATGAGTTGAAAACCCCCTGCGTCGAATTAAGATGCACAAGGTCACCCTTTGCGTCAGCCGGTAATGCCAAAAGCCCCTGACCAAGCGTCGGTTTTTGATGAACTCTGAGTGAGACTGTGTTGAATGGGCCTATAGAAGGTTGTTTTGGGAAGAAGCGTCAGCTAAATAAATACAATGCAATGAATTATTGCATTGATTGTCTTTGTGACATTAAATGCTGCGAGTTGTAGCCTCTCTTGAAGAGATAATAAGACTATCATGTGAGTCAAAATGGGAGGCTGCAGAAGTGAAGGTTAACCCCCAAACCAAGGTCCACAAATATAATAAAATGGCACATCTAGCTAAAAGACTCCATTGGAGAGATGGTATTAAAATAAATATAAGGGAAGGTCATTATGCAAATGTTGTCTCTGGTCTCTCATGAAGGGATTTCTGCGTTGATTTTCTAACTTTTATGTTCAGAGCGTGTGTGTGATACATTTTTTGTGTGTGTGATTGTTTTGTTTTTATTCCTGAAGGTTTTTTGGACCCTGAAAAGAAACTCTTCTCTCACCGCATCCTCTCCAGGGACGAATGCATCGATCCTTTCTCCAAAACGGGGAATCTAAGGTTTTAATCTTTATATTCTCTATAAAATGTATGTCTTAATCGATTAATTGCAATCTTCTCAAACTCAAAGCTGATGCTTGGAATAAGAAGGTTAAAACTGATTTAACTGATGGTAGATGGAGCTACTTGAAAATAAATTATCACAATATGTCAAAGGTGCTTTAGGTAAGATTTAAGAGCCATAATTTGAGAGTGATTGGCTTGAAATGCCATAGCCATCAGTCAGTTAGAGAGAAATACCATGTGACCATCAGTGCTGGTTGACTGTGTCTGTCCCTTTATGTATGCGCCTAATTCGATTTTAGATGGCTGATTCCTGATCATCTCTTCCTGAATGTTTTTGTTAACCCATCTTGCCTGTCAATCACATTGAATGCAATTCTTTTCAGTGTTGAAGAAACATATGGTGGGAGGGACGTTTTTGGGGTATTTTTTTCAAAATCTTCTTAACCCTTTACTGCTGTCTCTTTTTCCAACTGAAGTCTTACCCGAAGCAGTTTCACTTTGGTTTTTAGGCAAATACAGATCCACACATCTTTTAATTCCTTTGAAACGGGCTCAGTGCTTCCCCACAATCCTGATATAAAAGGTATTACTATACTATGGAAGATAAATACGGTAATTTTGCAATAATATAATAAATCTTTCTCAATTATTACAATTATTGAGGTTTTTCATGTGATTTTCATTGGCGTTCTAGGAACAAAACGTTAATAAATCATAAATTGTGCATTAAAAGAGCTATTAACGGTTTAATTAGCAAACTTGGGTAATGCCAAATCTTTTAGTCTTTTTGCCTCCTGTGACCATGTGTGGGCTTATTACTGCGTTGTCCATATGCCATTACATTAAAGACTGCAGGTCTCACGTGTTACGATTGTAAGTATAGGCCTATGGTGACGTTTTTATTGGAGTTATAACCCATTAAACTATTATTAGAAAGACGTTAAAAGACCTGCCGCTGCGACACAGAAGCTGTAGACTGAATTCCCTCCTCAATCAATTCCTTCGTTTTTATTTCCAATAAAGCTCACCAATGATATTCAGTGTGACAACTCCAGCTCATGCATCTCTCGCTCATCTTCCATTAAAGCGATGGAATAGCCAGTAAGTTTCACAGGAGCAGAAGGAATTAGCGATGGGTCCAGTGAGGATATCGATAACAAGGAGTGTGTGAACAAATAGAACAAGTGATTCCCATACTTTGAGAGTGAGATACAGGCTGGTTATTGCATCCTATAACTAAGATAAATGAAACAAACATTCATGGTCTCTGTGACTGAGCATAACGATATTGTCAGTTTTCGAGTCACCTGATTGACTCCTGCCGTCGGCAAATGTCAAGTTTATTAGCCAATCACAGATCATGTGTTTAAGGGCTATATTGGCAGTTAATGATCGGTAAGTGATAGACCAGTGCATCAATGTAGGCCAGTATGTAGAGGTAGGCAGAGGCCTCGTATAGAGTGAGGGATTTATAATGGTACCGTTGAAACCAATGGTAGTTTCATACCGAGTCTCTTGCATTCCACACCCACTGCCCTGAAACCAAACCAGATTGGTTATTTGTGTGTTGACGTGTTTATTTCTGAACGCGTTGTGTTTGGCAGGAACCTCTTCCCGTGCGGGGACTCCATGGTGTGCATCATCGACGACCGCGAGGACGTGTGGAAGTTTGCACCCAACCTTATCACTGTGAAGAAGTACATCTACTTCCAAGGCACCGGCGACATCAACGCCCCCCCAGGCTCCCGGGAAGCCAAGAAGGGTACATTGCAGTTGAATAGTGACGGCAGGCCACTGAATCAATGATTCAATAATAATGATAATGAGTTGATTTGATTTTTGAAATGGTGTATTATGTTGGATAATTGTGTATCACATGACAGGAAAAAAATGTTCCTCCTTGCAACGAGTTGCAAAATTTATTCATTTTCCGTTATATAATGTATTCTACATTCCTAAGCTCTGTGAGAATATCCAGCTCTTCTTGTTTCATGACTCTTGGAGTAGTGCCACATTGCCTCTGACACAAAGGGAGTGCAGAGGAGGTTGATAAAGAGAGGCGGTATTTGATGGCCAGCCAATCACTTGAGTGCGGCCCAATAATCTGTCATAATCGCCACCACATTCATGTTAGTAACCTGTGTCCTGACAACTTGTGTAATGAGCCTTGATGCCTGTAATCCTGCCAAACCTAGTTCAGTATCCTACTCAGAGGGGACCTATTGCAAGGGTCATCCTGACCACACCCTGAATGTCTTTCTGGGCTCAGAGCTTGTTAATCGGCTGCTTACAAGGGAAATCCACTTGGAGACGCTATAATATAGATCCCTTGATTGTAAGGGCAGTAATTCCCTGTCCCTAACAATCCTCAATCTTATTGGTCTAGTCAATGTTTCTCATAAGGGGAAGCCTCGTTTCAAAGGAGCTCCAGCCCATCGATTTAAAAAAAAGATGTTGAGGAAAGAAAGTGAGCAAGGTTGGGTGCAGGTTTAAGTAGTTGGCAGAGATAAGGTGTAGGCAATGTCATGAACTTCCAAAATCCTCAGTTATAAGCGCTTTCTTAGGCCCAATATGCTGTAATTAAGTACGTTGGCCTTGCCATTGCTAATCCTGAGCTGTAGAGCCTTTCAAACTGCAGCGTTCTTGCCTAAAGGTAAAGGCAAGATTTCCATTTGCCCACGCGCACTGTCCACCCTAACTGCCTGCAGGTGACATGATTCTAAAGCTGATGTGTCTCATTCCCCAGCGAGTCGGCCTGCGGAGAGCACTGAATCCACGGGGACATCGGGAACTGAGGAACACAACAATGGCATCAAAAGAAGAGGGAGGGAGACCAACGCCAACAATGGTGGCAAGGAGGAGCCCAACGCACTTTCATCCACTCAGGTAACGCCAGCAGAAACCCAAAGGACACACGCCACCGGGGAGGGGAAGGACAAAGCGGAGCAGGACCCGGACCCAGAATGGCAGGGGGAGGCTAGGTTGACACAGGCGGATGATCCAAGGAAGCGGACGGATCTCGGAGCCCAGGAGGCAAGCGCCAGGACACCGGGCTCGGTAGAGGCGGACGGCTTAGAGCAGCCTTCCCCAGCGGAGGCCCCTGCAGACAACAACCTGGACTTTGACCTGTCCAGTGACAGTGACAGTGAGTCTGTCACAGAGAAGCCCCCAAACGTGGTAGTGGATAGGGTAGCCGGCGGCGACCCCAAGACGAGTCCGTTGGGGGTCTGCGATCAGCAGGATGCTGGCCCCACGCAGAACCCCGAGTGTGGGGATGGGGCGGAGGGAGACTGGGGTAAAGAGAGGGTGGAAGGAGAGGGCGGTAAAGGTAAGGTTGAAGTAGTCGCCGCCACAGCAGAAGAAAGTAAAGAGGCGGAAGCAGTGGGGAATAGTGCGACCCAGGCGTTGGATCCTCCTCCAGTGGGAGCAGTCCCCCCGGGCCCCGAGGACCTAGGCAACGGCTGCTCAGACAAGAGGGAGCCAGAGACTGAGTCCCAGAACAGCGAGCTCTCCGGGGTCACCGCTGGAGAGGAGCTGCTGGAGCAGAGCATGGAGGAGGAAGAGGAGGAGGAGGAGGAGGAGGACCCCGACCAGGACGACCACCTCATCTACCTGGAGGAGGTGCTGCAGAGGATCCACGCCGAGTACTACGCCCGCTACGAGGTCTACCAGCGGAAGGAGGCCCCAGAGATGCCCGACATCAGGCTGATTGTGCCGGAGTTGAAGGGCAAGGTGCTTGAGGGGGCCACCATCGTGTTCAGCGGCCTCTACCCCACCAACTACCCCATGGAGAAGACCCGCGAGTACTACCACGCCAAGGGGCTGGGGGCCAAGATCGGCCGGGGCCTGGTGCTCAACGCCGAGGACCCCTGTCGGACCACGCATCTCATCGCAGCCAGAGCCGGTATGTTGAAAACAACTGCTAGTTATCTTCTGTGCCGACGGGATTTGAATAAATTCTTGTGTGTTTGATGACCATTAACAAAAGTTGTTAAGAACACATCGCTTCATTAAAAGTTTATTTAAAAAGACTGTTTTCCAAGTCTGTGCCTTTCCATGTTTCCAGGAAGTCCACACAAGTCGATTACCGGCTACCATAAATAATACAATAGAGGCGCCAACAAATTTAACTTAACAATCTCCCCTCTTAATACTTGGCTGTTTTAAACGGTTACGGTAGCCTGTAATCGACTTGTGTGAAAACATGGACCTACCGGTAAGGCACAAACTTCCGCTATGCTAACTAAGTTGTTGATGCTTCGTTTTATGTGTAGGGACCCTAATCATGCTACTGCAGAGGTTTGGTGTTATTTCGAGCAATATTAGTGGTTAAAAAATGCTGATTTGGAAGTGTTCGCTGGGGCATTCGCCCTAGCCAATAACATGGAAGCCATTTGGGCTGTTACATTGCACCGGGCAACAAACTCTATACTCAATTATCAACGAAAAAGTGTCTGGAGGGCTTATATGATGTGTTTACATGCCAAAACAAAGACCCCTGGGTTTAATTTTTGCCGGAAATACACTTCAAGCAGGGATTGTAATAACATTCCTTACAATTCAATAGTGAATTGGGCTAGCTAAAATACATATTTTCATGCAAATTAAGTCGGGAGGAAGTTCATGATCTTCATCCACAGAGGTGACGTGAGAAATGTAGAGAAAAGATTGGAGGGAGATGATTTGACCTCCACTAAGGAGAGCCTCTGATTCGCTCTCATGAATAGTTGAGTGAAACGTGCATTTACCTTCTTCTCTTCATTATCTAAAGCAATCAAATCTCCTCCTGATGCGGCAGTACTAACTATGAGAATCAGATAACCCATGGCAAAGACCACCGTGCTGGGGCCGACGGATGTTCACGCATGAGTGGCTTAATTTAAGGCAACCTAATTACTCTGTTTACAGTCAAAGTTGGCACAACAGCAGTGAGTGTCTGTTTACCTCCTCGCTCTGCTGCAGCCATCTGAATTGGAACGAATGGGACATAAGTATGCAGCGCAACCTCCCTTCTTAGACCTTGACGTAAACATTCAATCATATTTATAGCGTCCCCATCCCAATTTATACAAAGTGACCTTATTTCACTGTTAAAACAGTTACGTTTGCAGCATGATATTTCAGTACGCCTGTCGTGGGTGTCTAGTTCCATCCTCTGAAGAACACAGCTGCTCAAGTTCTACCCGCTCGTGTGATTCCTTATTGTGGACGGTAGATTGTGGATTGTGGAGACGAGCCTGTCTGCTGGGCACATGTCAATGCGATGTCTTCATGGTCCAAGCCCTCAGGATAATGATAATGATAATGAGACACCTGCAGTGATGGCTGTGATGAGCAGATCATGTGTCATGGGTTGTTCCCCTGGGCGCGAACAGGGAAGGCAACATGGCTTGCTGCCTGGAGGCACAACACCAAACCAGGTGTGTGAGAAAGAATGAGAACAAATATTGAGTCTTCCTAAAAAAACAACATAAAACATTAATAAAAAAAAAAAAAAGTGCCACAAGTGCTAACATTTTGCATTTTTTCAACATTTTTCTTTCTATTCTTTTGGTAATTGACAAATTATCATTATCTCTATTATACTAAAACAGAGTTGAGGGTGTGTGTGTGAGTCGGAGCTCGGTAGCGCGGCCCTTGTTGCCGTGGGAGCCAGCAACACTTAACCAATCAGCCGACCTCGCTGCGGCAGGGAGACAATCAGCCGGCGTGCTTCAGGGCGAGACCTCAGCCGTCCACTTCAGCCCCTGTGCCCGGAACCATCTCGAGGAGGCTCCACACGTCGGCTGACGTCAGGCCCATGCACACTCGCTTTCGCATTTCACATGGCGGATTGATTATATAATGGTGGTTTTTTAACACACTCCTCCCCGCCCCCCCCCACACACTGGCTGACTAATGCCACCCTTTGGTTCAACCAAAGGGTGGCATTCACTGGGCTCCTGCCGTCACTGCGTATACGTCCATCCGTGTTTGATGGACGTATAAAACGTTTGCCAGATTTTCTCTCTTCAACTGTGCTGAACTAGCTTCATAATCATCCTGAGGTTTCACTTTACATTTCAGGCTGAACTTTCTATCGTCGGGTTTTCAGAGATGGGACGGGGTTGCTGCAACCTAGAACAATCTCAAAGTGGACAAGATCACTGTCTTTATAATTTGTGAAATTCTGAAAGAATCATGAACACCATATTTCACACCGATCAGGCACGAGCTCTACCCGAAGAAGTGAAGGGATCAATATCTGGGCAAGCGGTGATTGCTTGGCTTCTCATGTGTTCGAAGTGGTGAATGAGGTCTTCTCGTCCCAGTTGCAATTTGCAGCTTTCCTTTGTGTCAAGCGTCAATAAATCACAATCACACTGGTGCACAAAACACCAACGTGACACCAATTAACAAAGCTCCCCTTCTCTCCCGTATGTGAAACCAAGTGTTGAGTGTGGTCTCGTTCTTTATTTAGATCGATGTTCACGGTTCATTGATCTTCTGTTCTCTGTAAATGTGGCCATCGATCAATCGTGTCTGTTGGGCATGGACTCCTTTTCTTTACCTGGTCTCTCAACTCCTCCCGTTCCCCCAGGCACAGAGAAAGTACGTCAGGCGCTGGGCTGCAAACACCTCCACATCACCAGTCCCGATTGGCTGTGGTGTTGTTTGGAGCGCTGGGAGAAAGTCGAGGAGCAGCTGTACCCTCTGAAGGAGGAATACTCCAAGACCCCCCGGTAAGGGCCTTGCTGAAGCATTCAGTATATATACCAAGCGCTAAAGCAAATCAAACTTCTTTTTAACTCACCAAGAGATACTGCAGTCCCCGGTGACTTAAATAATCAGTTTACCCAAGACTCCTGCTGTCCATTTGAAGCACGACTCCTGCTGTCAAATTAAATGTAAATAACCACTCTCCACCCCCCCGCTGAGAGATTAAATTACTCCTTTAAATCCTCCCCCCCCCCCCCAACAGGAACAACAGCCCGGCCGCACTGCCCGACCCCCAGGGGATGTTCCACCACCCCGTCTTCCACCCCGCCCACCTCCACCAAAGACCGCCGCCCCCGGCCCCCGAGGTGCGCATCTACGACCCCGTGACGGGGAAGCTGATCCGGCGGGGCCAGCTCGGCCAGCGGCCGCCCCCCTACCTGCAGACCTCGGGGTCCACGTCGCAGCCGGACCACCGCAACGCGGCCCCTCCCAGGTAGGACGGCGGGAATACTCCTTATTCCCTGGCTCTGCTCTCCCTGGAGTGCGGCTCTCTGATGGTTTAGCTGATTTATTCCACGGGCCGCCCACCCGCCTGCCGCTCCCACGCTGCCACCGGTGTCGCCACAGGCCCTCTCCTCCAAGGACAATACGGGATACGGTAGCCGCGCTGAAGTGCTTTCTTCTTGGATGCGAAGCTCTGAATTTAATTAAAATGTTCTTCCGTGCTGGAGATATGCCCACACAGTCTGCATCATTTCCATATCATTATATGGCTTCATTCCCATTAGTGCTTCAAACAGTTGGATGGAACATAGTTGGCTGGTCCGCTGAAACATGATTAACACCAAGCAGTCTGTCTTGTCTGTCTGTCTGTATCCAGCACCTGCACCTCGCTTTTTAAATGGATACAGTTTGACTGGAGAGAGACAATGGCGGCTGGAATGAGGGGGTATAAATCTGTGTGTGTGTGTGTGACACTTAAACAAGCCAACTTATATTAGGTTTGCGCTTGCACAGCGACATATGTTATTAAAATGGCCATCACATTTTGTTTTGGCATGCGTTTCCTCCCGGCGTCATTGCAACAAATTGGTTATTGCTGTTTAGCAGTGCAAAAAATAGAAGGAAATCCATCACCAATCCTCAATTATTTCTCCTCTGGTTTGACAATAGCATCAGACGTGTATCAAGCTCCCATGGTGCTCTGTGACTTCACAGCCAGTGCCTTCTTCCAATTACCATTGACTTGAGGTCGAGCACCCGCCAGAGGCACTAATGAAAAGCATTAAGCGCTGTACTCTGGAAGGTTTGCTGTTTTAATGAGTGTGCCTGAATCCCCTCTGTCTCTTTGTCATCCAGTCTTCTTTATCGCGGACGGCAAAATTATCGTCTCATTTTATTTATCGTGCGATTAATTGATTTATTGCTTATCGCGACAGGCCTAGTCCCGATTACCAACTAGCTACTATGGATGTTAATGATTGATGAGTATTTTGTGAGTCGATGTGTCGGAGTCATGAGTCGACAAATCTATTTTTCTTTTTTCTTTTTTGGGCCCTGCAGCAGTTGCAGGACTCAAAGGATCTGCCCTCTCCTTTAAGACAGCGCTCCACCCATCATATATCAGTGTACATATCAGTTCAGGAGCACACCAATAATGCATTTTTTTTATGAAGTTAATAGAAATGATGATAAACAAAACATCACAGAGCATAGAGCAGGATTGTGAAAGTTAACAATGTCTCACGTCAATTTACAATAGGCAAAATGTGTCCGCGTCACCGTCTCATTTTTTAAATTAGGATATTGATGCTGTGCACCTCCTCTTTGCAACGGAATTTGAAGACATGAAACCATTTAATTTGTTGGATGCGTTGTCATGCACGCAGGCTGCCACTCTGTCAGCTATGCCCGAATCTTCAACGGCAGCTTGCAGGACTTGTGCCTCTCTGGCATTGAGCGGGTCTGCAGGACCGCACTCTGCACAACCAAGTCAGTAAAAAAGTGGTCACAGTCACATACGACTCCGTAGTCAACGCTGTCCAAGCATCGGTGGTGATGGCAACTTTCTCTGTTAAGGACAGGATCTCACGGAGGGAGCCTGCTGCTTCGCTGTACATTTTCTCCAGCCGCACAGTCATAGTTTGGCGACATGGCATGGTGAAATCTGGCTCGAGAAATGCGATCAGATCACGGAACTATAATTTTTAATTGGTTATTTTAAAAACAGAAAGATGTTGCAACGTTTTGAACAGGACATTTAGGAAGTTTTTACACAAACACAGTCTCCCGGGTACACACAGTCTCCTGGGTACCAACAGGTGATGTTTGATCAGAGAGGTTCTGCTGAGGGCTCTGGTGCATGCAGTCCCTACTGAAGTGGCTTGATATGATGTCATTACAACAGGACAACAAATGTGCACAAGCCAAGTTGTTTGCCATTAATGCTGGTACAAAATAGTTTTCAGTCTGCAGTCTGTAGCAATCAGTCAAGGTTTTATTATACTGTTGCTCCTGTTCTACACCATCACATAGTTTATGTTATTAACTTGTTCTGTAACCTCAACCTTTTTCCTCATTTGGTCTCATTGCCATTCCTAATCTTATGCCACCTGCACTATCATCATGAGTTGGTTTTCCTACTGTAGCAGAACCCCATTTTGCGGTGACCAATATGTAGACTGATAGGTCGAGCAAGGAACGGGCATAGTGTTTTCTTTACAAGAATAAACCAAATGCACCTGGCCGAATCCAAACACTACTTTCAGTTGCATGCAATTCACTGACTACTCTTCAGCAGTGCATTCAAAGGGTTGGTCAACACCGTTTCACATGGATGTATTAGTTTTTCATCCTGCACCCTTGGGGTCACGTTAACTTGATGTGGTAGAGTTGAAAAAAAAGAGTAGAAAAGCAGGCAGCGTCTGCAAAGATCTGTAGAAAACAAAGATCCCTCTCTGGGCGTGTGTACCTGCCCATGTGTCCATGGTCTCCCTGGGTCAGGGACAGCACACTGGATGGACTGGTGCAAGCCATTATTTGTAGAGGGAGACAGAGGGAGAAAGAAAGATTTTTCTGATTTTCATGGTTTAATGTTTCTGCTGTTACTGAAATCCTCCCGAGAAAGAATTTCTGGCAAACCATAACGTACACTGTGCAGCAGCCTGGGTCGCAACTCAATAATCTATTAGAGACTGTCTTGTAGCCCTAGTTTTTTTATTTAAATTTGTGCAATAAAAAAGTCCTGGTATTGTCAAACATTCAGGCACCTATTATTTAATAAATGTCTCCTACGGTTTAATGTGAATATGGCTTAAAGCTTTTGTTTTAGAACTAAGATGCCGAAAATTTTCATGATGCAATTTATCTTCACCTACTAAAAGCACACCCTATTTTTTTTTTCGGATTGAATGGAAAAACATTACGTCAGATCACTGTAATCATCAGTCATTGCCACCCCCCCAAGGGTTTCAGATAAAGAATAACGGATAACTGTATCTTTTCTGAGTACTTTTCCATAAGGGGCTTTTATACGACGGGAATTATGTTTGTTTACCAACTGGGGACAATTAACTTGTTTACCCATTTTTCATTTGGTTTTTGAATTGGAATATCATGGTTTGAATCACAACTATCATAAGCATCACACTCATTAAACCATCGTACTTTATTAATACGGTGGAAACATCCTGGGAGGACATTTAAATGAAACTTGAATCACCAAAGACCCAATCAACAGCTGTCTTTCTCTATCCTCAACTTCAAATTTCTCGCTTTATCTGCCTGTATTTTAAACCAGAGTATGCATGTTTAACAGTTATAATATAGAATATAATATACTTTTAATCTGTTTCATGGACTATCACGGGACCCATCAACATATTGTACCTTTTCTCTTCCCCTCACTCTACCAAGCCGTATGTTAGCCTCTTTCACTGGGGATGAATCCATGCTGTAGAGTTGGTTGAAAAATGTTAACCCTTCAAGAACAAAGAAATAGGGCTAGTTAAGCCCACGACAGAGCGAGAATTCAGCGGGAAACTCAGGCTTTCTGACATACTTTGTTGATTGGGACCTTAATCCCTGGCGATTGGCCATCAAGGTGAACACGGTCTATTTTCTCCCGTCTCTAAATGGCTCGGTGCACTGTATGAAACGTCTCTCTGTTGGCGTGTATCGCAGGGTTGGTCAGACGTTGGCAGCGCCCGACGACGAGCAACCCGGCCCATCCAGAAGGAAGCGCGGGCCCAGCATGTCTGATTCCATGCCACTCTACATGCTCTGCAAGGAGGACCTGGACAGCATGGACAAAGAGGTGAGGAGACCGGGGGCCCGCCCGACGACCGCTGAGCACTGAAGTCATCCCTCCAGTGTGACCGACCACGGCGCTGGTGCTCAATGTGCACCCCTACTCTGCCACGGGCAATCGTGTTCACAATTAAAACCTGCCACCAGCCAATGGCTGGTCGATTTGACAAGAAGTAAAATTCAACAGGGATACATATTAAAGGTGACATATTATACCACCAGGTGCGAGTGTGATTAGCCGTTTTGAAAATCTGCCTCTTCTGATGTCACAAGTGGGCGTGTCCACCTAGATGTGTGCTGGATAGATCAGTCTATCAGCCTTCCCAGTGGACTGTAGCAAATGTTGCTCATCATACATCTAGGTGGACATACCCTCTTGTGATGTCAGAAGAGACAGATTTTTAAAACAGCTAATCACATTCACACCTAGTGGTATAGTATGTCACCTTTAAAACAATTGCTGAATTGATTTTTCCACATGGGCAGGCAAAAATACGGCATTATTACAGTAACTTTCGCGCCAGGCATTACATGTGTGTGTGAAATATAGGAATGTGTGTGCAAGAGACCAGGCAGACACAAATTATGGCAAAGTGAATAATACCGTGAATGTAAACCAGGTTGGATTAGGTAAGACTAGTGAAAGACTAGCTTGTAATGTGCAACATGAGAAAAGATACTGTCGTTGCAACGATTCAGACAACATGCTGAAATCAACGTAAACAATAAAAACATAAAAACAGGGAAACATGAAAACAAGGAATAGCAATAGCAAGTCCTTAACCATTACTGAGGAATGCCACGATGGCACTTCTAGATCGTCATATCATTTGCAACTGCACAAACCTCTGCGTAACTTCCCATCGGCATTACCGTTGTGTAGCGGTGTGATCTTTGTGTCTGCCCCCATGTGTCAGAGAGCCTGGGGCTCTCTGACACATTTCTCAAGTTTGCATCATGTTGACGAAGGCCACACACTTATCACATCCGGCATGTGTGCATACTGTACCGCACCAATATGGGGATTTGCATGCGCCCACACTTAGATGGTACACAGGCTACGCTGTCTCTGTGCATCTCTTTTTTCCTCCACCATCAATTGAATTATTCAAATCTCCAAATGCCCGACTATTGCAGCCTAGTATCTCTGTCAGGCACTCACGGATCATTTGTAGCTTTGACCACAACACTCATTTCCTTCTAATTTATCAGTAATCCCTTCAAGCTGGTCCTCCTCCAGCTTAAATAATGTTCTTTAATGAAGTCTGGCCTCCGCTAAGTAAGTGTGTGTGTGTGTGTGTGTGTGTGTGTGTGTGTGTGTGTGTGTGTGTGTGTGTGTGTGTGTGTGTGTGTGTGTGTGTGTGTGTGTGTGTGTGTGTGTGTGTGTGTGTGTGTGTGTGAGAGAGAGATCAAGGGACTGGGGCTGTCACGCTTTACTTCATGCGAGAAAACACCAGCATGGGATGTATTTGCTAGTTTTATGTCTTATGGATTTTCTATCCTACTGTGAACATTTAACGTATGGACACAGAATGAGATGGTTCCCTAGCCTCCACTCCTTGGTAAATGAGCTTGAACCATCGCATGCAATGCAATGGAGTGATTACATTAGTCTGTGATGCGGGCCGAAGATGACGGAGTTCACATGGGAGCCAAGTGTTGTGCCTGGTAGGATGTGCCTTGTTTGTGATTCTTGTCACGAAGAGCCTTACAGAAATGGGCTAATTATCTCCCCAAAACCCCCGGTTTTTCACACTCTTTTTGTTGGTATATTTGTGTAATTTAATTAACCGTGAAAGATTTCCTGCAATACCCATTAATGAATTATCTCTGTAGTATCAGTTGGGGACAACAGACGGAGCATAATAATATATAATTATTACAATAGTTATCTTGTTTTGTGTGGTTTGCAGGCAGCGTAGTGTTTCTGTTCTGCTTCAAACGCAGGGTAATGCATCATAATGGCATGGAACACCAACTCGATGGCTAATGGCGCACGCAGCTCTACCCTGTTCATCTGAATCACAATTATTCATTTATGATCACACAATTAGCACACAAGTGTACATCCAGTACACTCTCTGTATATACCGCTGTTTGCGAGAGCAACGCTACGTTTTGCTCGCTCTTGTGTTTACCAGCACCTTGGGGCTTGTTATTTTGAACATTCAATTATACCATGACTCCTCTCACCCTGTTTCATATTGTGAACCCTGATCTATGGTCCATTACCGCTAGCAGATGGCAGAGTAGGCATGGTTACATCGTCATCTGCTCAGGTCTGATTTGATTGAATGATTCAGGTGATTGGACAGGCTTTGAATGACTGAACTGAAGTGCCCCCATTCGGGTGCCAGTCAGCCTTGATGGATGTTTTCAAAGGACTTCTTTGGATTCATTTAGTTGTATAGTTAGGTATGTGCAGCTCCCTTTTCTCCTCTGTAGTTAAACCCTGTTTGTCACCTAAAAAGTTGTAATAATTGTTTTTTTATACGGCTCTCTGTTCCACCATGGCAAACCAGAAACGCAACCAAGGGTCATAGTTATATTCATTGTTCCCCCGTTTTCTATCAAATCGAACAGATTGTTAAGTAAAAGTTGTCAAGTTATGTTGTTTTTAACACACAAACATGGAAATAATATTATATGATTCAATTATTCAACATACCATATCCAACCTGTCGCCCGTCACTATTATGAGGTCTTTTAAAGAAGGTTTTATTTTTCCTTCTTCACCCACCACTTTCTCGCAACAGCAATACAGCTCAACACGTTTATAGAGCAGGAATGCTTTCAGGACAGGACTTTGTGCTTCTGTGAATAATCTGGTAATGGTAGGTAATGTCTGCCATTGGGTCAGAGTGTGTGTGTGGGTGTGAGAGAGAATTGGTTTTCCGCTCTTACTCTTCTCTTGATGGGAAACCGGTTATTAATTGCGAGGCAGAGAGATAAACTAATGAGAATGCTAATGGGCATGAAGGGTGAGTCACCAGCACCACAGATAGGAATCGAGAGACATCAGATCAGATTGGGGGTGGCTGTGGCTCAGGAGGTAGAGCGGCTAGGCTGGTAACCAGAAGGTTGCTAGTTCGATCCCCGGCTCCTCCTAGGGTTAGGCCCGTTTAAAGTGTGCGGTGACAGGACTACACTCATCGCCTGTTGTGATGGTGCTCCTATGCTCACACATCCTAGTTTGCAGCGCTTGCGTCGTTTTGCCCACATATGCTAGGCCGCAGGGGCAGCGAATCAGGTATACAACATGTGATAGAGATGGTCTTGCCAGTGTGGGGATGATTGAAGCTCTTGCATTTACGCGTGAACAAGCACTGGGCGCAACTACCACATTTATTATTACCATCCGGCATACTGAGAAAAGACTTGAGTGGCGGCCGTGTGTCACTTCTAACCAGGTGGTCCCTTAAGTTAGGGGCACACTTGAATACAAGCTTAGGCTTTTCTTTAAATACTTTTTTAAGTTTGGGGTCCGAATCAAGAATATGCCAGTGTTTGTATAGCGTCCTTTTAAATTGGGACACAAGCGGGAATATTTTTAGTAAATTTAATTTCATTGTAAAGTATATTTCAGATGTTCATTGCAAGAGTTAAGATACTCATGGAAGCCCATCAATTCATCTACTGTACAGTCAATAATCAGAAAAATGTCATCGGTAACATCACTTGTAGAATAAGATGTTAGCGTAAAAAGGATTAGTCTGATGCAGCACACATTGGTTTTCAAAATGGCCCATATATAGGCAGGCATAATTCCGAGCCATTTTGCTTCCCATGGCAGTGCCCTTCTTTTGTATGTAGAAGTCATCTTGAAAACAAAACATAGTTCTTACAATTATTGGTAAGAACTATGTTTGCCAAGTCCAGTATGCAGTCAATGCTGGGTTTAGGCTCAGGTTGACCTAAAGAGAGGAAATGCTGGAGTGCGTCACGGCCACCGTCATGTGGGATGTTCGTATACAAACTCTGAACATCAAACATAGCCAACAGCAGTCTGTCAGAGGTAACATCAAAAGTTTTCAATTAATTAATAAAATCAATAGTCACGTATTTAAGAAGGAAGGGTGATCACTGCTGATTTAATAAAATGATCAACGTAAGCAGATATTTTTTCCGTTAGGCTACCAATCCCACTAACAATAGGTCTTCCCTTCAAGGGAATATCTAAACCCTTATGTATTTTAGAGAGTATGTAAATTACAGGGATCACTGGGTGCTCAATCTTGAGAAACTCAAAGGTATTGTTGTCAAACTCGTCATTATTAAAGTGATGTACAAGTTGAGTGTATCCAGCTCTTTAGCCTCTTAGTAGGGTCAGAGGGTAATTTCTCATAGAAGGTTAAATCACTTAGTTTTCTTAATTTCTTTTTCATAGTCCACAACATTTTGCAAAACAACAGCTCCTCCCTTATCAGCAGGTCGTACCACAATCGTATTGTCTTTACTCATATCCAACAGAGCTTCTCTCAATATTGAATGTTAGGCAATATTGTAAAGCGCTTTGAGTGGCCACTGGTTAGAAAAGCACTGTATAAATACAGTCCATTTAACATATACAAAATTACAAAAAATAGATGGCTGGACCGTTCAGTACAGTGTAGAACAGTATAGTGCTTTTATTTATTTGTGTCCCTAGGGGAGACTTCTAATAGGAAGGCGCTGGGGTCAAAACCCAAGGGCGGCTCATGCCTTGGTACATCAAGGGGCTTTTATTGGTGTTGAAAATGCAAATTTTGGCAAAAATATATAGTTATTAATTGTGTGTGGGTTGTATTCAAAGTGCATCCATGATGTTATTAGAATGCCAAATTATTTTATGTTCATGCTTCCCACAGGCAGCCCTGAACCAGTGGGTCTTGTATGTTTCGAAAAAGCACACATCCTTTGAGCAAGCGTACCCATTCAAATCTGAGATGAGGGCACAGAAAATCAACATCTAAAAGCCCAATATTAGTTGCGGTAGCAGAAACCTTACTTGAGGGAAAACGAAAATAAGAGTTCTGTCATAAAAATCCAGCAAATACCTACTGTATGTCGGCATCATCAACCACAAAGAAAACTGAATATTTAACCCAGAATGTGCTAGCAAAGCTGGACGATGCAATTTCTAAAGCACCATGCATAGGCTTAGCTGTAGACGACTCCACTGATGTGTCTGACAATGCTCAGAGGTAGTTTATGTGAGGTTCTTCAACAAGGAGAAGAAAGAGTTCTGTGAAGTGGCACACCCCTTCAGACCAGTACAAGAGGACAGGACATCTACCTGGCCATAAATGAGATGTCCACAAAGAGGGAAATGGAGCCGAATTAAGTGTTTTCAATAACCACAGATGGAGCCCCTGCCATGGTAGGGAGAGACAGAGAGGAGCTGTGACAAGAATGAAAGAGGACAATCCTGATGTCATCTCTTACCATTGCATAATTCATCCATCTATTGCTCCCCTCTGTCGGATGAGAATGCTGAGGTTATGAACACGGTGATCAGAATGATTCACTTTCTCAGGGCATCCTCCATCCTATCTTTCCGGTGAGCATCGCATACTCTGCAAATTCCTCAGAGAAGTTAATGCACATGCTGATGACCTTCTGCTGCATAACAATGAGATGGCTCAGCAAAGGCAGTGTGTTGGAGTGCTTCTGGTCCCTCCAAAGGGAAATCACTGCTTTCTTGGTGCAGCGGAAGAGTCAGAGCAACACCATTTTCTCAGTTCTTAGAAGATGAGAAGAAGAAAGATATTGTGACTTTTTTGGTGGATATTACTGAATATAAAGCAAGGCAAGGACATCTCAGTTTGTCCGTTTGTTGTTAATGACAGCTTGTTGTTAATGACAGCTGTCCACATCTTCCATGCATCTTCCAGACTGGAGGTGTTTAAGGATGACCTGCAGGGAGAGTGTGCACACGTCCCCAACAGTGCAGGAACAGCCTCATCAGGACAGAAATAGCCGCAAAGTGTTCATGAACGAACCTTTTGTTATTGTGACAATTTTTCACTGGCTAAAAGGTACAGCTGAGATGAGAGGTTTGACTTCAGCCTCGTTCTAATTAATGGGGTCTGTTTACACAGCCACTGAAGGAAATGTCCTTTTTCAACAAGCTATTTTGATCTGCAAGCAAATATCTTCAAACTAAAATCGTAGCGGTGCGCTTCTATCTTAACATTTTTAATTATATAGTTAAAGAAACAAATAATGACAAATCAATTGGTTGAGAACTCTAGCCATACTCTGCATGCATGGTGGTGCGTCTCAGACACAAGCACCCAACTTTATTATATTTAGTGATATGTTGCAATTTGAGAGAGATATTCTTTAGGTTGACATATATACAGACAGAACAGAGACATATCTCACATGGACGGCATCATGATTGACGTGCTTTGCACTTTTATCCGGAGGGTTTGTGGAGCGGTTTTGGTGACCGAGGTTCACCTGCATCGCCGTTGCCTTCCCGGGCTTTGCATAAACAACATTTTCATATTGTAGGGTAATAGGTAAAATTGTAATCGGTTTCATCGGAAATACAAGGGGTCTCTCTACTACCTGGAAATAAGTAACAATAAGTAACATTTATAAACTCCTGTGCAACACAAACTATTGTCAGTTAGATAGACCTTAGCAACGACTCAGCAACAGAGTTCAAACTTCAGCTAATGCTTTCTAGAGATTGTGGGATTTCCAGAATTAATTAATATGAATTAATCATAAGTAAGCATCCCAGACTTAAAAGCCAAAGTGTAGCGAATCACCTGGTGCTTGTTACTTTTTTGAAACTGAAACACAACCTGGACCTTATCTTATGATAATTTCTGTTAAAGAGGTTTAATGTTGACAAACAACACTTATTTGAACTTTTTTGTACCAGTATTGAGCGAGAATGCCACAGCCTTAATGGGTTAAAACGGGCCGCGGTGTAATCCAAGTCGATGTACGTCCTTTAAAAGTACATTTATTTTGACAGGCTCCGATTATATTCTATCATTATGTCAAGGATCCCGACAGAAATAAAACAGCTTTCTCTACCCATCGCGTGATCAGTCTGTTTTGTTATGTGCCCAACACACTCAAGTCTTGCTCTGAAATCTCGTTGTTGCAGGATATTTCCCTCTTGTCATTATTATCTCAGCTCTTTTTAACCCAAACCTTTTAGAATATACCAAGCTACGCTTTCTGTAGCCCAACTCGGCAAACGGCTCTCTCCAGCTCTCACTAATGTCTCTGTTGTATTCCTGCAACAACTCAACTCTTGAGAGACTTTTCCTTGAGAGAGACTTGGTTGGACATTTATGTTGACACTGACACTGTCAATGTAAAAGCTACAATATAAAAGCTGACTCTTTTATCCAAAGCGACTTACAACCATTCATGCACACATTCACACACCGACGGTGGAGTAAACCAAGCAAGGCAACAGCCAGCTCGTCAGGAGCAGTCATGGTGAGCTGTCTTGCTCAGGGACACCACAGCTAGGAGGAGCCGGGGATCTAGCAACCTTCCGGTTGTAGCAACCTTCCGGTTACCAGTCAACCCGCTCTATCTCTTGAGCTACTGTCGGTTGGTTGGACATTAGAGCTGCTTGTTTATGGAAAAAATCATAATCACAATTATTTTGGTCAATATTGAAATCATGATTATTAAAACGATTAGCATTTCTCTCCAAAAAACACTTGAGAATTTTGAGAAATTTGAAATTTTGCCTTAAAAAAATACACAAAATGGTCAAACAGAAAATGTTCAAATATAAAATAATATATAGATATGTATCTAGCTGTTTTGCAATTTTTATAAAACATTTTATGAATAAAATGAATATATAAAATAATAAATAATAATAATAATTGTTCAAATCGATTATATATAGTGGTGATCGTTTGATGCTTATATCGAAATCACGATTAAAATTTAATTAATCGCCCAGCCATATTGGACATTTTAACAAACCGGTCAGTGGCCAAAACAACAACATTTTGAGAGAACGTACAATGACGAGGCACCACTCCCCCAAAGGATTACAACCACAGCCTGTTCAGTGGATTACGCCTGTAAACCTTTTCACTGAGCTATTGATCGTCCTGGACAGCCTACAACCTCCCCAGTCTCCCTGATGGACATGTTTCCCTGCATGGGTGCACAATCATTGTGCTGAGGGTTAGTTAGCGAAGCACCATTTATTGGTTCCACAATCAATGGAATGTCTAAGGTGAGCAGGTATGTAAAGTAAGTGGCTTTGTTACAAAGTCGAATGATTGTTTATGAAACACTTGGATTGTACGGCCATCAGTTAGAATTATGTGTAAAGATGGTAGCTGCGTTATAGGCAGTGTTATAATTCTGAATGCAAAGCAAAATGTGAACAGATTTGAACGCAGCATTTGCATTCTGTGTTCAAACACCACTGCTCATGCTCACAGACTCGGAGACAAAGACTGAGAGGCAAGCAGTTAGAATTGGTGAATGTTAAATCTCCTGGTCATGAGCACAGTGGGAAATTTGGATCAAACAGGATTTTTTTTATTGCCATCATGGGGTGAAAGTGAAATTTGTGTTCAGTTGACAGCTTATCTTGCATTCAAATCAGTAAAATCAATTTACACTCCTAGACTTACCTTTGGGTCTTATTGAATTGTTACTCAGCATTCAGAGTTCCAAATTATCCCATTGGCTGAGGCTAGCGGTCATGCCTCTGTCAAGGCCCACCAGCAACCATCTTAAAATGTTACAGATTCTGTATTTAGTCATATGCAATGTTTTCCACCCTCCATGAATGCTTCTGCACAACATTTTGTGGTTAGAAGTCGCTGCCCCATACCTAATTTACTTTAAAAAAAAAAGTGGGATGTTCAGTTGGAAGTAGCCAAAAAAATGTGTTCACAAACCTAATTTTCTTTTGTCCGCACATCTGCCAATTTCATTGGTGCATTAAATTAACCAAGGCCTTGATGCTCCGTACTCTGGATGAGGATGAGTTTTAACATGGCCAAGTTCAGTTCACTTATGGTGGAAACAAAAGCAAAGTTGTGTTGGTGTTATTCCCATTAGCATTTTTCTTTTCCTCCTGGCAACCTTCCAGCAGAGGGTGTTGGGAGAACATCAATTTACCGACTCACAAATTTGAGCTGGCAGGGTAGAGAGAGGACAGAAATTGGATCACATCTCAAGCCCAGACATAATAACAAGCAGCTTTCTACCTTGAATCTGGTCCCAAGACCAAAGTCCAGCATTGACCTCCCACTGTTAAAAATAATTACAGGCCTGCCATGGCTTGCGAATGACAGACCACTAGAAGTTGCTATAGCGGGGCTATATGCAATGGTCAATCTGTGTTTCCCAGAAACAGCAGGCATAGTCTCCACTAGCCAGCTTGAGCATGAAGAATCGTGGGAGGGTCCGACAGAGTTTCCCCATATAGATACTCCAGAATGACAGATGGCCCAGGGTATCGGCCATGGCACTTGCATTTGTTGTTATTGTTAAATTAGAATCAGAATGCCGCTTGCGTTTGTATAAACATACTGTTTCTACCTGTACTATCAAAGCATGCTACCAGGGAGACCCAGTTGTCCTGCTGTCCTGATGATGCAGCAACCATGGGCAGCATGTGGCTCAGGGGGTAGAGTGGGTTGGCCGGTAACCGGAAGGTTGCAAGTTCGAACCCTGGCTCCTCCTAGCTGAGTGTTGAGGTGTCCCTGAGCAAGACACCTCACCCTTACTGCTCCTAGCGAGTTGGCTGTCCCCCTGAGTGGCTGACAACGGCCAATAACGTAATAATTTAAATGTAATAAAGCCAATAACGTAATAACGTGTTACGTTATTGGCTGGTTATTTCGTTATTGGCCTTGTATTAAAAAAATAATTTGAAAATATAACAATAATAATGTAATAACTGAGGTATCACTTTATTTTATTTTCAATTTCTGGAGAGAAACTGTCATACTTAGCTAGGGTTGGCAACTCCCAGAGTTTCAAATAAGGGACACCTCTTGGCCGCGTGCCAAACCAGGCGCGATTCTTCAACATCCGGGGCTCAGTAGGGGGTATCGAGCAATCATGGGAGGACGAGATTGTTGATGGGGGGGGGGGGGGGGGGGGGGGGTTATGCGGGATCGCGGGCAGACGAGATTGTTGACGGGGGGGTTATGCAGGATCGCGGGCAGACGAGATTGTTGACCGGGGGTGGGGGGGGGGGTGAGCGAGTGACTGAGAATCACCATAACGAGCTGTCATTCTTCCACGACCCCAAAATACGGGACAAAGTGCGTCCCGTATCAGTTCATTATGGGACAGGTCTTTTAGTTGCCAAATACGGAACGATCCCGTATTTTACGGGACGATTGGCAACCCTATACTTAGCCTTAATATTGCATCTTGCAACACATGCTTAAATATCTGGTCAATTTGGATTCATATGTAACTCTTATGCCGCTTTTCCACCGACAGTACCAGCTCGACTCGCCTCGACTTGGCCCGCCTTTTTTTGCGTTTCCATTGGCAAAAAAAGTACCCGGTACCTAGTACCGGATTCATACTACCTCCGTCGAGGTTCCAAGCGAGCGGAGTAGGTACTTTTGTGTGACGTAAACAGGCTGCTGGTAACTGATTGGCCAGCGGCTGTAAATGGGAATAATCACTCAAAGTTAAGTTGTGTCCGGTGTAGATGGAGTCCACAGACCCGCTCCTGAGGGGGACACTGATCAGCGTTTCGCCGTGTGTGTCACTCCTTTCCCGGGGCTAGAGTTAGGCTGTGCGTGGTGTGTGTCCAGCGTGGCTGGAGTCCACGGACCCGCTCCTGAGGATCAGCGTTTCGCTGTTTAGTTTTAGTGTCGTTCCTTTCCCAGGGCTCCCAGGGTTTCGTTACCGTTACCGTATGACAACAATAGACGCGCAGTCATTGCACTTTTTATTTTATTTTCATCATAACCTTTCCCGGGAATCAGGAAATAGTCTTGATCAAATTCAGATTTCCCGGGAATCGCGTCTCCCGTGATTAAAACCTAATGACGACCCGCCCATGTTGGAGAGGTTCTTTTCTACGACCCGCCCACATTGAAGAGGTACGCGACGTGCCTGGAACCGAGTCGTGTTGAGTTGAGCTGGTACTGTCGGTGAAAAGTGGCATTACTGTGTGTTCACACCAAAAGACACATTTTTCACCTGGTTTTTCACCAAGTTTTGCTGCACGACAAATCATAATCTGTCGCTGTGCAGTTATGTCAGGTGAACTTTGTCGCGCAGCGAATTTTGTCGCACAACATCTTTTGCCCGCCAACGGTGCTTTATGCCAATTCATTTTCATCAACCATGGCCGAGATAACCACCATTGCATGTCTTTACCTGTTGTGGAAGAGGGAGAGACGTCGGAATGCCCGTCGTTTATGGGTTAATAATATAATCCGGAGGCGCACACAGCTTTGTGCCGTGATATTATATATATAGTATATATTATATAATATAGATATTTATATATATAATATTATATATAGAGCTCCGGGAGTCGCAAACGGCAACAATCACTTTCTCCTCCAAGCTGCGGTTCACTGCGGAGTGCAGGGAACGGTTGGCCCGGCCGGTTGAACGCTGATTGGCTGTTTTACATTACTTCACCCACGTTACCCACAGGGAGTGAACACTGATTGGCTGTCTCACGCGAATGCTGCGGCAAAGTTCAAATATTTCAACTTCAGCGATACTTGTCATGCTGCAAATCCACGTGAACGTGCTCGCCATTCATGTGGAAAAATGTTGCACCGTCAATCAAATCTTGCCGCAGGTTTGTGCCGCGACAAGTTTTGCCCGATACGTGTCTCTACGTTGACTTTGTATTGAAACGTGTCGCGCCGTCGCGTTTGGTGTGAACACACCGTTAGGGTTCCGTTATAGTACTCTGTGTATCCAACTCCATGACCACGCAGACGCTTTGACGGGGTCATGAGCCTTTCGAAGTTCTGCGTTGCAGTTTTCAGTATGGTATTGGAATTCACCGTTGAAACACTAGGGGCTGCGGGAATGAGACGTTAGCTGACCAATGACAGCCCCGCGGTCTCCATCGTTCTGAGTGGCTACAGAGAGCACTTTTATCATGAACTAAGCTTTACATTTACTCTGGGATTCTTGATTTGGGCAACACAGCTTTGGGGCCAGCCTGATCTGCAGAGCGACATTTAGATTGCCTGCAGATTCAGCTGGGTTAACTAACACACACACACACACACACACACACACACACACACACACACACACACACACACACACACACACACACACACACACACACACACACAGTTAGTAAATGGGTGAGAGGTACTTTTCTTTTTGAGATTGAACATTAACTCCAGCCTAAGTTCCATGTTAATATCTTTGCACTATTAGAGTTCACTCTCAAGCTTATTTCCCCTTTTTTACATTTGTAAATGACGGAGAGCTACTTTTCATTTGAGATCAAACATTACCTTCAGCCGAAGTTCCATTTTGAAAATATGAGTGTTCAGAATAGGGTTATGGTTAGGTTAAGTTGAGTTTAGGCAGCTATCCCTGATGTTTAAAGGCATTGCAAGATTTAAAAAAGGTTTAATTAAAATTGTGTTCAATTAATTTGACCATGCAAGATCCTCACTGAGACATATATTCCATGTTACATACACCATTAGGAGCAACTGTCTGTTTATACAACTATAGCTGTAAGAATTGTAATGACTTAAGACCCAAATAAGCAGATGGCTGTTAAACAAATAACCATAATAAAGAGAGGGGTGCCCAGTACATAGGGATAGTGGTGATGACATGTGTTTACATGACTATGCCATCCACTTTACCTACACAAAACTACACAAAAACATCAGCACATAAGATAACTGCAAAAACCTCTGGAATTACAGGAAGTTTGGTGAAATTGTCTTTATGGAATTTACAGATTTCTTCAATTCAAGAACCACATGGTTGTGCATATGTGGATGAACGTGTGCATTAAATCAGTTTAGGAGCAGCATCTAGAGCAGTACTAGAGTACTATAACGAAACCCTAAGAGTTACATATAAATCCAAATTGACCAGATTTTTAAGCATGTGTTGCAAGATGCAATATTAAGTCTAAGTGTGACAGTTTCTTTCCAGAAATTGAAAATAAAAAAAGTGATACCTCAGTTATTACATTATTGGCTCAGTTATTACATTTTCAAAGGATTTTTTTAATACAAGGCCTATAACGTAATAACCAGCTAATAACGTAATACGTTATTACATTATTGGCAAAAAGTTATTTAGTTATTGGCTCAACAACGTCATTACATTATTGGCAAAAAGTTATTTAGTTATTGGCTCAACAACGTCATTACATTATTGGCAATTTATTACGTTATTGGCTTTATTACATTTAAATTATTACGTTATTGGCAGTTATTACTTTATTGGAGGTTACTACATTATTGGTTGCAATATTGTAAAGCGCTTTGAGTGGCCACTGGTTAGAATAGCGCTCTATAAATGCAGACCATTTACCATGATCATGGCTCATTTGAGTTAGCTTGAAGGCTGTAGTAATCATATGCTTGAACTATATATGCTTGACCATTATTTGAAATTGAACTAAGCATCCAGAGACTTCACCTTTTTACACTATGTAGTTTGCTTTAATTCTTGACCGATTGACTTCAGATCACTCCTGAACACTGATGGTGATAACTGATGGATTTGATCTTGAATGTTCTTTTTTTGTCTGTTATTTTTCTTCATATTTGTGGTTAACATTAGGGGTGCACGCTAATTATCGGGCCGATAACATAAATTATTACGTCATTCCGATAAGTCAGATATCATGACGAATAGCCTAGATAACATAGCCTATATAATTTCAGTTTCCCCGCTCCCACTAACGCTAAATGAAAGGTCTTATCATAACCCTAAAAGTACACATCATACAATCAATTCACAACTGCACGCGTATATATAAAATGTATATACATTTTTTTATTATTATGTTACACCTTTGCTGCTGTCGGCTCCCAGACCGTAGTCGAGGACACTCTTCCCTTTGACCGCCAGTGGGTCTGCTTATAGGTCGGAATATGGTCAGAATGAAGCGCCCGCCGATTATTGACAGGCTGGGTACTTTATTCTTAGTTTCACTAACTTTACAGTACACGTTTGCACAGACACAACCGGACATGTTCATTATTTCACTAAACTGACACACGCTACCGCTCGCTCTCCTCGCTCGTCCACACACACACACACACACACACACACACACACACACACACACACACACACACACACACACACACACACACACACACACGCGCAGCCATTCCCGCGCACACACATACGCTACTCTCGTAACACTTATTATTGACAACAGTTAGCTGAACATTATAGGGTCCCGTCCTTCCACTCCCTGTTTTCTCAGTTAAACACAGATATCAACTACATTTGTACCAGTGTTTGTTAGATGTGAAATGAAGCCAAAAAAGATGCTCTTCCTCCAGTAAAGCAGTCATTCACCTTTCACGCCTTTCTTATTCGTTGTTTCTTCTATTTGTCTGTAACTCATGCTCCAATCTTTCATCGATCGATGCGGATGTTGATGCAATGGAATATACGATGCATCGTTGCAGCAACATTTAAGATGATCGCGATGAGTTCTGCCCATTTTGCCTCCATTGCTGTCTGCAGTCAGACCAAAACACACTAGAGTGACAGGGGCCGTCCTGCGAACCTCAAACCCTACGTCATATCCCGCCCCTTGCAAGCCCGCCCCCCTAAACCCCCCGTTGGTTCTACTGATGTCTGAGCGACAATGTCATGATCTTAGGTCATGATCATATATATGTATATGTGTGTGTGTTATCGGTATCGGCCTTTAGGAGCTGAAAGTTATCGGTATCAGTTAAAAGAAAAAGTTATCATGCATCCCTAGTTAACATGTCCCTCATTAACTGTTAATAAGTCCAGTCATGCCATCTGCCTGTTGTTGAGAACAGTTAAGTTGTTGAACATGGTTTATTATGATGTGCATCTTTCTGTATCTAGGTAGGAACAGGGCTCAGATTATATGCCGGAAGTAAGCAACGTTCAGTGATGATGCCTGATTCTCTTGATTCAACAAAAAAACCTGTCTGTCCCCATCCTTCCCTTACAAACCTTATTGCATCTATCCTGAGACCTGGCACTCAGTTTTCCCTGATCAGCCATTTGCACATATCCCATCTGAGCTTGACAGAAGATAACCTAAATGTTAACTTAATGGGTTGCTTGGCAGCACAGCGAGTGATGTCTGGGCCTTTGTCTCTCGGTCTCCCCCATCCTTGCGTTGGATTTATTTAGTCCGTTTTCAAAGAAGTAATTTCCCTTAGTTTGGAAAGTTATGAGTGTTTATCATATTGCCCTATCTCTGAACTGTTAAAGTTCAAGTTTAATTGCTTTCACTTAAATGTTACATAAGCTGTCCATTTCTTACCTCACTTAAGAAAAGCTGCCCGTTTACCTCGGTTGGCGTGGCATTTAAGAATATTATTTCAAACAATTAAACTGTGTTACATGACATTTAGATTACATCTCTCTCTAATATTCACGATCAACTAATCCTGAGGCGATTGAGTGAATGGCAACTCTGTGAATTTAAAGCCACGACACACACACACACACACACCCACACACACACACACACACACACCCCTACACACACACACACCCATACACATACACACCCCTTTACACAGACAGACAGACAGACAGACAGACAGACAGACAGACAGACAGACACACACACACCCACCCCTTTACACACACACACACACACCTTCCTTACATGGAAACCAGACAAGCCTTTCTCCTGCAATCACTGGACAGCATACAGCCTTTGATCTGTAGATCAAAAGGGTAACTGATGCCATCACCAAGCTCACTGCTCTTGTGGTACACAGCCAGCCTGCTAACACCTCTTTTGAGCATAAAGTGTAAAAAGTTTTTGATTGACTATCAATACTCCTGGTCATTTTTCCCATGTCCTATGTCTCTTCCTGTCCCATTAAGCACCAACTTTTTTTGCATTTGATTCAACCTACTCCCTTACACTCCCGGGGTGGAACAGACAGATTAGTTCTTCAATAGCCCAATCTGTTCCAGCCTAAAGGCTTCTGCAACCTTGGTAGGATTTGTTTAAAGGACAATTCCGGTGTTTAGCACATTGAGCCCCCTTTCTGGGTTGTCTAGGATGAAATAGAGTGGTTCACACCGAACTTTGGACTATTGGTCCTGTCTCAGGTATTTGGCTCATTTTGAATCGCCTCTGCCTGCTTCAGAATGGCTGGATACGGGCATTCACAAACCTGTCCTTAAAACAACCCTAAACGTTCGTTTTCAGAAATGTGCAACTCACCGAGTGGTTAGTGGTGTTCGTTGATGTTCCAAATCAAATTCCAAATCGTTTTTTTTACAAATTTCGATTTACAAAATGCCAAATAAAACACTTTTTAAGGACAGGTTTGTGAGTGCTCGTAGCCAGCCATTCTGAACCAGGCAGGGGCGATTCAAAATGAGCCAAATACCCAAGACAGGACCAAAATGTTGTCAAATTGTTGGTGTCAACCACTCTATTTCATCCTACACAACCAAGAGAGGGGGCTCAATGTGCTAAATAGCGGAATTGTCCTTTAAGAGCATGTTTTATCCTAAGTGGCGTATGTTCACACGTTGAACATCCATACTGAGACAAACATCCTTCAGTTCTTGACATTAAGCTGCCACACACAGTTCCACAGCTTCTGTGATAAGAGATGGATCATTTCTTTAATGACATGTGTGAGAAGATTGTTTACTCTGATGTCTGTATATTGCAATCCAAAATTGGCTCTCCACATTATCAATACACTTTCTTATATTTGGTATATATATTTGTGGGAGCTACATTATTTTTTTAAGAAATGGCAAAACAGTCATTTTTACGATTCCGAGTCATTCATCCTCAGGCCTTGTTGCTATGTAGGCCTGGGCGATATGGCTGAAAGACATATCACGATATAACTTCATCATATTGATCGATATCGACTAACTATTGATAATTTTAATTACCTAAAAATACTAGGAATTACCATGCTGGATTTAAACACTTCTGTTTAACATTTAACATGACCTCCCACTGTTCTTCATTGATAAATACTCCAATGTCGATACAACAATGAAAAACACTCAAATATGGTAAATAAATATGGAACCGTGTTTGTGTAACAAACCCAGCTGCTATTCGGTGGTCCATTCTCTTATCGATATATATTGAACATGTTTTATATTGATATTGATCAAAAGTCTATCACAATACGATAATTTATTGTTTTATTGCCCAGGCCTATTGCTATGTATGCTTTGGCTGTCTGGATCTTGCTAACTACTTCCCTTTTAATGAGCCTGGGTCCACACCAATAATGAGCCTAGCCTCATTGCTCAAGGGAATAATTGGCTATCTGCATTTATCATGGGTTTCCCTTGACCGCTGGGTTAAGTGGTGTGAGTTGCTCAGTGAAATGACGAATGACAGATCGCTCATGTTTGCTGTGTTGGGATTCATTCCTTGTTGCTGTTCTGTCAATATTGACTCTGTTTACACATATTACTGTCAAGGATCTGACCCATCAGTCCAGACTATGTGGTTTAAAATGAACAGTGGATCTCTGTGCTTCTTTAAATCTGCCATCAAAATGTCCAGCTTATTACCTTTCTTTTTTTTTATTATTATTATTTTTTTTAGCATAGTGAACTTGTTCTAAACTTGTTCTAAATACTGGCATGGCACAAAATATGACTGGGTTGACAAATAATGAATTAACACAGGATAACCTCAAACATCTATATACATACATACATATATATCTAGACACCTCTATACTGTAAAACTGGAAATCATTTGCATGTAAATGTCAAACAATCCATGGACAAGTTTGCTGTTTACCACCCCCTCATAGTCACTACAAGGGACTTATACCAAGCATGCATTAGTTTCCGTGGTAATGCATGCCACGAGAAGCAGTGCTGCTTATCCCATTTATAATCCAGTTTAGGCCTGGGCGATATGGCTGAAAGACATATCACGATATAACTTGATCATATTGATCGATATCGATAACTATTGATAATTTGAATTACCTAAAAATACTAGGAATTACCATGCTGGATTTAAACACTTCTGTTTAACATTTAACATGACCTCCCACTGTTCTTCATTGATAAATACTCCAATGTCGATACAACAATGAAAAACACTCAAATATGGTAAATAAATATGGAACCGTGTTTGTGTAACAAACCCAGCTGCTATTCGGTGGTCCATTCTCTTATCGATATATATTGAACATGTTTTATATTGATATTGATCAAAAGTCTATCACAATACGATAATTTATTGTTTTATTGCCCAGGCCTAATCCAGCTGTTGCCTTGGTATATTAGAGATCGCATTACCATTTTACTTATGACGATCAATACATACGGCAGGCCCTTTTATGTTGGAGGTGCTCTGGTATTCAAACTAATTGTAGTGGGATTCTCAAGCAGACCCATGCTTGGATCACAGTGAATCAGTAGGTGTTATAACTGATTGCAGATTGTGCTAACAGGAATGTGTAATTGGGTAACTAACAATAACGTTTATTGAGAGTAGTGTAGTAGTTTAGTTTAGAGCTTCCTCATTGTACACCATATTGTGTTGATATATTACGTGCACTCAATGTGTTGTCAATCCTGTTCAAATTGAATGGAAATATTCTAAAAGCATATATTGTCATCGATTCTATTGACGCTGGTGCATTTATTTCATTTGGTTAACTTTTACGCTAAGACTCAATCATTCTTGTCTTGTCATTTTTATGTTGAAAGTCATCTTTAGTTAGTAAGTACAACTCACTGTATCATCAAAACACTGTATAATATACACATATACAGTACATATATGTTGGCTTGGAGAAGCTATTGGGACTTGTAAAAATGACCCTGTCACACATTTCATTGGCTACTTTCCACTTAGTTTCCTGTTATATTTTTTACACCTGCTGCACAAACCCAATGAAACTTCTGTAGGCATTCTGTAGTGACCGACGAGGCGTGTCTACTGTAGTCCACACACTGCTCTGGTCAAACGGCTTGTGCTATAGGAGGCCACAGTAAACGGCGGGGCCTCGCTAACATAATGCAAACCCCTCCCCCCAAACGCCGTCACTCAACCAAGGCTTCTCTCACTTAGGTGGATGACATCCTAGGGGAGGAGAGCGACAACGAGAGTGAGGGGCAAAGCAAGGAGAGGCCAGGGGAGGATGAGGTGGAGAATGATGATGATGAAGAGGATGAGGATCAGCGACAGCAGCAGCAGCAGCAGCTAGGAGTGGGGCTGAGCACAGGCGGAGAGCACACAGCTCCGTCACTGGCCGTCGCCAAGGACACGGGACTCCAAACACCAGTCCAGGAGGCCCGTTTGACGAGTAGTGTACAAAGGTGAGACCCGAAACCCCATCAGTTATGTGTGCCAAAGAGGCGTGTCTTTTAATTTTGGCTCTGTGAATTAGTATCAAGTGTACACGGCATTGTAGAATATATATATACATTTATTTTGCTAGTTTTCCAGAAACCGTTTACAAACCATTGCATTCTGCAGCTTATTTATGTCGGTTGTTTTGGCATGGCTAACGTTGAAGAGAGAAATGTCAAACCACCTTCCTCATTGTCATGTTAGACACTTGCGACACATTTCTGATGGGAAAAACAGTCCGTGGTCTCCATAAATTAAATTTTATTTCACTCAAACTTTGAGTGCTTAAAACTTATCCCAGCTATGGAATAATCCACTTGTTGTGTGTGACCTGGGGATTTAATGAATTTGCATTACGAATGGGTTATGGGTTGTCATGATTCATCTAAAATGGATGTAACCCATGGTGTGGCCTGAAATTACGCATCTATTACCAGCCTTGTGTTCCCGTTCTGAACACATCTTCACAAACGCTTGCATGCTTCACATGAATGCCGGACCCAGACAAGAGTGGCTAGCTGGTTGCTATGGAGAAATGAGGAAGCTGAATGCTCGCAGACTGTGGGGTCTCAGCAACACGTGAGAGACGCCTGCTGGGGGCACGTGGCTGGTCTGAGCTGCCAGACATGAAGAATGCAGTCTGTATCTTTATTGCTGTCCTACTTAAGTAGCCATTACACCGCAAATTAAAATCAATCCACCACTGTCACAAATTTTCCCAAGCCAGATTAGGTGTGCACTCAATATGTCAGGCCGCCTCTTTAGTGGCACACTTAACAGAGCCATTGCATCCAAACACAACTGTAATAGTGGTTGTAAAAAGAAGCATGTCTCGCTGATTGCTATGATTCTACTGCAGTACAGGAAGCTAACTGGGGGAGAGAGATGATCTATCCCCTACCAGTGACACCAAGTGAATCCAATCAAACAATGCTGTTCCTGTGCTGGACCAGTTGCAGAAGATGAAACTGTATATAAACACAACTAGAATGCACCGTGTGGTTGATTTGAAGCAGTGTCGTAGAGGTGCATGTGAGGATAACAATGGTACAGCAGACAGAATACCTCACTACAGCTTACAGGCATTCGAGTTTTCAGATAGATCGGTGCTTTAGCCTACCAGTACCATATTCCACATTGTATACATCTATGGATAACAGTTGTTTCCTAACTAGAAGAAAATAAAGGGTTAAATGATCTTCCCTCTTACTGGAGCAATTATTGCAACAAAAGTAACCCAACAAATATCCTGTGTCCTTATTTGAATCCCTTTTCTTTTAAAAGTACACATTATGGTTTCAATAATTAGAATGCTTAAAGCGTTTTTTTGTTTTTTTTTACAGGCCATTCAACATTTTCCTTGGACACACTGTTAATGAAAAGCCATAAAAGTTAATTTGGCCTTATCCTTTTGTGTTAATTGGTATTTAAAACATCAGTGAAATGCACCCCGTAAAAGAGTTAATCTTATGAGAGAATAATTTATCTGCAATTTCCTTATCGCGGCATTCAGCATCCCAGTCTGGTACCCAGACTGATTTTGGTAATGATGGTTGACATTCTATCACCATGGTTTATGCCACCCTTTCCTCTTTTGACAAAGAGTACTCATGGAACCGTTGCTAAGATACGGAGCTGGTGTGACTGTGTGGTTACAGATTCAGTCGATACATGTTCCTTTCACTGCTACTCTCTTCCCAGCACACTCTACAAAGTACCCAGAATCGTGTATATATTCATGAATGTTTCCTCTCATAAACTATAGAACATTAATATAAGGAAAGGTTCTCTCATTGGTCTTTTATAGCACATGTCTAAGGTTTATGTTGAATTCACCCAAAACGTTGGGTGACAGGCTGCATATGTGCCTTCAATTAGGGCTGTATGGTATAAACGGTATAGAAAGTACACCAGTGTGAATTTGCGCTACGGTATGGATTTTGACCATACTGTGAGACCGGTGTGACCGGTAGACAGTGTTGTGTGTAAAGTGTTACAAAGTAAGTAACGTAAATACAGTAACGTAATTTATTTTTCATGTGAAAAGTAAAGTTACGCGAAACTCCTGAAAATATGGTAACGAAACGTAGTTCCTTTTTCAATTCGGCGCAACGTTACTTTTCCCAGGGACCGATTTGACAGCGATACTGCCTTTTCAGGCAGTATGCTATTGCGCAAGCACGCAGGCGCACAGCCTGCACAATAGTCCCTTCACAAGCTGTCATTCCACACTGTATGAGACAGACGATGGTAGCGTGAAGCTGTTCCAAAAGCCAGTCCTTACGACAAAAAAAGCCAACGGTGGAACGAGATAACAAACGCCGTCACTGCTTACCTGTGTAAGGACATGGTTCCCTTTCAAAATGTCGATAGAAAGGGCTTTAAAGAGATGGTCCAAACACTCGATCCCAGGTACACGTTACCTGCCCGCACACACTTCAGCCAAATTGAGATGCCAAAACTATAAGACAAGGTCTGCGACCAAGTGGAGAAAGAAATCCATACTATCCATACTGGAAGTAACTTAAAAAAAAAGAAAAGATTTAGCATTTTTTTCTATTGCAGTTTTTCTCAATAAATGTTCTTAAAATACTTCTGTACTATGTGAAATATTTCCTAGTAATACAAAAATACAGTAATAGTTGCCTAACCAGTATTTTACCCCTTCAGAAGCATTTATATTGAAATTAGAATATAGAATTAACATACCATGATATAATACCGTTACCGTCTATGCCTCAAATCATACCGTGATATAAATTTTAGTCCATACCGTACAGCCCTACCTTTAATTGATTAATCAGCAATCTTCAGTATATGTGTTTCCCTGAAATGTTCTGTTTCCATGGGAACCACCTGTGGTGATAAAAATCCATTACTTTCTCCTTTTAATAAAAGAAAAGTAAAAATTAAATTAAAATAAAAAAAATAAAAAACCTTCAACTCCTGGACTGATCTACCCACCACCACCCCCCAGCCATTTTGAGCATTTTGAAATGGAAAGTTTCAAACTACTAATTTGTGCATTTTGGTGGTCGTTATTTCTTGGATCCTGCTGATCTTACAGTTCACTAAGGGATACTAACATCCCCCTTAACTTAAACACCTGGTCCAGGTTGAAGAGCTTGGTGAAGTGAAATAGTTGATAAAAGATAGCAGTGTTCTTTTAGAGTCACTGGATTTCAGATCGATAGTATTTCTATATCTACATGATCGCAGTAAAGAGGTCACGTTGAAACGTTTGTTAACTTGGTTAGATTCAGAAACATGTATATATTAGGTATTTTGTTTAAAGATCCCATGGCATGCTACTTTATGGATGCTTATATAATAGGTGTTAGTGGGCCCCTAATATAGTATTTGAAGACGGTCAAGAAATTCAGCCTTGGTGCAGAATTACAGCCATTACGAGCCAGTCCCACAATGAGCTCTCCACAAACGTGCCGTTTTTAGAGGTGGGTCAAGCTGGAGGGTGTGGCCCTGAGGAGCTTGTTGCCACGGTACCATGCGCTAGTGTTCACAGTGGAACACTGAACAATCCGGGTGCTCTGGCGGGAGTCCTGGAGCTCTATATCTAAATAATATCATATTATATATAGATATCTATATAATATAATATATATTATCATGGTCAAAAGCAGTTTGCGCCTCCCGATGATATTATGAATCTCAAACGACTGCGTCGGGTTCTCAGACACCTCTGGTTCTTCCACTTCCACGTCAATAAGTTGCCCGCGATTGTTGCCCGAGGTTGTCTCCCGCCGGAGCCCCGCTGCCCGCCGGAGCTCCGGCGGACAATCCTGGGCAACAATCCCTTTCTCCTCCATGTCGCGGTTCCCAATTCCTTCTCAACCATGGCTGAGATAACCCCCACTACAAATCTTATTGTGGTAATACAAGAGACCTCAGAGAACCCGGCGCAGTCTAGTCTTTTCACCAAATGGGAGCTTTATGCAAGCTTGCGTTATTGTGTTGCGTGTTATGCGCCATAACACCAGCAGAACGATTATCCAAATAACACAGAACACTTGCATTACAGTGTGTGTATCCCAGCTCATTGTCTCATTGGCAGGCCAAATTCTCTGGGCGGGCCAAGCAGAGAAAGGGGAGGTAACCTGGCCCCATATGACGACATATGGGACCAGATCCCAAATCGGCGCGTTTGAGATTTCATTTTTTCAAAGGCGGAGCAAGATACCTACTGCTCGTTTTACACCTAACGCAATTTTTAGCTACTGGGAGAACATAGGCAGGCTAGGGGAACTCATATTAATGTTAGAAAACCTAGAAATTTCATGCCATGGGACCTTTAAGTCCTTATCAGCATTTGGTATTCACCTGGCTTGCATTAGAACCCCATCTAAGACCATGCACAAAAAATATTCATCATAATATTGTATTCAAATGTAGTATAATATTGGTAGTTCATATTGTAGTTGTATCTATCCAAGAGTCTCAAACAATGTCTGTGTTGAAAGCTGCAGTCTGACCCTCGTTGAGTAGATGTTTCATACAAGGCCCCTTTCACACATATCTACAGGTACATTACTGGGATAAGCTTTCAGGGAGTGATGTTCACTTTTCACACAAGCAGCCACATTCTGGAAGATTTCCGTACGCGACCATGGCTTATGAATGCCGGAGTAGAAGGGCCAAGGGACAGTCCAGCAGATGGCAGAAATGCAACACTTATGGCTGGCAGCTGCCATAAACCGCGGGGACAAAGAGCAGAACCCCCCTTTTTTTTGCTTGCTTGTTTGCAAACAAAATAAGCCATGACGTAAACGGACGCATTAAAATACGTCCTCCGTGCCTCTACTGGCAAAGTGGCTGGGATTTGGAAATGTTACTGCTGGGTCAGGTCTTGATCAGGCAAATTGTAGTGGATATCCCCGGAATATCGAACTGTTCCAATTCACACATTACCCCATGCAGGAAATCTTCCAGAACTTTGCAGGCTAAGACTGCATGTGTGAAAGGGCCTGACGTGATCAAGTACAAATGGGGCAAATACACACATAATATAGGAACAACAGGCAGGGAGGAGTAAAGAACATTGTATAGTTTGTCCATATACAGTCACGTATTAATTAGAGGATATTCTGTCGTCCAGTGCGTCCACTAGTCGTGTTCACTTCAAGGTAACATAACCCTAGTGTAGGAGACCTGTGTCTGAAACTAGCTGTAACATAGATCTTCTCTAGCTAGAATACAGGTATGAGGGAAGACCTGGGGTCATGCATTAGTAGGAACCACTGAGTCCCCATGTTTGGAAGTTAAATCAGGAACACGAATGACGACCAACAGTGGTCTCCTTTAGAACAGACACTGCATTTAATTAAGGATTGTTTAGTCATTCTTTGATCATTGGAGAATAATTTCCTCAACCACCTGGGTGTCTGTAACAGCGGTACTACACAGGACAGCACGATGCGTCCCACTTTGTGAATGCCTGTGCAGGGCTTACTCACACAAGATGAGGAGTTTGTTCCCGCTGTTCTTCCCCCATCAGGCGTGAGAAGTTGTCCTCGCACCACCCAGACACTTTCAGCTACATAAATTAAGTTCTGCACATTTCCGTCTCCTTCATCTCCTGTCCGTCTGGTTAGTCATAAATATCCTCCCATCTATTATCTGAGTTGCGAGCAGATTGCCACAATCATGTAGCTAAGAAAGCCTCAGACCGCTCGCCCTGTCAACACGTGATCTTATTTCCATCGTGTGAAGTTGTTAAATGTCACCAAAAGCTGTGTTTCAGTTGTCAACCAGGGAACACGTAGAAGGTTTACTATCTTCTTGACATTTACAGGACAATCTCCTTTCTGCACCCATCCTCATCACTGCCCCCCCCCCCCCCCCCCCCCCTCCCCCCGTTGCACCCTCTTCCGACGCAGCCCCTGCTTTCACATGTCTAGGATACACCCGGTCCCCAGAGGACTCTTCTGACACTGTTGTCACCCTGGGCCTGCAGTCCAGTACATGTAGATCATGCAGTTTTTGGACGATTCAGTTGAGGTGTTTTGATCATGTAATGTAGAAAAAGTCAAGTAATTTTTCATACACGGCTATCCTTTTCTGTAAGTCGTCCAATGGCTTAAGAGCATAAAGAGATGGATTGTCTTATGTTTCATTCTTGTTGGTTTTGTTTTTGTCCAGGCCATTTGATAATTGCAGCTCTGTTATATGCAGACACCAGCCAACTTAGCATTGAAACAACAGCTTGCGCCTTCAAGTATTTAGTTATTTTTCACTTGAAAGGGAATTACAAGTTGCTACAGTGCTGATTGCAAATTGCAGTATTTAATCCATGTTCTAATGAACGTTAGTGGTGGTGTGTTAAATCTAGTTGATTACTTGGGTGTACCTCTGCACTGGAAAAAAAGACTGGCTCAGATGCCCGGTGAATAGCCAATGGGGCATCTGATTTAATCTTCAGTCAGAGAGGCCAAGGAAGAAAAAAGCTTTGCTGAAACTAATGAGGTGGTTATTTATTTGAAATATTTGATCCTGGTGGTCAATTTAAAGGCCTGTTCCATGAAAGTCTGTTTAAATTATTTAGGACAGCAGACGAGTACCTCTAATACATTGATGTTATATATTGATTTTAAGAAATGCATCATACAGAGTTGCCAACCTATCATGTTCTTCCAACGCCTTGCTTTTGAATCAAAGGATTTTCTTCCCTCTGCTTAATCTTTAATGCTACACATTATTGCATCATTAACTGTGGAAATTATTTCCTTTCAGCGCATATGGTAGATGCATCTTGCAATCATATGTATTTGCCAAGGTCAATTTCCTGTCCCTTTTGGTAACACTTGACCACGAGCCAATGCAGCTAACTCGCCATGGGTTCCAGCAAGTTTATTTCCTGAGCAAATTAAAGTGAAAAATTGCAAGCTCGAGCAGGTATGACGTTAAATGCTGCCAGGCTTCCTATTAGGAACAACCTTGTGAAAGCAACTGATATTTGTTTTTGAATTGTCCTTGTTATGTCACATAACCAGAATTTATGGAAGGTGGGAAAACGTAAATCCTTCCTTGAATTCTGTTTTCATCAGAAAAATAGACATATGCTTGAAAGAAATATCTTGGTTATGTGGAAGAAGAAAAATATCTGCCCACCCGTTAAGGAAAAAGTGGGAGTGACATTTTTATGGGAAAGGATTTCAAACTCAATGGGGAGATTTTATACTTGTTACTTGATTGCAATCATGCAAAGGAATTAACCAGAAAAGAGGAAAATGTTGCGTTCTCAAACTCATGTCATGCCAACATACACAATTGTTGCATGTATGCATTTTCTTTGAATATTCTTGTGTAGAAATAATTCCTTACCATTTATTTTTACTTTGCTCAGACTTTTTTGCGATTATTCGGCTTGGTGTCATTCAATTCTGTTCGCGCTGACCTTTCAATTGAGGGGTCAAGTTTCACAATTGTACAATTGGTTCTCAATCTACCTCTATCTTTGCTCTACTTAACTGTAGTGGCATCAAATATTGGCCCAGGTTCTCATCAGATGTTGTGCTATGGCTCTATAGTACTATAAGGCTACCAACTGATAATGCACTAGGTGGTATTCAATCTAAAACATATAATTTATTTTCAGAAGGAAATGAAATCTTCCAATTATGCTGTGTTCTAACTTCATTCACTCAAACCATCTATCCACATCCACAATATTTTACTTGCACAACAATCTCACAGGTGTTCTTTTTCTTTTGGTCGTAATTAAGCAATATCACACGAGAGGGAGTGCTGTTGTACTGTATATCAGCACGGCTGTGATTCGGTCGTAGGCACGAGGCCGCAGGCCGAGTGCCGCAGATAATCACACCGTGCTGATATACAGTACAACAGCACGACCTCGAGTGTGATATTGCTTTTATACAACAGTGCTACGAGCACATTTTATTAGTTAACAGTAATAAGAAACAAGAGATTATGATTTGTTTGTTTAGTAATCATTTATTCGGCTCCGCCAACAAAAATAGTTCCGCAACTGAAGGGAGACTAGGCTGTTGCCAGGCAACACATATACAGTACATAAACATTCAGGCTATTTAACAGCTGATGTAACGTTAGCTAATAACGGTTATTAGAACGCCCGTACAGCGGAGTGATTATGTCTGTGAAAAGTCCCAGTGCTGTTATACTGTATATCAGCACTATGGAATGTCTCGTTGTCCAATCAAATTGCTCGGTTGGGACCGGTCGGAACTAACTGTTGTATAAGATTGCATATCATAACCCTTTCAGTTTGGAGATATACTTTATTTACTTTGGCAATGTTGTTTTCAGAAGTAAACTCAGAAACAGGCCCAGTGATGAAGAGGTTAATAGAATGCTGCTCTAGCTGTTATAATCCATCTGTCTTTCTCCCTCTCGCCATCATTATGTTTTGACAACAGTGCATGATTGTTAATCCCTTCACTTCCTCATCCTGATCTCCTATCTTGCGTTGCTGTAATATTATCCATAACACGGCACAATTATGGATGCAGGGCTCTGGACCAATGTCTCCAGCGAGGCTTGGTATCGACCGGGCCGGTAGGATTTAATTAACTGTTAAATAAGAGCACAGCGGCCTCGCAGTACTTTCCCTGCTATTCCCCTGCCTTCCAATCACCCCCAAACTAGTGTTCACCCTTGGAGAATCGTCTCAGCCATGCAACCAGAATGAAAGGTAACTGCAAGTTACCAACCAGAATGAAAGGTAACTGCAAGTTACCAACCAGAATGAAAGGTAACTGCAAGTTACCAACCAGAATGAAAGGTAACTGCAAGTTACCAACCAGAATGAAAGGTAACTGCAAGTTACCAACCAGAATGAAAGGTAACTGCAAGTTACCAACCAGAATGAAAGGTAACTGCAAGTGTGGCCAACACGGATCAGACCCTTTCACACAGTGCGGCGTGCTGGTCCCCACGCCTCTTCCTAGCAGTGAACACATCCCGTTAGGCCTACACAACACAGTCCACACTCGGGGAGTCCAGTTCACAGTGTATAACTAACGGTTGCTCTGCGCTTCTCTCGCTTGCTGGCTGGAATAACAGGGCTCACGTTCTCTCTTTCTTTCAATAGTTTGTTTGTTTCTATTGGAGCCATTGTTACCGTTGTTACAGTTGCTGTCCTGTCCCTGTTCATACTTGTGATTCTCATTCACAAAATGAGCTTTATTTTCCTTTCCATTTTAAGGTTGGTTTGGTCAGGGGGGCATTGTCACTACCTGGAGCTTGCACTTAAACGGAGCCTGGGTCTGTTGAAGGTGGCATTGCTGTTTTTAGGCTGTGATAGCCATAGGATAGGATAGGTACATTGTATTTTATTTATTTATTTATTTTTCCTTTCTTTTCACCTTTGGTTGGTAGTTTGGTAGCCAGCGTGCTTGTAAGGTTGGTTTGGACAGGGGCCTCTGAATATGTGTTTTCCTTGGATTTTGGCACAAGGGATTATAACATCTGATCCTGTGTATTAATGAAATACATTCTCAGGTAATGCATAAAAGCGATAACGAATATAATTGACTTTTGTTGTCGATACAACCATTTACCATATTAGTTACCAAGCTATTGTTGACCAAAGGGGTTGCCAAGTCATTATTTTTCTTTGTGGTAGGATCAACTGGCATCACGATTTGTGATATTCAATTCAATATGTACTTTTTAGCAGGCACTAAATTCATAAACTTCATCAGGAGCATCGAATTACTAAATCCCTGTGGATTTAGTAAGTTCTATTTTACATAAATAGCAAAGATGTATCTTGGTACGATTACCATCTCAGCACGTCTGGAGAGGTCTTAATGTGCTAAACAGTTCAACAGGGCACTTTAAGATATAGATCAGCTAATGTATCAAAGCCATTACCTCTGTGTCTTTGTTTGGTCTAGCCTCTCACAAGCTACTGGGAAACATGGTTTTGGCACATGGCCAGGGCAAGAGTGATTGCTGCCCCATCTGAATCATAACACTTACTATCAAAGGAATTTAAATTTAGAGGGCATGATTTCCACCATAGGGGCTGCTGTGAAAGCTTCTTGACACTGTTTAACACCCGGCAGCATGGCTTCAGGAAGCCCTGGCTCTTGCTGTATGCTTTAGTCTCATCGCTGCCCCCTTGATGGTTGAGGGTCCCTTGTTGTTGAGGGTCCCCCGTCCCAATCTAATTGTGCAGTTAGCCCAATGGGTCACAGTTAAAGTAACCGCTCCAGCTAAACCTCTTTTGGCTATGATTATGTTACGTTGGGGTAGTTTCAAATGTCATTTAATAGTGGAAAGTGCTCAGGGTTCACGCTCAGGGTCGGTGGAGAGCAAAGTGTTCGTAGTGTTGATCTGCCACATTTGTCTCTCCGAGCCTTTGTCTCAGGGGAGGGTAAACAACAAGTTCTCACTGAAGAGATATTGGCACTGTGAAGTAATTACAATCTGTGTATATTTAAATTTTTTCACATTCAACTGAGAATTGTTTTTCGTGTGTTCTATTTTATGCTTGGATCAAATTTAGGAAGTGTAAATTCGGGCCTAGGGACAAACTTATTTTGATATTTACTTTCTCAATCAGTGTTCTTGTTTGTACTTCTTGTTCTTTTGTACTTCTGAGAAGGCATCAGTCGCAGCCCAAGTGCTGTTCCACTCCAGTCTGCGAAGTACACTCCTGATACCTGGATGTGTTGTGGCTCCGCCCCATTTTACCCAGGATGCATCGGGTGGTGACTTGTGTGGAACTTGGACAGCCAAGTTTCCCTGATTGCATTTCGCAACAAGCTGCAGCAATTGCCCAGGGGAAAACTCACAACTTTTAGTTATAATTCGATAAATTTATACACTTTTTAGAATCTTAAGGTCTGAAATCGAATTTTGTGATTCATTCACCAACGTCCACAGCAACAACATCCTGTCACCGGCTTTTTACATGTAGGCTACAGTTATTTGAACACTCAAAATATATACATATTTACATTCATATTTTTAAAATCAAAACTAAAAGAGGCAGGCTTGTGTTTTATATCATATTTTTTTATTTGTGGAAGATATGAAGTCTAGCCAAGACGAGCAGAATAACGGTGATACGAACAGCGCTCTGCTCAGTAGTTGCCTCCTTTGAGCTGCAACAAGACAAACCAAGGCCCTCTCCTCCTTGGCTGATTTATCCATCTCCCTGTTCTGCCAAAGCCAATGGAAAGAGCCCCAAAGTGTTGAAGCAGTTACAGAAGAGTGATTTAGCCTTGTTCTGGTACCAAGCAGAAAGGTGAAGGAGCACTTGAGTTTTAGAGTGCTCTGATTCTAGTGTATTAATCTGTGTCTGTTTGTAGACAGTTGTGCTCTGGCATTAGAATCAAAATGACATAAAATGCAAGTCCTAAGTTTTAGCAACTAGCAATAGTAGCAGTTAATAACAATTTGGTGAAATAACTACTTTATTTGTACAGTCATGCCTTATACTATTGGTTGGAGTATTGGTTTACATCATACTGGTTGTTTTTTTTACAGCAAAGGCCAAGGCTTTCCTTTTCACAAAAGTAATTTATTCATTTGGCTTTGGTATTCAGACTTGCAGAGAATACATGCAGGCCACTAATGTAAATTGCCTGATTATGCCTGAAGCGTTTTGGGTTTGACTTGACTAGGAAGCGGTCAACTTGTCGTTGTTTATAATTTCAAAACCAACCAAATGTACACACACAAGCTCACAACCTTGATAAAGATCTACGTATACCCACTGTTGTTGCAGAAATGTGGTAGCTGTGTTTCAACTCTCTTATGGTGAACAATGTTAACCTTCATTGTTGCATTCCTTCTTCCACAACAGATTTCATTCAGTGGTCACCATCAACCCTTTTGTTGTTGTTAGGGTTTTTGAAGGTTTTCAGCTTTCTCTTGCTGGGTGGCACGGGGAAGAGCATTCTCTTTTCTTTCTTGGATACCTTGAGAACAGACTGTTCACACGGTTTGTTTCACTATATCTGTAAATCTTTCAGTAGCTGCTGCATTTAATTGCTTTAACAGGAAATCGTCTTACCCGTTACAATCCGTACCCATACAATTCCAAGACACACTCAGTGCGTTTACATGACACTCAAGAAAGTCGACTTATTGGCTTCGTCCAACTATGATTGGATTACTAAGATGCATGTATACACCTTAGTCGAGCTATACTCGAATCTAATTGGGTTACTCATAGTCGAATTAAGTCCCCTAGATAATGCGATTCATAGTCGAGCTAAGCGTGCATGTAGCCAATCGAATTGGATTATGCGTTGATTTGCATTCTGTGCATGCTCGAGATCTTTTCCCGGGGCTGAGAGCCGGAAGTAGAAGGAGACAATAGTCTTGTTGTCGCCGCCGTCAGATAAGGGATAACGAGAAACAGCGATTTATTTAAAAAGGTGGTGCAGAAGATGGAGGAAGCCGGTGAATGTAGTTACCCCCTATAAGAGGGTGTCCCGGCCGCGGGAGCGCGCATGGCATGCATTCATTAAAGGTGGAAGCACACGGACACTACGCTTCCATTTCACCCAAGGCTGAATTAAAAGTACATGTTTTTCTAAATGTGGGTCATCAACGAGGTTGTAAAGTAGTAACTTCGGGCACATCTGTCAAAATAATAGTTTTTTTCTCCCGACGTGTTTACGATCTTTATTCATTCATTGCGCCGCGGCGGGTAATGTATACGGACGGGCAATGGAGGGGCTGCTCCGGTGGGAGAAATATGTTTTCAGTAGACAGCTGTCAACTAACTTCGGGTCGGTGATTTATTTAAAAAGCTGGCGCAGAAGATGGAGGAAGCCGGTGTCGTGCCAATGTAGTTACCCCCTATAAGGAGTGTATCATCATCAACGTGCATTCAGTACACACTACTCTTCAACCCAAGGCTGAATTAAAAGTCCATGTTTTTCTAAATGTTGCATCAACAAGGTTGTAAAATAACTACGATCTTTATTCATTCATTGCGCCGCGGCCGAACTGACTATTCTCTGATATTATGAATCTTACAGACTGCGTCGGGTTCTCCGACTCTCTGGTACTTACACAACAAGTAAAGACTCCTAGTCGAGTTTATCTCACCCATGGGGAAAAGGAATTGGGGGAAATTAACTTTGGCTTTGACTCTCTGAAGTCCAGATTGAAACGCGACATGGAGGAGAAAGCGATGTTTCAGCAGACAGCTGTCAGTTCACTTCGGACCCGAAGTGAACTCTATTACCACTAGTTCAAATGGGCACAGCGCCACCTATCGTACCGGGGCATGACACGCTTCGGCCAATGAATCGATTTACTCACCTCCATGTATACGCGGACAATTTCAGTTGTCCAATTGAGGAGCATAATCGAGCTATGGCTTTAATCGAATTAAGCTGTGCATGTAAACGTACTGACTGTGTCTTCAGGAAAGTGAAATGTAGAAACAATTCATGTCAGCAGACCTACAAGCAGACACACACCTACTTTTGTTCGCTGTGGGAGCTGGAGTGGGGACCATTCGGGGTGACACCAGCTGCACCCACTGGGTCAGGTCTCTGGATCCACACAGTTGCAACACGGCCAATATATGTGGTTCCCCATAGACACTGCACCAATTATAGCTGCACAACCGCAAGTGAGCTTTGGTGAGTGGAGAGGTGCACAGTTGAGCTCCATTTGGACACCCCGTACGGCATTATTGTCGTCGTGTTGCAGTGCAGAATGGCTCCCCCATTTTCTTTGACTATTCAAAATCCTACTGCCTGCTCTCTGGTCCCATCTGGAGCAGGGCTTGACCACACAGTGGGCCGCTAGCCCATCTAATCTGCCTTTGCTGCTCTTTGTTCCATTCCTGCTTTGAGTGAGATAAAAAAGGCAGAAATTTAGAAAAATGCAGCTGATGTCAGCATGTGGTAAATTTCCACTCCTCCCCATCATTATCATTTTTCCACTTTTTTCCCTGTCCTTGTACGTTTTATTAATCTCCTCCGAGCTGCCGGGCCGGGGGTGAGCGGGAACCTTCCTGTCTCCCAGCCTTTTCTCCTTGCATAAGTGGCTTAACAGTGACTCATTTCTACAGACGACGTGTGCTCATGAAATATTGGTATAAGCATGGGGATTTATTTTATTTTGTGCCTGCCTTCCTCCCCTTGCTTTGAATCATTCATCCCCTGGCTGGGAACGCTTCCTTTACCTGAGTTGGGTGGTGCTTAGAGGTAGGGCTGTACGGTATGGACTAAAATTTATATCACGGTATGATTTGAGGCATAGACGGTAACGGTATTATATCACGGTATGTTAATTTTATATTCTAATTTCGATATAAATGCTTCTGAAGGGGTAAAATACTGGTTAGGCAGCTTTTACTGTATTTTTGTATTACTGGGAAATATTTCACATAGTACAGTATTTTAAGTATTTTTAAGTATTTTAAGAACATTTATTGAGCAAATCTGCAATAGAAAAGTTTTTTTAAGTTACTTCCAGTATGGATAGTATGGATTTCTTTCTCCACTTGGTCGCGGACCTTGCCGTTTAGTTTTGGCATCTCAATTTGGCTGAAGTGTGTGCGGGCAGGTAACAGGTAACAGGTACCTGGGATCGAGTGTTTTGACCATCTCTTTAAAGCTCTTTCTATCGACATTTTGAAAGGGAACCATGTCCTTACACAGGTAAACAGTGACGGTGTTTGTTATCGCGTTCCACTGTCCTTGTTGTAAGGTCTGGCTTCGGAAAATGCCTGCGGAAGTGATGTCTGAGATGCAGAGACAGCTTCACGCTACCAGTGTCTGTCTCGTACGGTGTGGAATGAGAGCTTGTGAAGGGACTATTGTGCAGGCTGCGTGCCTGCATGCTTGCGCAATAGCATACTGCCTGACTGTGTGTTCACACCAAAAGACACATGGTTGCGGTCGCGCTGTCACCAAAGTTTTGTCGCGCAACAAATCATAATCTGTCGCTGTGCAGTTATGTCAGGCGAATTTTGTCATGCAGTGAATTTTGTCACACAACATCTTTTGCCCGTCAACGGTGCTTTATGCCAATTCATTCTCCATCAACCATGGCCGAGATAACCACCATTGCATGTCTTTACCTGTTGTGGAAGAGGGAGAGACGTCACAATGCCCGTCGTTTATGGGTTCATAATATCATCCGGAGGCACACAGCTTTGTGCCGTGATATTATATATATTGTATATATTATATTATATAGATATTTATATAACACTTTCTCCTCCAAGCTGCTTTTCACTGCGGAGTGCAGGGAACGGTTGCCCCGGACAGTTGAATGCTGATTGGCTGTTTTACGTTACTTCACCCAGGGAGTGAACGCTGATTGGCTGTCTCACGCGAATGCCGCGGCAAAGTTGAAATATTTCAACTTCAGCGAAATTTGTTGCACTGCAAATCTCCGTGAACGTGCTCGCCCGTGACAGGGCAAAATGTTGCGCTGTCAATCTTGCCGCAGGTTTTTGCCGCGACAAATCTCACCCGATTTGTGTCTCTACGTTGACTTTGTATGGAATCGTGTCGCGCCGTCGCGTTTGGTGTGAACACACAGTGAGAAGGCAGTATCGCTGTCAAATCGGTCCCTGGGAAAAGTAACGTTGCACCGAATTGAAAAAGGAACTACATTTCGTTACCATATTTTCAGTAGTTTCGCGTAACTTTATTACGTTATGTTACTGTATTTACGTTACTTACTTTGTAACACGTTACACACAACACTGTCTACCGGTCACACAGTATGGTAAAAATCCATACCGTAGTGCAAATTCACACCGGTGTACTTTCTATACTGTTTATACCATACACCCCTACTTGGAGGTGTAGTGGATATGGGAACCATCTTTACGACAGTGAGGAACCAGGCTATTCAGACGTTTGGCTCTACTCCTTCTTCTTCTTTCCTGCCATCGTTATTTGTCCAAGAAGGACCACCACAAAACTGTCTTTCTTGATTTCTGTCTCCAAAATGCTGTTTCGGAGAGCAACCTTCTCTTAAATTGTATTATCTTTTTATCTGCACTTTATTATCTGTTGTGCACTTTATTGTTTACTTTAAAGTTAGGAAATGTCTTGTCTTTATCTGTTGTGCCTCTGCACGTATCTTTTTCTCCTTGGGATAATGAGAAATGTCTTTTGATTCCTTTGTACTGTATGTCTGGTACATGTGAAGAATTACAATAAAGCTGACTTTGACTTTTTGGACTTTAATGAAGCTGTAGGTTGGTGTTGGTACCGATTTGTCTCTCTCCTTAACTGTATTCAAATTTGCCACTTAAGCTCCCAAAAGGTAAACAAGCTTAAAGGCCTCGATGGGAATGTGAGAAGGTGAACATCCCTTCTTACTGTCTCTCCCCTCACTTCATATTGAATGTGGTATTTGGACTTCCGGAGCACTAGGGGGCAGAATGTTATTCCAGCCTCGGCCAGGGAAGTTCCCCTTGTTAACGGTATGGCCCAATCAGTCCATCTGGGACTGATTGGCTTATTTATGGGGAGTCTCATTTTGTGGCTGAAGGGGAGTGCTGGCTTGACGAGAGGCAGTACTAGAGCATATGGTATGTTTTGTTAGGCTAGGCTATGCTATGTTAGGCTATGCTATGCTAGGCTATGCTAATTGATGCAAACAGTCATTTCTTTTTGGAACATTGCTTTATTTTTGTAATCAATGGATTTATTGGACACAATTGCCCTCGTTTTTTGCCCACACTCTCCAATCTGGTTGTCCGTATCCCTAATATGTGGGGTGACCACGTCGGTCCCTCACAGGGTAGTAGGCTTAAAAAGCAAACTACAATCGCTAAGACTTTACCAAGACGAACTGCTGGTGGTTTATTACGTTTGGATGGATTTGTGTGCTCACAAGTTTGGCACCGGAGAAATAAGACTTCTCTGTCACAATGTGTGCAATGCTGAAGTGATTACCGCTTAGGAGTATGAGACACACACAGGCTGTGGCTTATAATGTGCAATTGTTTTTAACAAATACCTAGAAGACTTCTGGCACTGCAATTCTCCAACAGGGGCGCAAATAGCATTTATGAAAGTTGTTGGGGGGCGGGTTACACTAGTAGATAAACAGGCTATAGCTGTGCATTTCTCCCCAGGCTACACTGCCTTTGTTTATTTGCTGTTTTTCTCCCCCTCTTTCATTTGCTAGTGTTGCGTGGCAGATTAATTACATTTCTCTATCAAACAAGCCTTTCCCACAGGCGTCTGCAATCAAACCAGAAAGTGAGGGAAAGGGAAGGCAAATGCAAAAATCTAATGGAATTTAGCTTGTCACCTAAAAGCCGAGTTACGGTAGCAGGCTGGTACTTGATTGTTCGTGACAACCATTAGGAACACAGTTGAGTCTAGGTTAACCCATTCCCCGTATACAACACAGGTAGCTAGGATAAGAAGCTACACAACTAAGTACTATAACTAAGTATTACATACATAATTTATTGATTTTATAATGGAATTAAGTTGAGTCTAGGTTAACACATTCCCTGTATACAACACAGGTAGCTAGGATAAGAAGCTACACAACTAAGTACTATAACTAAGTATGACATACATAAGTGCGTACATTAAGTACAAGGACGTACAACGTACAATAAGGAGTAGGAGGGGTGGCAGGGGTTGTGCTAGGAGGCGGTTGGGGCAATGGACGGTTAAAGTGACTTTGCTCATTGAAACGGTGACATTTGTGTGCTCGCCTTGATTGAGTGTACACCCATATCCATCAGGCGGGCAATGAACAGGAACGCTTGTTTTTTCTCCCTCTGCATCGTTGGGATAGAGAGGGAGGACTAAAACCCAAGCGCTCCACGCCTCTGATGAACAAAGCTTGAACAGAGGAGTGTGCAGAGCCGTGGTGCTTAACCAGGTCCGGTTTGATGTGGATTCATGATGGCGAGAACGAAGAGGGGATATTTGAATGAGGAGAACAAAACTAAGTAATGTGACCTAGTTTCTCTTGCAAGGCTTGCTACTTTACCCGCTTCCAAGTGGGTGGTGACGCAAGCACTTCCTCTGTTGTTAGTTCTGCCTCAGTGTCTGATTGATCCCGCCGAAAGCAGAGAGAGAGCGAGAATGATGGGGGAAAAGGCGGTGTGAGTGGTGGTGCAATGATTTGTATCAATAGGAGACACAGTACACATTAGTACAGCTATCTTCTTATTAAACTAGCCATATTAGACAAACGGTTGGATTGGGCCAACCCAGGTCCGCTGGAAATCCTTCTGAACGGGAGGGGGGCCAGATACATATGCAAGAGCAAATAAAACATGAGCTCACAGACTTGTCTGGTCCCGAGGCTATGGTGCAGCTCCAGTTCAGACACACTGGTCAGAGATCTGTCCATGCAGCAGCAAAAATTGGCATGTGTTGTTTGACGTTGGCGTTCCCTTCAGAAGTCCCTTCCGTCACTGTGCGGTGCGGTATTTGAGATGGACGCACCGATACAAGGTGTGGATGATGTCAGCTCAAGCGCACTGAACTGGGTGCACACTGGTTGAGGGACTGAAACAATGAAGAAGGGGGCAGTCCTCTTACAGGCCGTCCCTCTGTTCAGCACTCAAACTGTCGCTGTGTTTTCTACAGTGGCAATCAGGGTAAGAGCAAGAGATTATCGGTGTTTGATGGTCATTCTTTATTGCGCACGCCATTGATCCATATAACCATACAAGTCAGAAATCATGATGCCATCAAGCCAATCCTTCATAAGATTGAGTGTAGTGAAGGATTTGTTTGTAATTTATTGATTTTATAATGGAATTAAGTTGACAAACCCTAACCCTGAGTTAATCAGTGTTCAAATCTTGATTGGTCTTGAATTGTGTGTTGGATATGGATCCATGTTTGCAGATATACTGTACATCCATAGCAGACCATAGCTCACCATCGGTACATGCCCCTTAACGCCAACCTACCCGCTACCCTTAATACGTCTGAATATTTGGTGTCAAAAAAGCAAGCGGTGTTGGCAGTAGGGGTGGTTTCTTTGATATACTTGATGAGATCGGAGGAGCCAGCAGAAACTCATTTTCAGTTGGTTATGGATGTAATTTCTAAAACAATGTAATGTAAATGTAAATTTCTAGCAAGTAACTAATTTGAAGCAAGTAACTTGCTTCAAAAAGCAAGTAACTTGCTTCAAATGGGCTTAGGGTTGACCTGCTTCTTGATAAATTAACTGACTTTGGCTCTCGTCATCGGCAGCTTGAAAACATCCTGGTCTGTTGTTTGGCAAATGGTGGAAACTTTTTGGGCAAATTGTAGGTTGAGAAAGCCCTTAAAGGAGCCCCGCTCAGCCTGAGTCAAAGCCCCTGTGCTGCCAGAGAGGAGGGAAAGGATCTTTCTAGACAGGATGTGGTGGAGGTGGTTAATGGACATGTGACGGTAATCTCAGCCTACGCTGACACACTGCTCCTCATTTCCCTGCATCACGCTCTGAGCTACGGCCTGCAGCGTGATAGAGGGAAATGAGAAGAGAGAGAAAGAAACTCAGCAGGAGATTCTTTCCTCCTCGCTCGCCCAGCTTGTGTCTCCTCAAAACTTTGTGAATTTTTCATTTTATTGTTTTATTTTTTATTCCCAAGTAGCAAAAGATATTGCCAACGATTTAGAAAATGTCCAGAAACTAAACAAAATGAGGCGTATTATGCAGGCACTTGTTTAAGGACCCCCCCGCTGGGCTTCCCCTCGCCCAACTGTGTACATCCTCACAAACAACCAGGGGGTTATTGGTTCCCCTCTGACCCAACTCGGCAACACTCCTGTCATATCCTCCCTAAAATGACCCACTCCCTCCCCCTTCACCAACACTCCTCCCCGTGTTCTGTTCTCCTCCGGGCCCAGGCCTGCACGGCCGCGGTAACACGATGATTGACGGAAACTGTAGTATTCTGGAAGGACAGGGGACCATTTCACTGCACTGCCCAGCAGCGATCAGAGATGTGGACGTGGTGGAGGTTTAATCTGCGTTGACGCATCCCTGTTAAGCACGGGTCTGATTTATTGTTTTCAATGTTTGATTTTGGGATATATGAACACCTGACATGTTAATACTCTAAATCGGCGCATAGGCGGAATGAAATGAGTCCACTTTATTCGCTCCTCCATGGTACTGCCTCGTGACATATTTCATGGGATAATTGGCGAGCCAAAGAAGATTCAGCCCATAGCCACTGGAGTCATCGGTGGGTCAGACGATGCTGCTAAAGTGGCCACTACTTTTTTTAAATTAATTGAATCATATGGAATGGAAGTCTTGGTGCCTGTGCACTGAGATGACCTTGTTGCCATTCTATAAGCTGGCTGTCCGATGCTTCAGAGAGTAGATCCAATACTTACATCCCACCCCTCACACGGACCCTTGGCCCTTGGTGTGCTATATCCTCTGCAGTCCTCTCCTCTAGGAGCTGTGGCACGTGTCTTTTCCCCACTGTGCTCTCCTGCTCCCTAGCTGCACACATGGCTGGGTTTGGCCATTTATACCCCCCCCACATCCGTTGGGTTCGGTCCCTTGCTTATAGCCGTGCTCCAGACACAGCTGAGTCATGTTTTCATTAAAATCCCAGGTAAGAATACAGCTCGTCCAATCAGAGAACAGGGCCTAACTAGCGGTTTCAGTAATGTCCTGAAGCTCTTTTTGCAGTCGTGGATGCCTGACTATCTCGCGAGGCCATATCAGAGGTGTAATGACCCAAATTAGCAATGATGAAGAAAACACAAAAGCAAAAGGGTGCCGGCTCCAGGCTATTTGTTTACGGCCCTGCTCTCCCTGGCAGCCCTAACTCGATCCCGTTCACTGACTCTTCACAATCACATCACGGTAATGGAATTAGGAAGCTATGCCTGTAGGATCCATGTTCACATTGCAGGCAATTACAAATGCTGATAATTTATGTTGTTAAGCTGCTAAGCTGGTGCTTTACGGAGGCAGGCTATCGGGTTAAGCCACATCACATTAGCATTCCCCCATTTTGCACAGAATGGATTAGCCTCCATTAGATTTGTTTCCCGACATCCTTGGAACAAGGCCTTCTGATAGAGGCGTTTTTGTCTGTGGTTCTGCTGCTTTTAGTGCTTATGATAATGAGTGAAGGATGAGATTCCTGATAGATTTGTGGTCCCCTTGACTGGATGGTTTCTCCACCTTGCACATGCCTCCTTTCCATTTTCAACTGTGTTTCCACTGGCCTGGATGGCCAGGGGATTACTTTACTGACATCAGAAAAGTCTCAACAAGTCATTGGACTTGTTGATTTTGATATCTGTTGTGCAGTCACTGTGTTTAATGTCCCATAATTACACGTATTACACTAACTTTTTCACCTTGTCGGCTAATTTCCACAGGTATATTCACAGTTGGCATATTTTGCGCCATCGCCAGTAAGTTCATTGCAGTAAGTACTGCAAGTACTGGAATCCACAAGTTAGTCTTACGGGGTCCACTATTCCAACAAGCAGGGCTGTACATGGCTGTTTGGGGGCAGGTTTAAAGCTGATCCTCACCCTCCGGTCATGGGTCTTCATCATTTTGGAAATGGACAAGAAATGGAGACAAATGTGCGCAAAACACTTTTCTCCCCCTTTTATATTTCTCTCTTTTTACATCGTTCATCCTCACCCTCAAACCTCAACCTGCTCAGGTGACCATCTGAAACTAAAACTAAAAACAAAACTAATACAACTACAACAATGAATGGCCGTCCCATGGGTGTTCACTGACTGCAGCGTCAGGAAAGGAAGCGTCTTGTGCTGAACCTGCTAGCTGTTTGGTGCACGGGGGGCGGGAAAACCAGGGAGGCCGGTCAATGCTGCAGTACACAATCACATGTGGGGGGGGGGGGTGGGGGTGCAACCCTCACTGACATCTGACCTTTAAGTGTGTGTGTGTGTGTGTGTGTGTTCGCAATGGGGATGATTTGTGAGTTAACCCAAGAGACCGGAAGGATTGTGTGTATGTGTGTGTGTCTCCGACGGCAACGCCGGTCTAGTGAGAGCAGTGTGTGGCCTCAGTTTCACTCCTTCTCACACGCCATGGTAACATGCCATAACCCAAGCCCCTAGCCGACCGCCTCATTAGCATGGTGCTAACGAGTGGTCCGCTGAGGAGGTCCGCTGTCTATGGGCGGTGCCACGGTGCAATATGAGCAATGAAGCAACTTTCCTTTTTTGTCCCTTATTTGCAGCCATTTCCACTATTGTCCACAAACACGGCCCCTGGTGTTTGTTAGTCTTGCGTCTCATGGTAAATGGACTACATTTATTCAGCGCTTTTCTAACCAGTGGCCACTCAAAGCACTTTACAATATTGCCTAACATTCATCCACACATTCACACATGGTGGTGTCAGCCATGCAAGTCAGTTATGGTAAGGTGTCTTGCTCAGGTACTCAACACTCTAGGAGGAGCCGGGGATTGAACTAGCAACCTTACGGTTACCAGCCAACCCACTCTACCTCCTGAGCCACATGCCGCCCCGTCTAATCAAGTAGATGAGACATGTGAAAATACATTTACAGTTGATTTATTGGTATGGATAGACATGTGAAGCTCTCCAGGCATCAATTATACTCACAAGTAAACAGGAGTGAAATGTCATGCTTTCACTCCTCCCTCTGGAATAATGTCCATGCTGTGAAATTGGCTCGTACATGTACACATTGCTCCAATGAGCTTTATTTACCCTCTTCTTCTCACTCTTTCTATTGTGCCCCTTCACCAATCACTGTACAGACCGGGAGAGGAAAAGGGATGGTGGTGGATATGAAAGGCAGCGGCCTGCTGCAGAGCTCTGGTTAGACCATGGCGGCGCGGTGTGTGTCAAATGAATTTCCTTCTTGTCATTTCTCCCCTTTGCTTTTGTCACTCGACATGAGTCCCTCGTTCAGGATTTAGCAGCTGATCTGTCTGTTTGTTTTTCGTAGGCCATCTCTTTCAAGATCTCTTTTTTACCCCAGCTCCTCCTCAATACCTCTTGAAGAATTATATATATTATATAACTTGAGTGGTAGTGTCGAGTTTATAACTCCACCATGAAAAATGGAAAACAGATTATTCTTTTTTTTGCATAAGACTGCTTGCATAATGCAGCACACTTTCTCCAAAAAAAATGTAGACAGCAAGACAACAAATAATTGAGAAGACAATACACCAAAAGCCTCACAGAGCTGCATTACTAAATCTGTCTGCCTCCCCTCTTTCTGCTCTCACTCTCTCTCTCTCTCTGTCTCACTCTCTCTCTGTCTCACTCTGCCAGGGGTCACAAGCGCAAGCTGGCCGAAGCCCAGGAAGAAGAGCGGGGCGAGGAGGAGGACAGTAAGGAGGCGCAGGGCGGTGCCAGCGGCTCGTCCTCCAAACAGGAAGACGAACCCGTCGACCAGGACGCCGATAACGAAGAGGATGAGGAAGAGGAGGGCAGCAGCTCAGAAGCGGACGAGATGGCCGCGGCCCTGGATCTCGAACTAAACGATTTCATGTGAGGAGTCGGGACTGAAACGCCCCGAGGGGCCTCCTACAAACCCTTAAATTTCCAAAAATTATATTTTTTTTACGTATTTCATTCACTTTTGTAGTGTGTGTGTGTGTGTGTGTGTGTGTGTGTGTGTGTGTGTGTGTGTGTGTGTGTGTGTGTGTGTGTGTGTGTGTGTGTGTGTGTGTGTGTGTGTGTGTGTGTGTGTGTGTGACGAACGGGCACTGCTGTAAGCACTGTACAGAAGGTAGCTCCTGTGTTTTCGTGTAAATAAGTACCTTCCAGATGTTTGTTTTTTATTGGGGTAGATACTGCTGCTTTGATGGGGTTGGAAAATAAAATTGACATTTTATTGTGACATTTGATACATTTTGATTTCACTTGAATTTGCTTTTTAATTTTTTGTTTATTTTATATATATATATATATATATATATATATATATATATATATATGAGTGAAAAGATCAATAAAAATGAAAAAAAAAATTGAATCTTCGTGGATCAAAATAATAACCAGCAATACGTGTTGAAATACGTTTACTTTGGTCTGTTCTTGGTTATTATTGTTTGTCAGTTTCCCATAATATCATCGGTTCACTTGCAAATCTGCTGACCTTTTCACTCCGTTCTAACCTTTATAGGAAGACAAGGCTTATTTTTTATAAAAATGTTACTCCCCTGCTGTGGGCCCTAGGGCTAGGCTAAACACAATTAGGTCAAGAAAATGTTTATTGTACTTTGATTAATCGAGATATTTGACATTTGGATTAGATATTAATGGTGCCATCTTTGTCCTTTAAAATAAAAAGCCTATTTCGGTGTTTCCGTTTGTTGTACATAGTTGACCATTGGTTAGTTTGTGTGCTCACGCTTCATTACAAGTCAGGGCATGCTCTTCAAGGCAGGTGCTGCTCACATTTTTATTTTCAACCCAAATACATTTTGGTGGGAGAAACCATTAATTGATGCCTTTGCTAAATGCGTATTGGGCCACCTGTGGGTCCATATTCTGTTGTGGTGTCTGAAATAGTGTTCCCTATATAGTGCACTTATACCCACAATGCATCATATAAGTGTATAAAGGATGTTCACATTTTTCACTATAGCCTATGATGCCAAGCCGTTTTCATAACATTCACATTTGGTTTAGGGCATTAAGCAGACGCTTTTATCCAAAGCTACTTAAAAGAAGTTTATATTGTCATTGCCATGGAGTTCATCTAATGGAGGTCTCGAGGCGTCTGCTACTTTATGTGACCAATTCACAGCACGCCAATAGATTTACGGTGCATAATTAATGTCTGAATTCCCCCACACTTGTTCCCTTAACAGTGTATTATCTGGTGTTCACTTTATAGGGGACGAGGGAACAAGTGAGCCAACCAGTCCGGTTTGATCTCACACAGAGATATGTCTGATTTTAGTTGGACATTTGAGTATGGTATTGCAAGCCCTGGACGTGTATTTCAGCCTTCTCATTTGGAATTTGTGCATTTGGTATTTTTTAACATTCCGAGAATCCGTAGTGATTTTATGTTTTGCTTCATATGCATCTAGATTATATTTTCACGGATTGCCATTAACCTCAATTATAGAATGGATAGACAATCCACAGGAGAAGTCTATGCTCCAGGTGGCAGCCATTTTATAATCCAACACAGTCACCCCTGCCTTTGACTTCACCATTTTACCAGCATCCACCAACATTTACATTTACAATTACAATTTTGTCTGTTTCTGTTCTGTCATATATCGCTTCACTCGAGAACATATCAAATATGTGGAATTGAAAAGTGTTGTCCTTCCAATCGGCAGAATCTTTCTTTGATTCAATAAAATGACTACAACACAGCCATATTTGCGATAATGCTCTTCAAATTATACAGTTTGAACCTTTTCATCATCATAATCCTCCCTATCTCTTCCCCAACATGATTAGGACATATTTAAAGTTGCTGTAGGTAAGATTTTGGAGTTGTCAAGAGATTAGGATAGTGAATTTGTAACTCAACCAAAAAAACATCAGCGGCAGTATAAAAGTGAACTCGAAATAGATATTATTAAAGAGCATTTTACTCACTAATAGTGAACAGATAGCTATAACATTTCAAACAAATAACTCAAATAATACCTCTCAAATGGTACCTATAGTGCCCTTTAACAACAGTGAACACGTTCAGGGAATACAGAATGTGCCCATTTCGTAGAATCCACAGCGGTACCGTAAAGAGGTGGTGTGCAACACAGATCGGTCACGTTTTAGGGATTGATTCAGCGTTGTACACTGCAAGATGTAAATTATTCACCCATCCCCAAAGCTGCAATACAAATGTCATTCATAAATATGTATGATGTAAACGCGTAAGGGACCAAATTCCTTTACAATACAGATTGCGTTCTAAGGTATTTGCATTAGAAAGATAGTGTTTATATAGTGTATAGGCCTATATCATTTTTAAATTTTGTAGACTGGAATACAAAAGTCTACAAAATAGACTTGCATTATATCATATGATGTCTTCATATATACTTTGTCAGACAACTAACACAACATTGTACTCCTCATACCTGTGAATTCGGTACATTTATGCACCAAATTTCAAGCTGTACTTCCCCGTCATAAGCATGCTATTCAGTGGAACATCTTGTGTGATACACCTCAAAGGATTCTTCCAATTCTTAGAAGAATGGGACTAAAACGTTTTGTTTAGCATACAATGAAAATGAAAATATAATAAAATATGGAATTTGGAAAATGCTCAACTCTTAGAGTTATGGTGATGAAAGTATTCCTGATGCTAATCCCAGTTTAATGGTAAATAGCCTGAAGGAGAAATACATATATTTAGCTGCTGTTACTGTTCAGAAATTTAGTCTTGCATAAAAAGCTTTTATCTTCCCTTCATTTCCCCATTCATAATCACTCACATTTTCAAACATAGAAAGGGCATTAACTAGCTCTACATAGAAATGACGGGGAGAAGGGGAGAACATGCTTTTTTGTATCACTGGGTAAGTTGTACTACTGTCACTTGGACCAATCAGAGCTGCAGTGGGGTCATCAATATCGTACACTCCCATTTCCTTTTTGGGCTCACAGGAGTAGAAGCAACATTGTGGATTTAATTACCAAAAAAATGCGTTTGAACATTTTATCAAGATTATTCTACAATGGTTTCCCCTAATGCATAACCTAAAATAACAGTTTCTGTCGCACACAATTGTTTTAGTGCTCACTTTTTTCAGAACTAGTTATGCTTTATTCTTCAATAATGTTGGAAAATGTGGATTTTATCTCATTTTTTTTCTCATTGTTCATTTTATCACTAGCTAGCATTACAGTCACCCCAAATTGACATTAACTCACAGAACCTATGATTGTGCAGTAGTCTTTATCACTGTACTAAAGGCTGCAACAAGGCTGCAATTCTTATGGGACCTGGTGCCCTATGGAGACCTTTAGCTATGCTTCGTTCATTTTCTGATTCACATCAGACAAACTAAAATGCCTGCTTTCAGCAGAGACTGGGATCACAGAGTCAAACTAAAATCAAACGTCTTACATGCTGCCATATAATATCGCTTGCTGATCCCCTTACAGACAGACAGACAGACAGACAAACAGCTTCTGCTATACTTTTATTTCCCCGCTGGCTTACGAGCCAAACTCACAAAATAAAATAAAATGACATAAAACACCCTGCCTTCACGAGTGAGTGACAGCTGGCCCCTCGGGCGATGCTCTATGGAACCATCAAAGTTATTATCTCACCTCTGTCAAGCACGATATCCCTGCTTACCGCCCCAAGGCATTGCCTCATTTAGGTGATTGCACACAAAGAAACCAACAAAGGTCCAGTCTACTGAAGACCAGCCTCTAAATGCTCCACCAAGGATGGCCTATACCTGCAGAGCGGGCTCTGTACTTTCGGGGGCTGAGGCAAGTGGTTTGTGCCCATCAAGAAGCGAACATTGGCACTAACTCGGGGGCCTATGGATTTTTCAAATGTCACACGCTTTGTACACATCAATCTTACAAAATGAATGTCAGGTCGATAATATGTTCATTTCATTGTTAGCTGAGAGGCCCCAAATATGGGTCCCCACTCAACATTGTAGCAGCACTGCCACAACTGCTTCTCCGCTCTCACTTTATCGTCAAATTTCCTTCTGTCCGTCATACAGTATGATATATATACCAATGGTGTCCCAATTTACATGAATCGACTTCACTACAACATTGTTTTATGTACATGGCCATGGGAATTGCTAATTATTAAAAGAATGATAGGATGATCAGGCAATTGTAATTGTTACGATAAGTCATGATTATTGTCATGTGCGGAAGCATTAAATGTGACTACTGTGTAGGTTTCATTCATAGAACTGCCGGTTTATTTCGAGACACGTGAATGTGACATCACAGGTATGATACTACGGTGGACCATACATTCACATCACGACATCACCCCCTTTTAAGTCGTTGAGAAATCCCATAAATTACCCAAGACAGAACAGGTATAATTTCCCATAACAGGGTCACATAGAACTAGGATTTTGGGGTAGACTGCCCGCCATCCACAGCAACGTAGGGATTATTCTGCCCTTGATAGTTGCTGTCCCTATTGCTCTGAAACAGTTCCAAAAGGTCCATGATTTTTCGACTTCGGCAACAGCCATACAGTTCATTTCCATATCTCCATATTGTGGCGACCGTGGGCGTGGTCGCCGTGTTCCAGGTGCCGCAAAGGATACTGGGACAATTGTTTTAGGACACTGAAGTTTTTTAGTCCAACACCATGAGTGAGAGTGCTGTTCGTGTTTGGCAGGTGTGCCGTGTTTTCTGTTCTATTGTGTGTGTTCAAATAAAGACAACTCCCAGAGTTGTGCGGTGTATGGGGCACGGGAGTTGTTTGACTGCTTAACCTGGGCTCCCGTCTCGTCCTTCCCGTGCAGCTTGCCACAATATCATAACTCAAAAGTGCACTACTTATAACAACTGTATGTCAGTATGAAAACTGTCAAAATCTCAACAATAACAATGTCAATACTGTCAACTTAATAACATAACATGAAACCATGTTTTCATTTCTACTTTTCTTTTCTTTCTTTTTTTTCAACCAAAACAAGTGTATTAAAGCAGGCCTAAGAGCTAAGTGTCCCTATACCTGTAAGGAAGTCTGACCTCACGGCCTCTGGAAGTCACCTGTACCCCAGCATGCGGCGGTGTATGCGGGGATGCATGCCCCACGGCTCGGTCTGGTGACATCTGGTCTGGTGGCTTGTCGCTGAGAGCAGGACTGGCCGCAGGAGAAGGCCCACTTGGCAGTGGTGTAGGTCTCTCAGCCCGCAGCTCCTGTTGGTCAGACGAATCTGCAGACTCTGGCAAGGCCTGCAGGTGTCTCCGGTTGCGACGCAGCACTGCGCCGCTGTCCATCTTCACCAGGTACGACCGGGGCTCTTTGCACCGGCCAACAACTTTAGCAGGAGTTTTCTACCCCTTCTCTCCATCAATCTTGACTCTGACGTCCTGGCCCTGATGAAGTGGTGGAAGTGGACATGCAGAGTGGCGGCGGTCGTAGTAGAACTGGTAGGACAACTTTGCCTGTGTCTTTTTCCTGAACCCGTTGTCCGTCAACAGGCGCAGGCTGTAGCTTCTCTTCCAACATAGGAAGTGTAGTTCTGATGCGTCTCCCATCTGAGCTGGGCTCACATGGTTGCTGCACTAGGGATAGCTCTGTAACACAACAGAGCGAGATGTGGATCGGGCTCCTTCAGGATGTACTTGTGCCCGTTCTTCTGCACCGTTCGCCTGGGGGTAGTGAGGGCTAGTTGTAGTATGGGCAAAACCATACTTCTCACTAAAGTCTTCGAACTCACCAGATGTGAACTATGGGCCATTGTCACTCACCAGTTCGAGTGGTATTCCCCATCTAACAAACATTCCTTTGAGCCTGTTGATGACTTGTATGCTGGATGTTGAAGAGAGGTGAGCTATTTCAAGGTCCCTTGAGTAATAGTCTGTCACCACAAGGTAATTCTGCTTTCCTAGTTCGCAGAGGTCTGCTGCAATGCACTGCCATGGGCCCTCTGGTAGGGCTGTCGTGAGTAGTGGCTCACGTCGCTGAGTGGGTCTGTTTTCGATGCAGAATCGGCATGCTGAGACTTTCTGTGTTATCTCACCACTGATGCTTGGCCACCACACTGACATCCTTGCTCGTGCACGGCACCTTGTCAGGCCCTGGTGGCCTCCATGAATCTGCCCCAGTATGGCAGATCTCAGCACAGCAGGGATGACAATCCTATCCTGATATAGCACCAGCCCATCTGTTTCAGAGAGGTGAGCCCTAGCAGAAAAATAAGGCTGTAGAGATGGTAGCACCCGTGACTTGGGCGGCCACCCATTTCTGATAAAGGCTATGATCTGCAGCAGCTCACTATCATGCTGAGTAGCTGTGCGGATCTCGCTGAGTCGTTGTGATGAAACTGGAGCATTGGCAACGACTGATTCCACGTAGGCCTGTACCTCGTGCTCCAACTCCCCATCACTCACCTCGGACAAGGGCTGTCTGGAGAGTGTGTTGGCAACGACTAACTGTTTCCCTGGAATGTGCTCGGCCACCACATTAAAACGAAGAAGGTGCATGAGAAGCCTCTGACACCTAGGAGGAGATTTGTCCAGGTCGTAAGTATTGATAAGTGGCACAAGAGGTTTGTAGTCTGTGTACAAACCTCTCGCAGGCCCACACACACGCCAGGCACTCCTTTTCAATTTGTGAGTACTTTTTCTCGGCCTCCGACAGTGTACAGGAACAGAATGCCACTGGCTTCCCCTCACCACCATGTTCCTGCATTAACGCAGCCCCTAAGCCGTAGCTGCTGGCGTCTGCACTTACGACAGTCTTTCTGTTAGCTTCATAGTATGCCAGAGCAGGAGCTGACACAAGCATGGCTTTGACACTCTCAAACGCTCTTTGCTGTGCCAGTACTGAAGAAATTCAGTACTTTGGCCACCTGATCAGTGCGGATATCCGCACTGATCACCTGATCACCTGATCAGTGCGGATATCCGCACTGATCAGGTGGCCAAAGTACAGAATTTCTGACTTGCCAAAGTGGCATTTAGTCCTGTTCAGTTTCAATCCAATTCAAAAAGTCTTTGATAGTCTTTAAAACTGCATTAAGACTACGGTCATGCTCCTCGGCCATGGCTCCATACACCAGAATGTTGTCCATCACTACAACGACTCCCTCTTGGTCCTTAAGAAAAATTTCTGGGGCTGACATTATCCTGAATGGGAGCCTACGGAAACAGAACCTGCCAACGGGAGTAATAAATGTTGTCAGCTTGTGACTTTCCTCCTCCAACAGGATTTGCCAAAACCCGCATGAAGCGTCGAGAGTGGAGAATATTTTTGCTCCAGCCAGCTTTGGAGCTATGTCCTCAAGGGTGGGCAAAATGTACCTCTCACGCTTTACTGCCTTGTTCAGGCGTTTTAGGTCTACGGTTTACTCTTACTTGGTCTTTGTTTTTCTTTTCGACAGGGATCATCGGGGCACACCAATCCTTGGGGTCCGTGACCTCCTCAATTATGCCCAGAGACAGCATGCATCTTAATTCGGCTTTTGGCAGGAGAGGAAACAGGACACGCAGCGGCATTGCCAGGGTGTAGGGCTCTGCATCAGGCTTCAATTCAATCTTCACAGGGTCACACTTGAACAGGCCGATTTCCCCAAACACACCCTCTAGCAGATCTGTTGCAATGGCATTGACTCTCATCACCAGGACCATTCTCTTAGCGACACTGCGTCCCAGTAGATTATGCGAGTACGGTCCCTTTATAACAGTCACCCAGTACTCGTAACGCTGTCCCTTATATGGACTTGTGGCAAGGAATCTCCCCACACATCGCACTTCACCTCCTGGGCTGGTAACGAGTGGTTTTGGTCCAGTCATGACCAATCGTGGGCGCCGCGCTAGCCTATTGAAAGCAGTCTGTGACATCAATATGATGTCTGCACCAGTGTTTTTTTTTTATTCAACAGGACTGCCATTTAGACACAACTCCACAAGCCACTCGTTTTCGGAGTCAGGCTGCTCAATCACGTCTGGTGTCGACTCCATTACAGCACCAACAAAAAATGAATCTTCACTGTACTCCATAGAGTCAGACGTGACGTTGACTTCTTTTAGTGTTTTACTTTGACAGATGGCCTCAAAGTGTCCCAATTTGTTACATTTTATGCATCTCTTATTTTTAGCTGGGCAGGGGCATGCGTCCCCATGCTGGCCGTTGCAACGTGAACAGGCAAACTGCTTTAACTCACCCCTGACGTCCCTTTTCTGCCACTGCGGTCTATCCCTCACGTCATTTCTTCCATTGGATTGCCATCTTCCTTGTCTCATAGCATCCACTGCTCAAGCGACAGTTCTGGCTCTAACTGTAACTTTTCTGAAACTGCTGTGTCGGAGATGCCAATCATAATTCTATCTCTGATTTGTTCGTCTTTGGTCCCTCCGAACTCACAGTACTGTGCTAGCTCATACAGGCTTCTGATTAAAGCTTCCACAGGCTCACCGGGCTTTTGAACTTGCTTATGAAAGCATGCCCGTTCGTGTATGACTTTTCTCTTTGGCACAAAATGCTCGCAAAACTTCTCTATCACAATGGCATAATTGTTTTCAGGGCTTACTTCATCATCATCGTCTTCAACGGTTACACTCCGGTCAAACACAAACGACTCGTAGATAGCTTCCGCCTCCCTTCCCATAGCATAGAGAAGCATGTTCACCTGCACTTCACCACTGTCCCTGTCTAGTTTCGTTGCCACTTGATACCACCCGATAGCGATCAAAACGTCAGTGCCACATCGGCCACTCAGCCGGACGGGTGAAATCAAATTTCTCTGGAGGTCCTAACTTCGCCAATTTCGCTTGGCAGTTGATAAATCGGCCACTTCTGACCAGGGCAGTTGCTAGGAATTCTGGGCCCCCTGAAAGAATATCTGTGTGGGCCCCTCTACCCCATTCATTGCCACCTTAAATGTTCTTGTTTTTCAGTTTTCTTGACGGTGCCTGGTGTAATACACCCAATTTGTTTCCTTTTTTACACGACTTAACAAGTCAGAGTATTATTATGTAAATTATGTATTATTAATTGTCTTATTCTCATTTCCCTGATTTGCAACACATTATTACACCTCTGATTGCAAATACATTTTCAATTAACCACTCAACAAATAGGTGTGGGTATTTTATTGTATTTAACAATCAAGCACTGATATGCAAAAAACAAAGTGTCCTGGCTCAAGATAGTCCACAGGTAAATATGTAGCATTTAACTTAAATGTGCAAGTGAAACAAAGAGCACATGGAATACGTTGTTGTAAAACAAATATCAAAAACAACAACAAGCCTCATCTAATCTCAATTAAAGTTTAAATTGGCTTGTTTGTTCACTGTAAGTCTCATCGCTCACTCACTTCCGATGAGGAAGAACCATGGGAAGAACCAGGCACGTGCACACATAGGGCCCTAGGGGTGCTTGAGCCCCTGCCCTTTTTGCCTCAAATTAAAAAGTGCCCTCTGAGTGTTCTTCAACAATCGCGCCCGCAATAGCGCTCGTCCGCGATCCAACCCCCGTTAACAATAGCCCCTCAAAACTCCTGAGTGTGCACATCCCTGGGAAGAACGAACCGCGGTGTGGACCAAACCATTTTTTAAGAAGGGGCCAAGGGGATTATTGAAATTATTAAAATTAGAATATTGTATGATTTGTGGCTTTGTTTTAATTTAGATTCATTCATATCAATATATATTAGTTCAGTGTATGCATAATCATTTTGTCATAGAGGCTACTGGGGGCTGTGTGTGGGCCCTAGTGGGCTGTGGGCCCTTATAATTGTCATAACCTTTCCCCCCTATACGACGGCGCTGCTTCTGACACCATGTCATGTGCGAAAGCATTAAACGTGACTACCGTGTAGGTTTCATTCATAGAACTGCCGGTTTATTTCCAGACACGTGAATGTGACATCACAGGTATGATACTACGGTGGCCCATACATTCACATATCACGACAATTATCTTTATGATTATCTATGATGCTACTGAAATAGCTGTTTAACTGAGGGACCATAAATGGATGTCTTGTTTCACTGACTGAATAAGAAGGGGCACCCTGAAGGCCTCACAGACCTGGGGATTGAATTGCCCAGCTGGAACGTAGCCCACTACAGCTATAGCAGAGTATACATCTTCTACAGCAGTTCTCAAGCATTTACCAAGTAATGTAGACTTTACCTTCCTTCTCACAGAGCGGCTCTTCATATCTAGATGATTTCTCTAACATTTAAGATATTTGCCTATAGTAAGGCTGTCACATCTCTAAGATGATTAGTGGGAATGTTTGCAACTGTAGAACATTGTTTTCTACTATTAACCAGATGCTAAATCCACTGACTTTCTCTAACAAGCCTCTGTTTCGAAGTTTGAGGAGATTTGTAAAAAATGTTACCAATCAAATCACAACTATCAGCGGTGGCATTATTGACGCTGGTAACACGTCATGTTATCCTTTGTGTTGGATAACAAACCAACACATCTCCAGAATCAGGCTTATTTCTAGCTGTTTGAAAACCATTGCTGAAGAAATTAAATTGAGATGGTGAGACTTAGTATTTATAGACCAATATCCAATCCCCCTTTTATTAGCAAGATACTATACTGTTACTAGCATATAATCAAAGGAACCTCCTTCACTCAAACAAGATTCTGTAAATTATTCAGTCACGTTTAAGGTCTACATAGGACAGAAACCTCCATCCATTCATGGTAAATGGACTGCATTTATATAGCACTTTTTTGTAACCAGAGGCCACCCAAATCACTTCACAATATTGCCTAATATTCACCCATGCATGCACACATTCACACATTGACAGCAGTGTCAGCCATGCTCGCAACAGCCAGCTCGTCAGGAGCTGTTAGGGTGAGGTGTCTTGCTCAGGGACACCTCCACACTCAGCTAGGAGGAGCCAGGGATTGAACTAGCAACCTGTCCGGTTACCAGCCAACCTGCTCTACCTCCTGAGCCACATGCCGCTTTTTCTTTCTCACTGTATATGCTACCGCTTGGCTATAATTATTCAGAGCAATGTCAACTGCCATAGCTTTGTGGATGATACCCAATTATACATCTCTGTTGCACCAAATTATACAAACGCTATACTAACCATCTAGCAGCTGTCAATAAATGTATGAACATGAAATGTTAAAATATAAATGAGAACAAGTCTGAAATCCTCTAACTTGACCCCAATAACAAAAGGGATATGCATTTAAACAGCATTGGGAAACAAACTCCCACTGATTAAGTCAGTGCTTTTATTTAATGTAAACCTGACTGCTACAAAGCACTTCTACTGGCCTTCCTAAGAAGTCTATAGAGAGGCTCTGTCTAATTCAGAATTCTGTTGCTAGGCTAAGAGGAGAAAGCACATCACTCCAGTCTTAACTGCTTTGCACTGGCTCCCTGTATCGCTTATAATTGACTTCAAAGTCCTTCTCCTCATGTTTAAAGCACTAAATGGGCTGTGGCCATTCTACCTTTCTGACTCGCTGACAACTATATGCCCTCAAGAGCACTCAGGCCCTCTACTGCTGGCTAATTGGAGGATACCATTAAAAATAAATGTGATGCTGCATTTATCAATTAGGCCCCTAAACGATAGAATAGGTAACCTCAAGAAATCAGGGAAGCAACCTCAGTTAGTATTGTTAAGCACCAATTGAAAACCTTGCTCTGCAATTAAGCTTTGGATTAACATTTTATAAGACAAATTAAAAGCTTTTAATTAGAATTGGATCTATGCTGGTTTCTCAGATTATATTGTATTGATGTAATAGGTTTAATTTCTAAATTGCTATTCCCTTATTCTTTGTTGTGCACTGTATTGTACAGCACTCTGGGCTGCATTCTAATGTATAAGAGGTGTTTACGAATAAAGCATATCATTAATAGTATATCTACTATCTCAAGGTTATTTGCACCTTGGGATAAATTCTGTAATGGTGCATTAAATCCTTGAGAGAATGTTGAATATATGTTGAATGTATGTTGAATGTAAAGGAGTCAATGTTTGCAATGTTAATATATAGAACGGGACAAAAGGCAAGTTTAGAATGCAGATTCTACACTTTCCTTTCCGGTTTCCTGTGGCTTTGTTCTCAGAGAGCCGAACCTCAAACTGATTTTCAAAATACAGGCCATGGGGATATCATCAAAGAAACTGCCTTGTAGTGGACGTTTGTGCATGTTCATGTTGAATTTCCACACCACCTTCACATTTTCACATTTTTCACATTTCACAGAATCCGATTTTTTAAACGCTTAGCCAATAAACCTAGGCATGCAAACTTGGGGAAACACAGAAGTCTCAGGTGGAGTGGTTCTTTGGGATTTCCTCTGCTGTGGTTTTCCAAAATCCTAGATCCTGCTCGCTCGGCCCCATGCTGTGAGGCCTGCGGGGGAACCACCCCACAGGGCCATAGATCAGTGGAGAGCTGCAGGCTCCGTGTGTGTTGTCTAGCTGACAGAATGGGAGGGAGACACCGGCTGTAAATCAGTGATCTTAATTTTTTATCCTTCTGAAATATGAAATATGATGACAAAATGCTTACCAGCCATCCACGACGCACAGGCACTGACATTTTTACTGGTGAGTTACGCGTGGCCGTATACACTAGAGATTATAGCATTCGTCACATTTATTTCCCGTTGTCAATACCAGTGCAGTTAATCCCATCGTGGTTTATTATCGCCTTTAATATTATGGATTCATGATGCCATGGTAATGGTGCGTGAGGCACAACAGGAGCTTCTCCAAGCTAAGGGAACTGTGTGGGGACTGCGCCACTCTTCAAAATGCATCTTTTAAATATGGGATAATTATGCACTTATGAACCTCCATTTATAAAGCTGTGTAACTGCTTTCTAAAGACGCTTTATAACCACAGCAGCTAAGTGGGAGAAACATTAATGTGGATGGCGGCGTAGGCTGCATGAACTGCACTCATTTGGATGATTTGCATAGGAACCCAAATGATGGAGACTTGGAAGAAGTTAATTAAAAGAAGACAACACTTGCCTTGGCTAGCATATGGCCTTTGATAATGTGAGGTTTGCATCTAGAAATTAATGGAAAATTATTCAAATAGGCCTTGAGAAACCCTTGTCATAGACAAGGAAAAATAAGTGGGCTAACCAATTCTGCATTATGTGGGCAAATTATGGAGACATGAACGCCTTGCAATGTAATTCTCACTTTTCCATGGTTTCAGCTCAAGGTTGGACTCTTGCTCCAGTGAGTAAGTGCTAAGAGACAGGCAGAGAGAGGTAGAGACAGGTAGAGACAGGCAGAGACAGATAGAGACAGGTAGAGACAGGCAGAGAGAGGTAGAGACAGGCAGAGAGAGGTAGAGACAGACAAAGACAGGCAGAGACAGTTAAAGACAGGTAGAGACAGGTAGAGACAGGCAGAGACTGGCAGAGACAGTTAAAGACAGGTAGAGACAGATAGAGACAGGCAGAGACTGGCAGAGACAGGTAGAGACAGGTAGAGACAGGCAGAGACTGGCAGAGACAGGCAGAGACAGTTAAAGACAGGTAGAGACAGATAGAGACAGGCAGAGACAGGCAGAGACAGACAAAGACAGACAAAGACAGGCAGAGACAGGCAGAGACAGGTAGAGACAGGTAGAGACAGTGACAGGCAGAGACAGACAGAGACAGTTAAAGACAGGTAGAGACAGACAGAGACAGTGACAGGCAGAGACAGACAGAGACAGACAAAGACAGGCAGAGACAGGCAGAGACAGGCAGAGACAGGCAGAGACAGTTAAAGACAGGTAGAGACAGATAGAGACAGGCAGAGACAGGCAGAGACAGACAGAGACAGATAGAGACAGACAGAGACAGACAGAGACAGGTAGAGACAGATAGAGACAGATAGAGACAGGCAGAGACTGGCAGAGACAGGTAGAGACAGACAGAGACAGATAGAGACAGATAGAGACAGGCAGACATCCACACCTTACATGGGCAAACCATATTGATCACATATGAATGAAGTGCTCCATATATTCACATTAGTGAGCACGATAATAGCTAACACCTTTGATATTTTGTGACCATTGATCAAAACATTCCTCCTTTTCTAGTATCTGCAAAGGCTTTTCAATCCCCTCTCTTTCTGCCCAGCTCTGCATTCTATATTTCTAATCTGAAAACACATTATTTAAATTAATTAATTTTCATGATGAAAAATAAATCAATAAATAATGTGAAGCTCAGCTGCATGCTAACAGTACCATACTCATGGGTTTCTCCCTCAGCTCCATTGACCAGTCGCTTGTTGTGAAGACCGCTTTGTTCAAGCTTCAATCGAACGCTATACATTTCACCTGCTCATTTGCATCAGACAAATGAGTCTAGCGTTTTGAAATACATAGCAGTGTCCACAACCATTTCACAACTACACTAGACCTGCATTGCTTTGCAGAGTGCAACATTAAGGTAAATGTAGACTGCAGTACAAAGAGAATCCAAATAAGTGTCTAGCCAAAATAAAATCATTGCTGGTGTGGGAAGGACCTTCTGTGGACGTGGAGGGCAGAGAAGGTGGCTTCCACCTTGCCCTGAAGATAGGCAGACAGGTCAGGGAGACAATACACTCCCCCATACTCATTAACTCATTATCTTGTCTCATACCTCATAGGAGACCAATGTTAGCCTGCTTCAGCTACACTGATACACCTGGTGGCTGCCCTGGAGGAACGCCTATTATGGGATACATATTACTATACTACTAGATACTATTAAATTAATACTAAATGTCAACTATACTTGTACACAATATGAACACTATACTTTCTCATAGCCCATAGTCTTCCCCTTATCATGTCCATAATGCAATATTCATATAAATGAAATGTATTCAGTATTTCTACCATCTTGTCTCCAATCCTGGTGTTCTGTGGTCCTGTTTTACATATTTTCAGGCATTTTGTTTTGTATATTTGCATTTGTATTTCAATGCAAATATAATTAATGAAATAAAATAAAAACATTTCTCTATGTCTTGTTTCTAACATGTATACTTGAGGCAGTTTGCTTATTTGATGCATTTTAAATACTGGCATGATTCTTATCTTCATGGTTTATATTATTCTAAGTTGCTTTGGATAACAGTGTCAGCTAAATAAATGTAATGCAATACAATTAGAAGATTTTCTGATTTTCTTTAATATTTTGAATTAAAGATATTGAATTTGATCAGATATTGGTTAAATCCCTGTGGAATTGGTAGGATATTGATGTCACACATTAGGCCCACACCGGTCTTCTTCTATTCTAGTCAGCCTTTACATTTTTTGACTGTGGTTTGTTTACAAATGAATGGCACTAATGCATGCTAAAGACATCATTAGGGTTTGATTAAAAATAGAAAATGTAATGAGATAGCCATACTGGGTATAGTGTCTGCTACTAATCGGTATTTCACACAGCATCTGGGATGTCAGTCTTCATAATGTAGGGGGAATCTCACACACACACACACACACACACACACACACACACACACACACACACACACACACACACACACACACACACACACACACACACACACACACACGTTTAGTGGTAAACCACTGTGATGTCGGCTCATACGAAATGCACACATTCAATGTACACATCAACAAATAAAAATAGAGAGATACAATGAAATTAAAACCAAAAGGAAGTAAAACAGATTAAACATTCAATCTCCACTTATTTTGCAATCATAAAAGTTGCCACTTGACACTGAATCAAAAAAACGTGGGGCGATGTGATTTACAACACTCATAAAAATGATTTGCTCTGGGACCCGATGTTCCCTCACACCTGTTGACCCTCGTCTCGGCTCGGTTCAACCCAAAGTGCTCTTCTATGCTCCAGCCACTTACCTGCTGCAGTAGGGGCCAGAGTGAGGGCCGTGGGGTCGTCCTTCACCACAGATGTCATGGTGTCATTGTGTCCCTGAAGGAGGGCAGCAGGTCAGTCTTAATACTAGTGCTGCTGGTGTTATTACCAGCCCTCTCTCTCATCACTCTTCCCAGGGTTCAAGAGGGGGCTTCATGTGTTTAGAGTACAGCCCTCTTACTACTATGTCAGCACTATGGCGAACATGGATGACCAAACTCAGAGTAGGACCCTTTGCACTCCAGTCTGCATCAAATACACAGAAAAGTGCTTTGCTTTAGGTCGCGGTCATTCTGATGTGATAACAACCATAAAGGCCATTACCTCGGTTTCTCCTGCATACATTTGTCATCAAAATAAAAATATTTTTTAAATCTTATCCAGGCTAATAACAACAATACCAACAGAAATATTAGTAATAATATAAATGTTTTGAACCTCTATCAATATCCTGCCTGTCAGTCAACATAGAGATGACTGACTTCCTCACAAGAGAGCACAATCCTTAAATGTACACACCACACACAATACAGCTGTTTAGACCAGGTCCAAGCAGAACCAAGGGGTGGGGAGGAAAATGTACAAAGGTTCTCCCTGGACTGGGGTATCTTTTTGTGATGGGGGAATCCCTCCCTGGATCGGGCCTGGGGAGGGAGGGGGAAACACAGAACAGCAGACATGCAACAGATGGGCTGCCAACCCAGGGAACAGGGGTTAGCTGTGGCTAGCCTTCTTAGCTTCTCTCCTCCTTAAGAATTCCTTCACCCACCCGGCCTTCCTTTATTTCTTTATTTATTCTTCATTATTTCTGGTTCTTTATTTATTAAATGCTCGACCAGAGGCCGCTTATCGTACTCAGTGTGCTACGAGCTCCCACACCTGCCGCTCACACACACACACACACACAAAGACACAAGCATTCACACACACACGCTCACACATGCATGCACACACACACACACACACACACACACACACACACACACACACACACACACACGCACACGCACACGCACACACACACACACACACACACACACACACTGGGCCGAGCTAAGTGGCCGATGCTAGCACCTCAATGTCACCTGCCCACTATCAGAGACGCTGTTAGCCAGAGCGCCTGGCATGGAATACAACACAGGTCATTAAGGAACAGGTAGGGGCTAGGAATATTGCTCAAGTGAGGTTAAGCCTACAGATTAAGTCTACAGTTGGTTAAGCCAATAGGTTAAGCCTACAGGTGGGTTAGGCCTACAGGTTAAGCCTACAGGTGGGTTAGGCCTACAGGTTAAGTCTACAGTTTAAGCCTACAGGTTAAGCCTACAGGTGGGGTAAACCTACAGGTTAAGCCTACAGGTGGGTTAATCCTACAGGCTAAGCCTACAGGTTAAGCCTACAAGTGGGTTAAGCCTACAGGTTAAGCCTACAGGTGGGTTCAGCCTATAGGTTAAGCCTACGGGTTAAGCCTACAGGTGGGTTCAGCCTACAGGTTAAGCCTACAGGTTAAGCCTACAAGTGGGTTGACTATAGGGGGTTGAATATAGATCCTTTCATGTGTAAGGCAACTTCCTCTCCAGAATTGCTTGATAGCAAACTTACATGCATCCTAACATATACCACCTGCGTATCTCTGTGAACCCTGTCAGGTTAGCGATCTAAAGATGATGAAAGGGACGCTACATCACATGTCTTTTCCCTCCATGTAGGAGTGTAAGCAATACAGGCTAGTCGATGGTGAGGGGGGGGAGTTGGTTCTAATGTCTCTGGTACGTTGAAATGCCATTTTATTTAAATGTGGCAACGCTAAGTCTGTGATTCTGCTCAGAAATAACATTCATAATTGTCATCATAAGATTGTCATCAACATTCGTATGAAACATTTGAGTATATCCTCCTCCTTTAATCCATCACTTCAGAGCCTAAATACATTGTTCCGGGACATAACCAAAGAAGAAAATACACACGATCATCAGTGAGGTAAATTCTTATTTGGTATTGAGGGAAATTAATTATTTTGCCTCTAAACCACACAACAGTATCAAAGGTTTACTTTTCAAAGCAATAGGGGCCATGGAAGAGGGAGACCTACTTCCTCACTGATTCCACAGTAAAACATGAAGGGAGGGAAAAAACAGCTTGGAGACCATTATTAATTGATTCTGTCCTCAGCACTGTACATTCATAACAAAAGTCCTTCATAGAAAGAAAACATACACTCGACATCTCTGTCCATATCAGACACCGCTTGACTCTCTGCCCATACATTCAGACACACACACACACACACACACACACACACACACACACACACACACTGACTCAACCGTCCACTCATCAGTCAACTCGACTGTACACTCGGTCATACCACATTGCCCGCGCCAGCAACCGTTTCCTGCTCTTGATTGATCACATCATTTACCTCACTTGTTGCAGTGTGTGTGCTCATGTTTGTGTTTTCTAGGCTGAGGCTTCTGAGGGCTTTTCAAAGGAGCATGATCTACACTTTGAATCAGATGCATTCAGCTGCTTTGTTCTCGACGGAGGGAAATAGAGGATCATCGCACTTTCTCTTGTCAGACATAGTTTTTTTTCCTTGAATTAAACATGTCAAGGGGAAAATGTTAACATTAAATGGAAGATGTAGGTAATTATGAGAGTAATTTGAGTCATTTTTCAAGAAATTGATTGAAGTTTTGGTGGAAAATGGACACAAAAAGACAAAATTCTCTTGCAGCATGTTTTGGTTAAAACCAAATTGGATTAATTCAGCTGAATATAAACATAAGGAAGAGGAGACAGAGGAGGGAGAGTTTTAACTCTCCAAACCAGGGGTTTGGAGAGTAAAAAAAAATAAATAATAATAATAAAAAAAAAAAATGTTTTGTTTAGCCCTTAAAAGTTCAACTCACACTTAATTAGGTCAAATGGCATAAGTGAAATAAAATTAAATGGAATGGAAAAGTGTATCCATATCCATCTCTATACTTTCTCTTTATGCATTCATTAGGAATAGAGTTCAGGCCTGCACCGATACCAACAGCAACACCTGCAGCCCCTGCCGTCAGAATGTGGGTGGGTGTAGGATGGAGAATTAGTCCCCACCCCCCAGCGCCACACATTGAAAGAGTGACATTTCAACGTCATTGGAAAAAAATAAAAAGGTATAATTAACAATTGTACAATCCTCGTCATCCAGCCATTATTTATGTTAAAGTTAGGGGAGCCATTATGATTCATTATCCCCAGATAACGGTCTGTCAGAGTAGACCAATACGTCCCCTCTTGTGAGGAATTTAATTAGTTTAGGAAAGAAAAGACCCGCACAAGAGTGTGAAGTGAATTGATTATAGGGTTAAAATGACTGCTACGGTGGGGCGAGCAATCCAGAGTGGTCCAGAAAGCGTTAAGTAGGCCTCCACTGTTCAAACACGGCCTTGGTGGTCTGCAGGGGATCCAACTCCCAGCATGAAGCAAAAGTTTGGCAGCCACTAGTTCAGGGTCACTCTATAAAGAAAATCATTAACGATGAGTCTTAACGATGAGCCTTCAGGCGGATCTCAGCCAAGCCAAACAAAAGCTTGTTGTCACGGTAGCAGGGCTGAGCATAGTGAGCTGCAGAGTCTCAATCCCACTCTCAAGTTTACATCTGAAGGATTCGACCGAGGCATTGACTCATGGTCGACCGGCCCGATAAAGAATGGCACTACTAGATTGGCAGGAACAGTGAGTTCCCTGATGAGATGATCAGTTGTATCTGACAAGAGAAAAGCACTTGCCTGCTCTGACTCACCTGACAAAAATGTTGCACCAGCTCAGACTCTGGAGATGGATTCATTGAATGGAATCACTTATCTCTCTCTCACTGCCTTTTACTCCTGATTCTCAGCTTAAGAGAAACCATCACTCTTTGCTCCTTTATAATATAGGAGAGTTCTGTCTCATGGTTGTGAGTTGTGAAGAATCGACTGTTTCAGAAACATACAAAAGAGATTTGGCAAAGTTTACTCCTTTTTTTTCAGAATTAGCGTTCTCCATTGGTCCAATTAGGACCAATGCACGCCTCTTATGAACATTCAACCCTAGAGCTGCCAAGGCACATCCTCTACAAAGGGCAATCATGCGCACCTCCTGCATTATGGCCTCGATATGATATATGATATATGATTCGTCGTTTGCATCCCAACGCAATGCATTAGAGTACTGTATATATGGACCTTTTAGTTCATAATGGATTCAAACGGGTCCACCCTCTTAGGGTCTCCAGTGGCAGCAGGGCTAATGATCCTGCGAGGGGCTGCGAGGAAACAGGAACACAGCCTTCTGCGTTTGTACACATTCACTTGAAAAACAACCCAACGCTTTACGGTTCGGCCACTCGTCCGTTGTTGGTTTGGAAACCCCACAATGGGTCGAATCCCTGGGTTTCAAACAAACAACTGGGTTTATTGCCATGGCTAGGCCGGATTCAAACCACTCACCTTTCCATGGAGGTATGCACAAGGGGGTGAAGAGCAAAGGGAATTACAGCAGAAATCTGCACATGGTAAATCATCACTCTGGTGGAGGGCAATCAACAACTGTATTGGTTAACAACTGTATCAGTGAACAACTGTATCAACAACCTCTCTACGTACTCGTCTCAGACGATGGAAAAGTCCTTGTCTGCAGATGTCTGCCTTTTTGTTTTGCTTTTGTTTCCTCCTTCACCTGGAACACCACAGAAATAGTTCTTTATGTAACAGCCTACTTACTTGGCCCATGCAGGCTTCTGCCTTCAGCCGACAGCAGATCCTCGTTGGCTTGGCAGGACCACTTCCACGTGGGAGATCTGCTTACATTCACCCAGCACTCGCCGCTGGACTGAGGGCTCAACGTAAAGTAGGAAACTCCAGAAATAAACTTTTTGTGATTATAAAATATAAATGTAGTAAAGGAGAACACCAATGGATAAAAGATGTATGTGTGGATCACGTATAGGCCTATCATTTACAACAGGACATACCTGACATGTATATCGAATCTAGCATGGTGAATAGACCACGTGGTTTCTACAGCACGATCATACGCTCCCAAGCAAAACAATGCTGCTGCTACAATGCAAAGGCTGAAGTATATACTGTACATGGAATGTCAACAATGGTCTTGTTAAGTCCCCACGTACCCCATTGATTTACATTTACATTCATATTGAGGGCATTTAGCAGACACTTTTATCCAAAGCGACTTACAATAAGTACAATTGTCAGAAGAAGGTGAAACAATATATCACCGTCGGTACAGTAAGGATGTTCATAGAACCAAGTCCCAAGCACTAACTAAATCACTAGGTTAACCCATTCCCCATATACAAAAATATATTGACCCCCCCCCCCCCCCCCCTCCAAGGGCTTGGAAAGTGTTCTGGTCGTGAAGATAAGAATAAGATGGGAATTTGTTGCCCGCTGCATTTACTATGTAAATCAGCTTTTGAATATGCAATTATTCAGCTGAAACTTATTAGTCAATAATGAATCACTTTATGTGTGCTTAGTTGGTAGTTTTGTCTTTAAAAATGACGTTGTAGGTATACAAAGGCCTACTTGCTGCAAATGAGTATTTGCACAGCCAGACCTCGCCGGTGTTCGTGTTTACTTGGAGTATTGTAGCATTGTCCCCAGGCTCCCCCATGTCACGATATTGGGTTCAGACTAACGAACGCTTGATGAGAGACGAGCTCCTCCTGACTGACGTCCAGGGAGTAGGCCTACACGTTCATATACAGCTGACTCCTCGTCCTGAGGGGTAACACATGATAAAACTACGCCATCTAAAATCAGACTATAAGCTTCACTACAATATTCTCAACGGTCAAACCGATGACGGATACCGATTTAATTAAAATCACATTTAAGATTATATAATGATTGAAAAGTGTCCAAATTGATTATTACTATTATTATTCCTATTCCTACTCCTATTATATCCACCAAAAAAGTCTAGTCTGTAATGCAATTCTAAATAAAAGCACGCCTGTGAGGCGCGCGGCGCGCAGCAGCGCAGCGCGCCTGAGCGGTCCGAGCGGAACGGACGGCAACACCCTCTCGGTTACGCAGTAGCCCGCCTACCCCCACGGATTCATACATCTGCTTCCACTCCGGTCCACGGAGAGCATCGCACTCGCTCTGCGTGTGGAACAGTCCACAGACATGCGGGTTTCCTTGGTGCGGTGCGGGTAGAGTGGTGGCCGTACGTTGAGCGCGTTCTGCGGGGTTTGACCGCAACTTTACTGAGCGGGTCATTACCGCGGGGCTCTGGTGGTGGCCGAGGTCCGTCGTGTGCCACCGTCGCTTGTTGGGAGTTAAGTTGGGAGCGCAAACACAAGCAAGCTGAACGAATGGATTCACGCCGAACACCACGGGTAAGTCTGATGATGATCTTTCTGTGTCATATCATATCATATCATATAATATCATATCATATCATATCTAAGACATTGACTATCTCTCTTTAATGAACTTACAAGAGAGAAAACCAGGTGTGGGAAAATGAAAAAGTGTTTTTTTGTGTGTTTTGTTTTTAAGATTTTGATTTGTATGAATGTTTCACACACACACACACACACACACACACACACACACACACACACACACACACACACACACACACACACACACACACACACACACACACACACACACACACACACACACACACTACGGTACGGTACGGCACATTACGCACGGCTTTCCACAAGGCAACGGACTGCTATACTCTGGACGGTTCAATATGACCAATACCACAACAGATGATTGAACTTTATGTGCAGCAAGTATACCTAGACTGCATGCATCCCCCCGCCCTTCTTTCTGGAATGAAATGTGTTTTCCATTTCGTGTTTGATGTTGCCGACTACTAATGCAAGTGCCACACACATCTGCCCTTTAGTCGGCCCTTTAGTCGGCCCATAAACCTGGTGCCACACACACACACACACACACACACACACACACACACACACACACACACACACACACACACATACACACACACACACACACACACACACACACACACACACACACACACACACACACACACACATGCCCTTGTTTAGTGGTAAACCACTGTGATGTACGCTTGTCATGTCCTTTCCAAATATAATCAAAATGTGAGCAGTGCTGCTGGCAGGATATGAGTTGCCTTTATCTCTCTCGGATATATGGAGAGAGGGAGAGGGGGAGAGTGGGGGAGAGATGGGGAGAGGGAGAGACGGGGGGGAGAGAGTGTGAGCGATAGGGAGAGAGAAAGAGATAGAGAGAGAAAGAGTCAAGAGAAAAAGTGAGAGAGATAGAGAGAGACGGGGTAGAGATAGTGTGAGTGATAGCGAGAGAGAAAGAGATAGAGAGAGAGAGTCAAGAGAAAAACAGAGAGAGAGAGAGAGAGAGACCATGGAGGGGGAAATTCTTTTTTTTAATGTTGAAAGAAGTCATAATAATTCAGCATTTGTGCTAAATAAACGAGTACATCAACAACCAGCACCTCACTCTTCCTTCCAGTGAGCCATCACATGTGAGATGTGAACTGTTCACCCTGTCTATCATCTCCCACACTCTGTCACGCCGGCTAAGGTCTGGGGACGGATGCTGCTTATATGATGAATGACCCCATTGGCACGCCTCAGCACAGCGGTTAACCTTTCAATGTACTCTGCTTGTCATTGCCTGGCCCTTTGAGAGTCATGGTACATCAAATACAATGATTATACATGGGAAGAATGGTCATATCTAAAGCATGTGGTGCATTGATTGTATGAAATGTACAATGTATACCTAAAATAGGTGGACATTAGCACTGGGTTAAAGACCTCAAGCCAGCTCCTGGGATGTTTTAAATAACTAACCCTGGAAGCATGTGATTGGCTGTGACTAGGCTGGCTACAAACAACCTGGTCCATGACATGTATTGAATGGGGGGGAGGGGACATGGTGTCTATTCATACTAATCTATTTCATGGTCATGGTCAATCAAGATGAGCCTTTACTTTTTTTGTGTGTACAGCTAAAAAATATAGGAGGCCACCATTCCAAAGCTATCGCTCTCTATCTTTCTCTCTGTGTCTAGCGAGCGAAAAACTGGACAGATTAGTTCCACTTTTCAAATTTTCCCCACTCTAGAAAATGGTTTCTATGGCCGCTTGGCAAGATAAAAGCAAATGACAAAAAGTGTTGTGATAGAGGGTTGGCAACGATATTTATTATTTAGTCACAATATAAAATGAAACAACCCAATATTTCTTTACAATTGTAATCATGATAGAGGTTGTTGAAATTCCTGTTTCTAATTCACTCTCCATTTGGTGCCAGGTGGGTAGAGACCACCTGGCGCTAAGTAGAACTAATTAGAAGCAGGAACAGCATGGTACATACTCTGGTACAATTTCAGCTACTTTTCTGTACATGTTTGAAACATTATATTACAACCAGAACTTTCTGTCTGAATTTAACAGGGAAAATTATGTTCAACTTGGTCAGAAAGTTCTGGTTGTAATATAATGCATCCTAGGTGTGAACTCTGGCCCAGATCTTCAGACCAACACGAGGTTGATGGAATTAAGTTCAGGGTTAGTCGTCTCTCTCTCATGCTCTCTCTCTCTCCCCCCCTCTCTCTCTCTCTTTGTCTCTCTCTCTGCCTCTCTGCCTCTCTCCCTCTCGCTCTCTCTCTCCCCCTCTGCCTCTCTCTGAGAATTATTTTCTTCTCGATGAGCATGTCAGGTCTAAACCAAAAATACAAGCAAAGCAGATTATGGTTCACAGAGCCTGGAGGAGAGAGGAGAGGAGATGTTGGCTCATCTCAGCTCTGTGTTTCATAAGAATGAGAGTAAAGCAAAGGCCAGACTGTATATTCAACTCAAGGCAACACAACATGAAAACCTCACATTTACACCACATCTTAACCGTAGGCCTAATTTATCTCAGTTCAATAAGTTTGTTAAACTTAAACCTAAATCATTATAAAACATGTTAAATCTAGATTCAAACTGAGGAGAAACTGCAGAGGATGTACTGGTATACTGTGCTCCTTAAAATTAGCTGTTCTCTCTTGACGATGTGTAGTGGTTTCTTTACACTCTGCGGGAGTCACCCAAAAAAACAGGTGGATTCCAACTTACACGTTAAAATGCTCTACAGCGACAAATGAAGCTCCCACATCCTACAAGATGGTGTAGATTAAAGGGTCTGTTTTATTTATAAGTCCTTCCAGGAATAAAGTGATGTTTCACTTTGAAATGTGATGGGGGCTCGTGCGGTTGTTTCAGGGATAGCCCTCCCTACTCACTACTCAGAATTAGATTCCATTTTCCAGTTGACTGTGTAGCACAAGTTATTGCTGAGATGATCATGTTGTTTTCATTACTTTTTTTTACTTATTGGTTTTATTTGAATGTGAAAACGCCCAGTTAGAATGAGAGAGTGAGAGTGCAGTAATGGTGTATTTACTCAGTTGCAACCTGATCATCTCATAGCGAAGAGGCTTTGGACTGAATGCTCAGACTCGTGTGTGTGTTTGGTTTGTTTTGAAATGGTCTCCTTTTGTATTGGCTGAATCTCTGATCTATATCCATTTTCACACGAGACACGCAAAGAATGAGGCCGATATGCCAATTCCTTCTACATATTTTTTTATATCTTGAATGTTGAAGGTACCAAGCTATGAAATATGCTATGAAATATGCCTCCCAAAAATTGTAACCTTCCAACGAGGTGATGCAGCCACAAGGGCTGTGATTGGTCCGCTCTCTAAAACCCGACGGAGAACCATAAAGGTTCCCGACTTTGTCGAAGCGTCTGCGTGGTCATTGCATTGCGTGAACGTGGAACCATAATGAGCCCGTTAGGTCCTTGGTTTGATCCCTAAATTAAGATCAGGATTAAGTTGTAGTATGTTTACCTGTTTACCGTTTACCTGTTTACCTGTAAACCAACCTACTCATCAACGACATGTATTTGAGGTTAATGTTAACCTCATGTGTCCAGTCTGTGTTAAATGTGTGTATGAATGTTGGGGAAAAAGTGACCTTTCTAAAAGCATATAATACAGTCACATGTTAATATTATTCCATTGATTCTCTCAACAGACATGAGAGTAGATGCAGATCATTCTAGGTCACTAAGATCTATGAAGAACGTGTGCAGAATCCCAACTGTAAAGCCCCAAGGCAGTAGTAATACGCTGTATTCATAGACTTGTATACATTTGCATTGGCCCACCTTTTGGCTCCACCGTCCATCAAAAGTGCCAATTATATTCCTGCAGACAATCCATTATAAAAATAGGTGCTGGGATTTGAATGCTGCTTTCTTATCTCTCTGAGGCCAAAAATCACATCTCATACCCATAAACCCATAACTGTGTTTATTCAAATCTTGTCTTACTCCTGCTCCTATTGAGCATCAAAATGTCTGACGCCATAGTCTTCTCACTTTCCCTTGCATACCCTGACACAAGCTGAATTCATTCCCATTGTGCATCCCAGGGCACCCTGTCACGGTCAATAAGCTGTTCCTGTCTGAGACACTTTGCTGAACGTTTGTGAGGTAGCAGCACCCTCCTGGGAAACTAGTGCATTCAAACTACTGGCCACTAAATACAGCCACACACTGAGACCACTTTCTCTCTCTCTCTTGTGATCTCTTGCTCTCTCTCTCTCTCTCTCTCTCTCTTTTATTTATACTTTAGTTAACCAGGGGAGGGAATTGAGACCAAGGTCTTATTTTCGCTGGGAACCTAACCCTAACCCTACAAAGTACAAAGAAGTTAAATAATATATCAACATTTTTCATAAAAGAACAATTAAACATAAAGCGCATTAAAAACATCAAGTGAAGCGACAGCCCGCTGATGTACATTAAAAGTGTTTTCAAATACTCTAAAGGTGTACTCTAAAGCACTTTCCCCATCTCTGTTGTTTTCCTTGGGGACTTCAGGGAGAACCCAGTCCTGAGTGCGGGTTGTGGGGTCGTCTCCGGAGCCCGGACCTCCAGGAGATCAGAGACGAGAGGGAGTCAGGGAGTCTGCGTCACATGGCTTTGTAGAAATGTATGAACGTAGAGCGTTGGGAAAGGTCGCCTTGGATACATGTTGCTGCGGTGCATCAGTGGTGTGGTCGGTGACGCCCCCAGCTAGTGGGGTGAGGGCTTGGCCAAAGGGTCTCCCGCCACCAGCCTCCTGCATAGAGATGCCACTCTGGACCATTCACTATATCATAGATAGTGGACCACATCACTATATATGATTATATTGAATCCTAATTAGGATTTACAGAAATTGAGGCAATTTGATTGGATGAATGCTTTCTTACCGATCCCTTTCACCAATCCAATCTAGAGGGAGGAGTAGTCCATGGCACAACACAACATGAGGATCTAAATAATGCTGGAGCCAGCGAGAGACACACATACAACCACTATGTAGGGTGCGTTGAAACACATTAAATAATTTGATTTGTAATGTATTTATATATAATACCACAAAGTGATTATGGCACAGAACATCAGACAATGTATATATAGCATCAACTTGCGTAGAGAGCATAGTGCTTAGTTCTGCGACCAGGGTACTCCATAAAACCAAAGTTCAACTTTAGTGCTCCGAAGCTTTGGTGTTGCCCTGGGAATGCTGTGGGTTAGGGGGACCTTCAGCAGAACGGAGAGTGGTTTTGGACTATTGAATACACTATGGTGCTGGTGGGACCATGCATTTGATTCCACTAAGATAACATTGAGGTTTAACGCTTGTTTTTTTCTTTTTTAACAAAAACCTGAAGATACAATTATTGCGGAAGCAAATATTATATATATAATATAATATATATATAATTTATAAAGCATTCAAAATCCAAATACAATATTCAACACACATATACGGAGGAATCAAAAATGTGTACCTTCATGTGATGCTGCATTCCCTGGAGTTAATGTCATGTCTTGAGATGTACAGGGATTTATTTTGGAGGAGACTGGCTGTACTCCCTCTCCTGTTCCCTCTTCCTCCCGCAAACCTTTCTCCATATTTCTCTCTCTCTCTCTCTCTCTCTCTCTCTCTCTCTCAAACTGTCAGTTTGCCATCCGTGGCTGCACTGCTTTAAATTGCCTTCAAGGTTCAATCATTTTTACACTGCCTGTGATGGTTGTGCCCCAATGTTCTTTGCAGCGTGTCATTTTCCACTGTTAGGTTGTAATTTGTTGAATACGTGGCTGTCAACGTTAAAGAAATACGGTGAGATTGGAGCGTCAGAAGCCTACAGAAATCATAGTGAATCAATATTTAATCCCTGCATTCACAGTTGAACGCTATTCATATCAGTAATGGAAATTGGGATATAAACTAAAGGAACCCTGAATTTTAAGTAGGTGATAAATAAACAACGGAAGTAAAACAGCCTTCTCCCTTTGTAATCGAAATCTATTTCATTTATTCAATGTGGGATCCTGTGGGAACACTGCTGCACTGAAGTGCTGTGGCTAGCTAAGTGTAAGTTCTGGCTCTGATTCCACTGTCTGTTCTGTCCCACAGAATGTCAGAAAGGCTGACGGGTTTCCTGCTCATCCCACCCACGGCGTGAAGCCCTCCCCACCTGAGCTGTGAGCCACAGCGGGCTGGACCACCGTCTCCACCCGCCCCCACCGCAACCTCATCAGCCCTTACCGCCCTCCCTCCCCTCCGCCTCTGTAGGGATGTACCAGGAGGTGGCCTTCCTGGCGGGCAGCACGGAGCACCAGTTCACCAGCTTCCACTTCAACCCTCCGGAGAACCCCCAGGAGGTGAGCTCCAAGAAGGGCCTGTACTACAAGCGGGCCCAGCTTCTGCTGCTGCAGCCCCAGCAGCGCCAGCCCGCGCGCGATGATCACACCGGAGACGACTCGGTGTCCCCCGCGGCCATCATCAACGTGGGCGGCATCAAGTACCGCATCCCCTGGTCCACCCTGGACGAATTCCCCCTGACGCGGCTGGGCCGGCTGCGCGGCTGCAGCAGCGAGGCGGAGATCATGGCCGTGTGCGATGACTACGACGGCCGGCGCAACGAGTACTTCTTCGACCGCAGCCCGTCGGCCTTCCGCACCATCGTCACCTTCCTGGCGGCCGGCAAGCTGCGGCTGCTGCGGGAGATGTGTGCCCTGTCCTTCCAGGAGGAGCTGCTCTACTGGGGCGTGGAGGAGCAGAGCCTGGACTGGTGCTGCCTGCGCAAGCTGCGCCTCCGCCAGGAGGAGTACAAGGAGCAGCGGCGGCTAGAGGAGGAGGAGGAGGCCGCCGCCGCCGCCGAGCAGATGGCTGCGCCCCCGTCTGGCGAGGAGGAGCCATCCCCGCCGGGGGCCGCGCCCGGGGCCGCACCCGGGCCGGGGTCGGCGTCAGCGGTGGTGGTGGTGGTGGTGGGAGGGGCCGGGGCTGGGGGCGTCCAGGAGGAGGAGGAGGGCCAGGGAGGGGGGTGCATGCGGCGGCTGCGGGACATGGTGGAGAACCCGCACTCGGGCGTCCCGGGGAAGGTGTTCGCCTGCCTGTCGGTGGTGTTCGTGGCCATCACGGCCATCACGCTGTGCATCAGCACCATGCCCGACCTCCGGGAGGAGGAGGAGAGGGTGAGTCTGCTGCTAGTGAATCGCCTGTGATCTAACGCTGGAGGAAGGCTTGTCATTAAGACGCACGCCGTTTGTTAATGTTGAATTAAAAAGAAAAACTGTTGTTATTTTGGTATTCTATGATAGAATCTGATGAGTCCATCATTAGGAATGGCGGGCTGGGACCCTATACCCTTCTGTTCATGGAGGGCTGGGACCCTATACCCTTCTGTTCATGGCAGGCTGGGACCCTAGCCCCTTCTGTTCATGGCGGGCTGGGACCCTAGCCCCTTCTGTTCATGGCGGGCTGGGACCCTATACCCTTCTGTTCATGGCGGGCTGGGACCCTAGCCCCTTCTGTTCGTGGCGGGCTGGGACCCTAGCCCCTTCTGTTCATGGCGGGCTGGGACCCTATACCCTTCTGTTCGTGGCGGGCTGGGACCCTATACCCTTCTGTTCATGGCGGGGCCACGGGGGTTAAGTGCCTTGAGTAATGTTGATGAAGTCAATCAAGTTTTCTAGATTCATCTTAATAATTGTAATTCTTAACTGAGGGCAAAGACGTCCGTAGTCTGACAGTAAAGGGAGCTTTTTATAAAAGGTATTTCAAAGGCTGAAATCACAAGATGGACTAAATCTCAGAGAATCGCCTCATCCTTAACTCTCGAACCACACCTACCCATCTGGCAAATATCTGACTGATTCAAGCTGCAGCTGGTAGAAATATGCATATTGTATACAAGTAGTGAATGCAATCGTGCATGTGACGACGGAAAGGATTGCTTATGTGTTACCTAGCACTTGACACGTCAACAAAAATGGTGTTATGGTATTTGGAAAGGAAGCTGTACGGACTGGTTGTATCAAACAACTTAAATTGGATAAACCAAAAAACAAATGGGACCTAAACTACCCTAAAGTGCTGTTGAGCAAGAGGGGAGAGAAAAATTGGACTGGGAATGTCAATGAAATGGGCTCACTGCTTTGTAAACTCAGTTAGGTTGAAACAGATACCATGCTTTACAATGAGTGGACCACATCACTTTTTATGTTATATTGAATCCTAGTTAGGCTTTTCAGAAATTGAGCTAATTTGATTGGACCAATGCTTTCTTAAGAGTATTTCTTATCAATAGAGTGCTTACCGACCCCTTTCACCAATCTAATCTGAGGGAAGAGGAGTCAATGGCACAACGCAACATTAGGATCTAAATAATGCTGGAGCCAGCGAGAGACACACATACAGCCACTATGTAGGGTGCGTTGAAACACATGAAATAATTAGCATTGTAATGTATTTGAACCCAAAATGAAAGATGAAAGAGGGAAAAGGGAAAGCAGCAAGCCCAAAGGGAAGTGTTCAAATTCTGGGCATTCTTCCTGCATTTGTCTGGTGCACTGCAGATCGGGCATGGCTTTCTGGTCACAGTCAGATAGCATGAGCCCCCTTATCTATTTATCTCTGGAGAATGTAAACGCACATGTGCATATCTATGTATTCAAGGTCAATACAAAAATGGAATACAACTGGCATATAATAATGCAAATCAACATACAGTTTAAGAATCCTTTTGTTAAAACCTCACCAGATCAGAACAGTCAGAAAATAATCTCTCTTGGTCTCTCTCTCTCTCTCTCTCTCTCCTCACCATCAAGAGCAGTGACTTGAGTGTTGAAGGTGGCTGGGAGATCAGTGTGAGATATCTTAATGTCAGTGCCAGGTGCAGCCACCATCGGAGTGATGGAGTGTATATCAACACACACATGGCTTGATTCTTTTGACTACTTTGTGTCCGCATCAGATGACATTATATACTGGAAGTGCTCAGAGTCCGGTGGGGTAAGTGGTTCCCATCCCCATGCGTTCAGGGCAGTGCAGAGGCCATTTCACCCCATGTCCTCCATGTTTAAATCCAGAAGGACATTGGTTACATGAGGACTCTGCGTATGGGACGAGTATTGGCTCTCCAGTATCAAAGTGGCCTGCAGAAGTAAATCCACCAGACGAGCGCAGGGAAAAGGCGAGCAGTGATGTTCAGTGCAGAGACACTGATGTTTGATCCTTCAAGGTCCTCAACCACTGACAGCTGGGGGGTCCCATATATTCAGGTCACCCCAAGATCCATTTGGCCAGAAATAGATACATTTCATTTTAGGCATTCAGAGTAGAAGATGCTTTTATCCAGAGCGATTTGACAGTGAATTCAGATACATGTGATTCAGTAGCAGGTAGTTAGGTGTGGTTGTGTGGTTACGCAGTAGACGTCAAAGCCTATAGCCAATAACCTTTCAGCTGGGAGTCAGTCAGACACTCCCAACTACTGACTTGCATCACTACCTTGCAGCCTGTATGTGAAGAGACCCAGCATCCTAAACATCCAGGATCTCTCATTATTGGCTTTGTCCTGGTCCTGAGAACAAGGGATTCTGGTCCTTTGTGCTCTGTGGATTTTTCACCGAAAATACATTTTTGTATTTAAATGTAATTTCCATACCTGTTAGAAATAGAAATGAAAAGCAAAGGAAATCATTTTTATAAGCACAACACACCAAAATGAAATGCAAAGGAAACAAAGCTCACTTAAGCTTAAGCTTAAAATCTGTTGTGGGTTTTCCCATTCAACATATTTCCCTTAAGAAAAACTCTCCAGTAGAATTAAAGTAGAATAAAAGTCATCTTACATGTATCTCTGGAGCTTGTGCAGGTGGGATCTTCCAGCACACACAGATGGTTGTTGTTTATAAATCATGGGGACGTTGGCAGATGATGGGAGACAAGTCAGACAAGTCAGCTACACTGAACACACACAGTACCAGCAGCCTCAGGAACAATAATCAATATTTATATTGGAGTGTTTCCTTCAAATGATCACTTCAGTTTCCCGTTTGAGAAAATCCCACCTAGTTGTTTATTTTTCTAATTGCAATTCATTATAAACGTGCTCCACTTCCAGAGAGGAATATAAAGTAAGCTCATTATTGTCATATAAAAAGATGATTATGCAAATGTGAGCCATGAAACATAATCCTGTTTTTGGGGTACAGTCAGCTTGTTTATAAAACCTTCACCCAGACCAGTTGATGAAATGGAGGCTATGAAAAGCAGATGTACATTAAGCGTTATAGTCACATTGTCAGTTATTTTTCATGCTATGCATCTATATACTGTATATATATATACTGTGTTCATGGTAAACATTTGATGTTCAACTTTGTTTCCCATTTCCAAAAAAAGAGCACTTAAATCTCACTGCTCTCCATCTTGTAATTCCTACAGAACTAGATTTTCCCAGAGAGCTCCGATTTATTGGGCCAGAGTTGTTGTGTAAACAGCCAAGTAGCTTAACCTGCAATCCAATTATTTGCAAACTAACCAGCCCAAATATTCCATGTTAATTCAAACCAAATGGAGGGGGTGTGACCTCAGTCGCACTCTTCACATTCAACTTTCACAAACCCCCACACATATCCTGTTGGATGTAAGACTCATCTGAGTCAATTAGGCCCTCTGCTCTCTTATCACTCTCTCATTTAGATCCATCTAATGATCTGCCGAGCCTCTGACACTTCTGAGGACCTATTAAGGCCCTCACCTCTGTGCTTTATCCAGCCCAGGCACACACAGACGCCACACACACACACACTCACTGGCCTACCCTACAATCCCATAAGTTATCGTGCATCACTTCATGCGTGTGTGTTTGCGAGCACGTGTGCGCGGCTCGTCCTCGCAGAGCCAAGGAGCTTCAAAGTGGACTGAATACATCAGAAGCAACAAAAAGTGTGCGCTCGCTGCATCTCCTCATTTTAATTTTCAATTAGCAGATAAAACTCCCACTGAAACCCCCTCCCCCTCCGCAAGTTAGTCGGTTTGGAGGCGAGGGAGGGAAAAAAGGGTGGTGGGGGGTGGGGGGGGGGGGGGGATACAGCACAAGCCTCTGCTGTGTCTCCGTGGGACTCAATTGATCAGCCCCCCCTCCGATACCCCACCCCCATCTTCCTCCCCTCCCCTCCCTCCGCTATGGTGAGGGCGTGTTGAGGAGGTCGGTTGTTTGTCTCCTGTCAGTGTTGTGTCGTCCAAAGGCTGTTAATTAAAGCACTCTTTTCCTTTGTGAGTGTCGAGCACCGGCAATAACAGGGCTAAACACTCTGGTCGGTGTGGAGACCCTATAGTTCATCTGGCGTGAGGCCACCACTAATTGGGACCACAGCACTTTGCTGCTGCCACCCACTCCCCCTCCACCCTGATCACCTGTCAGCCCTCGCAGCTATGACCCCAAGGTGCGAGCTAATTACCTTAGCACTGGCTGAAGTCTGCATTTACGGTCGTAATACAACTAATTAAATGATCACTTTAGCGCCAATGCCCGTATCCAGGGATAAACAATGTATTCTCACCTGATTAACTGCGGATTTCTTGAGGCATCAAATGCACAAATAATGACTTTGGACTCTCCTTATGGCCAATGTCTTCCAAGTTTAGCGGCCTTTGCAATTTGTATGCACGAGGGAATGAAGTTGTTGTTTATAGCATAATATTAATATAAACATACAGTTTCAGGCACAATAAAAAGATAAAATAATGCTTCTGTAAGGATCCTGCATTTCCTTCCTGATATAACGTCACATCCAATGAGCTCAGCCTTCAGTGGGACAATAATATAAAACCCCATTAGTATTAGTTAAAGGCTCACCGCCAAGGGATAACCTTCTATTAGTTTTGTGCATTAAAGCAGTGCTAATCCACGTATGGTGTGAATTAATACCACAAAGCTATCTCTAATACTCTCCTCCCCTGGTACAGGTTGAGACGCAGAGAACCATGGTGTGTGTGAGGTTTTCGAAACCAGGGTTGAATTTCCTTTCAGAGTCGTGTCTGCGTTGCCAAGGACTTCTGGATGACTTCCAGCTCCCAAGGCTTTTGCCACACAGCTTACGCTTGGTGACAAGGGAGACATCTGTTGCTCACTGCAAACGGCAACACGTCGACTCTTAAGGCAGCAATGGGATCACAATGACACCGTTACGCTGCTCTCACCGGCACAGCCCGCTGCTTCCTGAATGGTACACCTGACATCCATAAGTCGGTTTGGTTAGGTTCAAGTTATGGTCGGTCATAACATTAGAATATAGCTGCTATGTCTTTTTTTTTTTTTTTTTTGCCATTTTTGTGCTCCACCCCTGGCAGCCAAATGATGTCATCCCTTGTTAGCTCTAACTTTTAACTCTAACTCTAACTTTTTTTTTAGCCCTTAACTCTAAGTTAGGGCTAATTTGCTAATAACTCTCTGAACCTCTGAGTCGCTGATCTGTTACAAGGTAGGCACCAGCACTTGGAAGCCCATCCATTGCTTTTAATGAACAAGAGCATGTTGGACACATGGACGATTGGAAGACTCATCCCGACGTTCCAGGCTGTGGGGGAGTAAGGTCTAGCAGGGGAGCATGTTTAATCTCCCAGACAGAAAAACATGGGATATGTGGGAGAAACAGGCTCCATCCCATCCCAACTAGAAGGCTGTTGGAATTGCTTCCAGAGGAAAAGGCAGATTGTAGCATTTTTACATTTGTAATTGACAGCTCTTCCCGCCAATTGGTTAATTTGTTTCTAGGCCATTAATCAACCACAGGGTGACGGCTGACACACACACACACACACACACACACACACACACACACATATGCTCACACACACACACATACGCTCACACAGAGAGAGAGAGAGAGAGAGAGAGGAAGAGAGAGAGAGAGAGGATTGATTTGAATTGATTTGTCAATATTTTTGTCAATTTGTCACAATATGTAACAAATTGTGCTTATTATGTATATCACGCTCACAACCGTATATCATCAATCAGGATTATATGATGGAGATTACTGTTGATCTCCGCAATCTTTAGATGTCACGTTGTAAATCTCACCCCATGGGAGGAAGGGCGTCGCTCCGAATAACAACAGTTAGTGTCAGGGCCTGTTCTCCCCTGGTGGATCGGCCTGACTGGAAATCATACATTTACATTAAACTTTTTTGTTACATATTATTGTACAAATGCACAAGAGTAAATTTCTAAGGCTTGGTTCTCAACAGCCACATAGCAGCAACAATACAAGATAAAGTAAATAAAGTTAAGTAAAAATAAATATAGGTAAAAATAAGTGAAAATAAGTAAAAATAAGTAGCAGCAAAAAAATGAAATAAAATAAAGTAATTAATAATAAGTAGACAAACTAACATTGGCAATAAGTTAATAAGTAATGAGGTGTAGTAAAGTGTAAGTGTACACATACAAAGTGATGAAGCTAGGGTCATCTCAAGGTCAAATTCAACAACATATCTTTACCATTATACCATAATCTTTGATATAGCTGTACCAAGTGCACGTTTCGCTGTCATTGAGGCTTAGGGCTGGTATTGATCTCATGAGTTGCAGGATGAGCATTTTAGCAATCCATCAAGCAATACATCAAATATCTAAATACATGTGTTTGGGAGATAAGTACCCACTTTTAAAAGGATTGTAAACATTCACACCCACTGTGTGAATGATTTGGAAAAGGTGCAATCTTATCAACAACCAGTATGTCTGAGACATTCAATTCTGATCACAAAAATGCAAATGTGGAATATGTTTGCGTGTGTGTGCGCTGCATCCAGGCAAACTTGTCTCTGATCCTAAGGTTTCCCTCTATCCCTGCATTAAGTAGCACAACGCAAAGAATAACAATGTGTGGAAATAAACGCTTTACAATATTGCCCAACATTCACCCATTCATGCACACATTCATGCACACATTCACACACCGACGGCGGTGTCTACCATGCAAGGCAGTTAGGGTGAGGTACACCTCACCCTCACAGGGACACCTCGACACTCACACAAAATAGGTTCAATCACTGTTGTGTTACCTCATTCAGTGATAGCTAGTGACTTTTAGTGACAGATTTAGTGCAAGAACATAGTGCTGTTTGTATCAACAGCTTTGTGTTTCGCATAGCAGAGTCTTAACTAGCTCGCAGCATATGAAGTGTAATGAGGCATGGCATTCCGTCTTGATGTTGGCGTAGAGCTTTTAATTGGTATAATATTAAAGGATGGGTAGGCAATTTGGAGAAACCAGCAATGCTTACGCATAACTTGAAGGTAACCAACTGAAAAAAAATCCAACTTCTCCCTTCAGGCCTCTCTACAAAGCCACTCCCCCAAAACAGGTGACTAGCTCGCTAGATTTAGGGTCTGCCTCGCCTTGTGGATGACTCCATTCATACGTAATCCAACATGTTCTTTGGATTGTTTTCACATGTAAAGACAATTTCAACAAATATGACAACTATGACAATATGACAAAAAAATATTCTAAAATAAATTGCCTAGCAACAGTGTGTGGCTGTTGGACTGACACTTTCAATTCCTTCATTTTTGTCCTGCTTAAGGTTGGTGAGTATATTATGTTTGTGTAGCTTAATGTGCGTGGGGTAACACTATATTCATATAGGAATAATTCATGTGCGCTGAGGGCTCTGTGATGAAGGTCGGAGGTTTCATGCCGACATGGCTCCCGGAGCGTTCTGACGGTCTAAGCACTTTCTAACAGATCTGCTCTACCTGTGGCTAGAGGAGACACTTCTGACAAGAGAAATCCATCAAAATGTTCAAAGAATAACCGTATGTTCTATAGGATCTCATATGCCTTTGGAGCACGCCTTTCACATCCTATCATATCACATCTTATATCGTGTCTTCTTTCATCCACTGCATTCCCTTTTTCTATTTCTACCCCGCAAGATAAAAAAGCCCTTTTGTTTCAGTTTTATGAGCAGGACAGGAGAAGACAAGCGAGACAGAACAAAATCGACAACAACATAACAAAAGCTCCTGGGGGTGGGGGGCTCCAGGTGTGTTTAAGTGGAGGAACGTCTTATCTTTTCGTTTTTTGTTCTTGTGCTAATCGTGCCTCAGCCTTTACTGCAATCACCGCTCTGTAGTTGATGCGATGTTCATACGAGTGGAGCACCCCTCTCCTCCTCACCCTGGGGGAGGGCAAACAGCATTTGAGTGGATCGATGGTCCGGTGAGTGCACGGGCGAGCCGGCGCGGCCGTAATGAGATTGTTGTTTGGTTTGATGATGAGGGAAGTGGTGCCTTTGCTGGGTTTTTGTAAGATGTGTGGAAAAAGCTTTTGAAAGCTAATAGGATGATGCACATGGCCCATACACACACACACACTCTTCCTCTCTCTCTTTCTCACACACATGGACTCACTCTTCCTCTCTCTCTATCTCTCACACTCACACACACACACGCACACACTATCTCTCTCACACACAGGGGATTAGGCTAGGGTTTAGCTTCTGTTTGAGATAGGCAGATAGGGGCTAGGGTTTAGCCTCTGTTTGAGATAGATATAAAGAGGAAGATATGAAGGCTGTGATTGAGTCAAGAGTCATGGTTGCTGAAATGCATAGTTGTGTTGTTGTTTTGTCATTTAACCCCATTGTTAACCATATGCAGCAGAGGCCATTCAATATAATACGATGGGTGAACAGAGAGAGAGACATCAAGGTGCGCTATATAAGCTATAGAAGCTTCCTACAAATGAACAATTAAACGAGGGCCAGAGGCTGCCCATCCCTTTACATGTTTGACAGCTCATACCGAACACATATACACAAACACAGAGTGGCGGGCAGGAACACAAGTGAGCAGCGGGCTGTGTTTGTTTTGCTAAGTTTTGCTGGGTGGTTTAATGCTTGTCAGAGTGACAAACCATCAAAAAAATCATGTTTTGAAGTCACAGCGCACAAGCTGTCTCATGCAGACGGTTTAAAGTTATTGGAGTTTTCGTTGTTGCATCAGAACGCCAAGCCTTTAATGTAATAAATAATGTTTTGATACCATGCCATCCTTTGAAGATATTGCTACAATATTAACTTTAAATTGTTCATATGCTTGAAAGGGATAGATGATGTGGCCCATTCCTATAGCTAATCATCTAGACAGTCCTATCCTAGCGTGCAATCTGAAATGAAGCAAATTAAGGATTAAACACGTACACACACTAGCACACGTACGCACACACATGCACGTACACACACACATACACACACACGCACATACACACACATGCACAAACACATACACACGATTCACACTTGTTTACACTGTCCATTATCCTTACATGCAGGAACACAGGGAGCACATGTTAATCCAACACACACTGATCTTATAATTATTTTTATTATTATTATTATTATTACTCATTATATCTATTATATTACAACACCACTCTGCCGGTGTGCCGTGTGACATTTAAATGTCATAATTCCAAATGTTCCTTTCCAGTCCATTTTGCCTGTCTCTAAAGGTCGCGGTGGTCCCTCCTCACGGCCCCCCGGGCCCCGGCCGTCTGACCTTCACCTGCCCGTCCTTAAAGACTGTTCACACTGCGTGGGGGAGGCCTTTGGTCAATTATTTCAATATTTTCATTTCTTCAAACTTTTAACTTTGGCTTGAGAAGTCTGTGAGTCTATTGCCTCGTCTGTTAAGAGGGTTTGGAGGGAGGTCTGTGAGTCTATTGCCTCGTCTGTTAAGAGGGTTTGGAGGGAGGTCTGTGAGTCTATTGCCTCGTCTTGTCCGTTGTTGTCCGTTGTTGTTCATGTTCAGAATGAAGGTAGAGTTTGGTCACCAACGCGCCCAGAACCCACCCACCCTTCAGCACGATCAATATTGTCAATCAATCATTTTATTTTATTGTCTTAATTGATTTAGTTGCCACAGTGTGTACCTGCTCTCGTGGCGTGTCAAAACCCTCAAACCCAGCTTTGCTTGGTTTTTAGGCAAAGGGGGGATTTAAATGGTCTTTAATAGGTTTATCATCTTTCAAGAAATAATCACTGCAGTGGAGGCAAAACTTTATGGTAGAATTCAAAGTCAATTATGGAAAGAAGCTACTTGTATACATTTCATACATTTTGTTATCTGAGTCAGTCTCAGGGCAAGTGACTCAGAGCATCACTGAGTCACTTTGTGAATACAAGCTTTGTGTGTGTGTGTGTGTGTGTGTGTGTGTGTGTGTGTGTGTGTGTGTGTGTGTGTGTGTGTGTGTGTGTGTGTGTGTTGGGGGGGGTGGGGTGGGGTGGGGGGTGCAGGCTGGTAACCTGTAGTAACTGTTTGTAATTGAATTGCCCATATAACATTGTGTTATTTGCATCCCATTAGAGAGAGTAGTGTACATTGCACGGCAGCAGTGGGTGCTACTGCTGCCGTGATTCAGGTCCATGATGAGCTTCCAGCTCAGCGGCGGAGGACACAAATTAAAGGGACAACTGGTTCTGCTGCACAAGGTCAAGAGAACATATTACATATTCATAACTTTATCAACTATACTTATCATTTATCATTACAGAAGAAATCCCTATCAAAGGAATTCCTACTGCGTCTGAAATAAAAAGAAACATAACGCTAAATCGGGCAGCATTGGAAGGCCTTCTGAGTTATGATCCAGATCCAGCTCTTATTCGTCTTCTCCTCCGCTGGTTTAGATCTCCCACTAAACCCCCACATCCACGTCCACATCCACTCCTGCCAAGTGGCCGTGTGGGCAGACATGCGGAGGCGAGGCGGTCTTCTAGCCAGGGAAACGCCTTTGCAGAACGCTGATTGTGAATGCGCTCCGACCCCTTTTGATTTCAATAGGCTTGATTTGATTCAACTGAACAACTGTTGGATTTTGGCACTCGCTGTGTGACGAACTGCTGCACACGAAATTCTTCTCACAGTGTTTTTGGTTATATATTTATAAAAAAGAAATGCACTGGGGGAAACATGGGGCTGGGTAGACTCCAGGGCGGCAGCTAACAGCCTCCTGTCATCCTCTTGGTCCATTAGCTGTCAGGTAGCGGGTCATTAGGGCGTAGGCGTAGACATCAACCCACTTTATTCATCCTCAAATGGTGTGGTAACGGCAGTACTCATCAGAACAAAAACTGATTTATAATAATAAAAAATATAATTGGGAGCACTTAACTGTAACTTTGGAGCATTCATAAAGTAGTAGTAAATATAAATCGTCCCTAGATGAATAATCATTAGATTAAGATTAGTTATTAATGATCATTAAGATAATGAGATATTTGTTAATGAGATAATTTATGAAGCATAAGTTAATGATGAAAACTATGTAGTCTACATCATTAATCATTAACTGGTTAACGCAGAGGGGCCTTGAATCCCCCAAAAATAGAACAACACTTGATTGATTTAGAAATGACTTTATTGCTTCCGCAATTATGTTGATGTACTTTAGTAGCATATTGCAGGTTATGGCAAATGTCTTGGCAAGTATCTATATGAATGGTGTTGATGTCAAATATGTCTTTGACATCAATACCATTCAGATACTCCAAACAGGCAGTGTCGACCAGAGGAGAGAGAGACCAGAGGAGAGAAAGCCATTGAGGTTGTGGGAGATGAAGACACTAAAGGAGACACGCAGGTAACCAGTAGTCTTGAATTGTGTTTTAAACACCGCTTTGCAGAGTTTCTTTACTGCTGAGTGCCCAATAAGAGAGTATGGTTGAAATATGGGGTTGTTCACATCGGGAGCTTTATGGCTCTCCAACAAGGAGATGCGTGCAAAGGTGAGGTTGTAAAATCTATAATGGACAGTAAAACCATAATGGGTAGTGGTATGGTACGGTACAAGGACATCTTGCTCATCTCTCCTCCTTGTTGAGCTCATACAGTCGAGTCACAATCAACATCTGACAGGCTTCCTTGTGGCCCTCTGAGGTTAGCATTCTGAGGAGGGCCTTTCTGGGACTGTCAGAATTTTAGAGAGCGAATTTAGAGAGCTATTTAGAGAGACATATTTTCATTCATTTAGCATATAGGCAAGATAATTATCATATTTTCTTTTAATGTATAGTATATACTGTAATAATTATATTTCCAATAAACATACAGTACATTTCTCCCATCCAACATGGTTGGGTTTGCTTCTCATATATCGAGGTTGGGAGGGGGTGGGAGGTGGGGGCTCTGTTGTCAAAGATGGGCCGGAGTTGGTCTTCATCATCCTCCGCTCTTGATGCGAGCATCTGCTTCTGGATAGTAAACAACACCCGGTGAGCGAGTGAGTACACAGCAACAACAATGCGATCTCGCTCACTTTTCTACTGAGCCAAACATCCCACCTCACCGCGACGCAGTTCAGTGCACACAGCGCCTCTTCTTTTTACAAGCCCTTCCCCCGCTCACAAAGCAGCTTCCTCGCTCCTCAGTCCCATTGTCACGTTCAACCCAGAGGTGCCATCCTGGGATATATCGTGGTTGTTTGTTGATGCCGCTACTTGAAGAGGGAAGCCGATTGTGCGCAGCTTCCAGAAGCAACAAGGCCATACGAGCACGATCTGATCGACTATTGGCTTCCGCGTGTCACTGCTCAGCAAACTGCTGTTACTGCTTAGCAAATATCAGCCGATTGGCAGGGTACAATCATCAGGGCCGAACATCAGGGCAATATTTATAAACATGACGGCCGTCTTTCTTGCCAACAAGTACAAGCAACTTATGCGGCTCCCCCCCTCCCTTAGACATCCTCATATCTGCATACCAAACATGCCAAACACATGTCCACGATTATATCATCTTGGTGAGAATGTGGGATCATGTGTGTGTGTGTGTATGTCTGTGTGTGTGTACGTGTGTGGTTGTGAGTTTGTGACTGTATTTGTGTGTGTTGTGTGTGTGTTTGTGTGCGTGCTGTGCTTTGATTGTGTCCACTGGGGGATTTGGGTTTTCCAAGCGTGCTGCTCAGACTGTATGGGTGAATATCAACTAGGCCGCAGTACAGGTAGAACTGCATTTCTCTTATTTTATTATAAATAATTGCTTTGACGTATAGACCTGGAAATGCATCATTAATACAATAGCGTGTTGCGAGGTCAGGGATGTCAGACCCCAGCTCTCCGGAGGCCAGGTGTAAAGGAGGATTTGAGCCGTCTCCAAACACTTGAATCGGGCCAATGTGAGCTTCCCGACACAACAGGAGTAAACAAAATAAAAAGAGAGAGAGAGAGAGAGTGAGAGCGCAAATGAGCGAGAGAAAGAGAGAGGAGGGGGGGGAAGTGTGCTTTCTTATGAAAAAAAGGGAATGAATAAATCATATAGTCATATATGCACATCCCTGACCAATTTATGGCCAATTATGCTTAGGGCCTCCAAAAGCTTGTAGCGGCCCTGCATATATGTCATCGATTGTGTGTATTTAATCTTTGTTTTGTATGATAATTATATTTATTGAATGGTATTAATCTGTATATATATATGTACTTGTTACAGAGAGGAGAGAGAGAGTGAGAGAGAGAGAGAGGTTTAATGCAAGGTGAGAAACGCTGTGAGTGGAGAATTGATAACTGCTCTGTTAGCACACAGAGATTCTGAAACCTGCCGAGCACATGTAGACAACGTGTGAAAGACACATGAATATATTCATTGATTCCTTAAAGTAATTGCCTCTTATACGCGTCTTATAGAATACTGAACACAAACAACATGATGCTTTCTTTCTGTCCGCGTCAGATCTTGGGAGAAGAAACTGAATTCCTGCCAGTAACCCACGCGTGACGTGTTGCCCCCCCCCCCCCCCCCCTGTAGGGCGAGTGCTCCCAGCGCTGCTACAACATCTTCGTGCTGGAGACGGTGTGCGTGGCCTGGTTCTCCCTGGAGTTCCTGCTGCGCTTCATCCAGACGCCCAGCAAGTGTGCCTTCCTGTGTACGCCGCTGAACATCATCGACGTGGTGGCCATCCTGCCCTACTACATCACCCTCATCGTGGACTCGCTGTCAGTGGGGGGCCGGCCCGGCGGCTCGGGCAACAACTACCTGGAGAAGGTGGGCCTGGTGCTGCGCGTGCTGCGCGCCCTGCGCATCTTCTACGTCATGCGTCTGGCGCGCCACTCGCTGGGCCTGCAGACACTGGGGCTCACGGTGCGGCGCTGCACGCGCGAGTTCGGCCTGCTGCTGCTCTTCCTGTGCGTGGCCATGGCGCTCTTCTCGCCGCTGGTGTTCCTGGCCGAGAGCGAGCTCGGTGCCAAGCAGGAGTTCACCAGCATCCCCGGCAGCTACTGGTGGGCGGTCATCTCCATGACGACGGTGGGCTACGGGGACATGGTGCCGCGCTCCATCCCGGGCCAGGTGGTGGCGCTCAGCAGCATCCTGAGCGGCATCCTGCTCATGGCGTTCCCCGTCACCTCCATCTTCCACACCTTCTCGCGCTCCTACCTGGAGCTGAAGGAGGAGCAGCAGCGGGCGCTGCGGCAGAGGCCCGACTCGCAGCTGGACAGCACCAAGTCGCACAGCGAGGACTCCCAGGAGACCGACAGCTACCAGTGCGCCGCCGAGGCCGCTATCGCCGCCGCGGCCCAGCGTCGCAAGTCCACCGCCGCCATCGTCGCCTCGCAGCGGGCGGCCGAGATCAGGAGGTCCGCACAGACCTAGCGCCCAGGACCTCCGGGAGGCCTTCGTCGGGTCCTCGGTGGGTCTGCCTTCAGGTCCGTCCGCTGGGTCGTTGACCGGCGGGGTCAAAGCCATACGTTTGGGGGGGGGGGGGGGTTAGAGTGCCCGGTCGCTGGAGCTTCTCAAAGTGGACCCGCTGTGGTGGCGCGTCAAATTGAAATCCAGATTTATTAACTCTGTGGAAGAAATGGGACTCTAATGGAGGCACAAAAAGTACAATATTTCTAATGGAAAACAAGCAGTCACCTGCGATCACAAACCATCCCTCATAGTGTGACTGTGATGCGCTCACTGCACCAAACTTGACGTGTGTTTGTAGAATAAGAAGTTTGTAGCTGGTCTGAATAATTTAGTATTCAGACGTTAGATGTGGTTGGTGGTTTTTGAGTCTCCTTGACTGAGGCATCTTCAACCTGCAGTTCACAGTTTCCTCATTTCTATGCAAATTACGCTTTTAATTACACTTTCAAATAGATTGAATTTGGCCCTAAAAATCTTTGTATTTGAAAAAAACTAATTTAGTCCGTTGATTGCTCTTAACTAAAAACTACGCCGGCCCAGGTAGTTAACGATTTCAAAGCCTTGAGGGAAAATTGCTTGAATATAATCTTTCAAAAAACACAGAATTGATTTCCTTTAGACAACAAAACGAAGGCTGTGTGGTTCTCAAAGACAACACCTGCCACCCTTTTGTTTGCCTTAGCCGTAATTACGGCTAGCTTGGAAATAGACAGAGAAATGTGTCTCCAACTTCAAAAAAACTAAAACTTTTAGATGACACATTTCAAACACTTCTTTCAAAACCATTTGTCATCGTTGGGTCGAGGTGGATGATGTTAAAGGGCATTAAGTTTGGAGTGAAATCTCTCCACAATCTTCTTCACCCATGTTGTCTCATGTGAAATAAATACACCTGCTACTTGCACAGGTCAGCACACTTTGAACTGTAGCCATTGGCTCAGAAGAAACCCTTTAAAAGGCATGGATCATGCTTTAGCAAAAAAATGAAATACACTCTTTTTTAAGCTAAACAATTTCTTCTTTGGAAACACGTTTTTTGCTGAAGTTGAAGTTGCAATAAGACATTTGATTTATATATATATATATATATATATATGTATATATATATATATATATTTATATATATATTAAAAAGCACATTCAGATCCTTTTTGTACGTTTCCTTCCTCTTACCTGCTCCGGTCTGGACCAGCTCCTTGGTATGTTGAATATCAGTCCTGAAATAGACCCTCCTGACGTAACGTATGACTCCAATAATTACAGGCTCCGGTGTGAGGCTCAAATCCACCTCAGCCTCCTGCACATAGAAACCACCATATTAAGTTCAGTCTTCAACACTGCCCCCCCCCCCTCCCATCCACACACACTTACACACACACACACACACGTTATGAATAATGAATGTTCCCCTGTTGCCAGGAACCAACCAACCTTGCTCCAGACGAATCTCTTAGGCACCAACCCAGTTATTCACTTTTCTCTACATGTTAGATAGAAAGAAACAGTGATAAACCTGTACTCTCTCTCTCCAGACCATACCTGTCGCTCTGTGCCTGGTAAGACACGGTCAGACCCCCCCGCTCTCCACGTCTGCCAGCCACACCCCCTCTGCTGACATCACTTCCTGTGCCAACCAGGACGGAGCAGGGTGCCACTGCCGCCTGTGTCACCATGGAAACGGACTGAATGAATGGGCCTAGGGTCTTATTATATAAACATGATCTCATATGTTTTATATCTATCATATTATTATTAGATATTAGATCTTATTTGAATATTCTTCCTCTCCCCACAGATCAGCTTTGTCTCAAATCTGTTGCCTGTCTGTCTGATTGTCAGATAAACTGGTAAGGGACGGTAGAAGACAGGAGAGTTGCTGACATAAATCCCATGATGTACACTATTGTGGGAGGTATGATTATTATATTACCTTTGCAGCTCAATCATGGCCTTATTCCCACAGCCTTGTGGTTAGAACACTGAGAACTAACCTCAATACTCGCCTATTCGTCCTTTAATAGCACTGGTCAGCAGTCCACTTTTACCGCAACAATCATTTTAACTGCAAAGAATGTGATTCATCGTTATTTCATGATGCAAGGGGTTGTAAGACCGACTGTTTCCCCTGGTGTGTGTGTTTGCAGGATTACAGCTGTGCAGATATGTGGGTGGGTGAGGGCACACTGATAATTTGGTGGTGACACAATTTAGATGTACTAGCGTTTTCACAGAAGTGTCATCGAAAGGACAAACACAGGTTTAACCTAGGGAAGATAAGTCTACTACCTGTGCCCTGGTACGTCAAAGGAGCAGACCATCATTAGTGTAATGAGCAACACCTGTGTCTGTCCTGTGAGGGCACCTTTGTGGAGAGGGTCTGCCTCCATGGCCTCCTGGAATATTAAAGATCCCATATCATGCTTTTTTAGGGTTATTAATTTCATTTGTGGGTACTTCTAGAATAGGGTTACATACCTGTATGTAACCAGGTATGTATGTAAAAATACCCCTTATTCTCACAGTACCTTTCTGTGAAATTAATTTCAGTGTCTTTCAACAAGGTTGTAAACGTTGCGGGTATGCAGAAGGTGCAACTTCTGCACTTCAGCACCGCCCACTGCACAGTCTCACTGTTATGAAAGTAAAGTTTCAGTGCAAACAAGCTGTTTCATGCACTTATTGGGGGGCAGTCTCAGCACAAATACTCTCCCTTGCTCGCACTTTTTTTTTCTACTTTAGCAAAGTAGAACATGTATACAAACGTCATATAACAGTCTAAAGCAAGGGAAAAGTAAAAATAAAAAAGCTTGAAATCACCACTTTAAAGCTGTTAGCAGCCCTGCGTTCATTGCATTATGTATGCAAGAAAAAAACATGATAAAAACATTGAGACTTAGGTCATGATAATGTAAAGGATTTAATGTGTTGTGTTAACTCTAAGCTCCAAATTGCACCTACTGGGCATATGCCTGAGGTGGTTCTCCGACATATGCCTGTGTTGGAACTGGGAAACATCCCCAAATACTCATTGACAGCAATGGGGGTTATGCAACAGAGGTAACAGCCAACATGGCAGAGATGTATTTTGCCTCCTGAAATGAGATTAGTTCATATTTAATGAGACCACTTTGAATAAGTTTCATAGACTTAAAGGACCACAACTCCTATGCACATGCTTGCATTTTAAAAAGCTGTCCAACATAATGAACATAACTACAAAAGCTTTCTCATGTTTAAACATGTAGATCTCCATCAAATAACACACACGTCAACTTCAATCTACTCTCATCTTTAACACCCAGAACAAAAGTGATTACTCTGGCAAGGAACTCTAAAGTGTCTATTATGTCATTATATGTAACTGTGTCTCACTGCTAAAACCGTTCCCAGACGGTGGCGTGTGTGATTTCCTCCCCATGCCATGCAAGGCGCAGGGCTGCATGTTGTTCAGAAAGCACGGCCCACACAACTAGTAACGGCACAGCATGGACTCCAAGCCCAAAGAAGGCTTGTTCCAGGGCTGGTGCATCTTGACAAGTTGAGGTCACCCAGACACACACACACACACACACACACACACACACACACACACACACACACACACACACACACACACACACACACACACACACACACACACACACACACACACACACACACACACACACACACACAGATATTGTACAAATACAGTGGACAGACAAAGAGGGCTCTCCGTCATCATGCACACAAAACAAATAATGATTTACGTTCAGCAGCCGTTTAGTGTCCCCCAGGTTGTTTATTGGTCTGCCAGAGTCAACACGGCCTCAGCCTCATTACTGTGCGGCCCAGAGGGGCACCGCCGTATCCTTCCCCAGTGAAGTGGCAGTTAAACAGAACCATGAAACGGGGAACACAGTTAGAGATTACATCAAATAATAATAATGACAACAATAGAAAGAACAACTAGAAGTACTACTAAAAATAACAATAACTTTGACACGTTTGGTATTCAAAAGGTTTGGGTCCGACCAACACGGCACATGAGCAACACAGTTGAGGAAACACTCGATGCCTAGCGATAAGAAAATATCTTTCAGTAGAAAATAAAAAAGAGCTAAATTCAGCAACATGACGACAGGTAAACACATCTGGGTGATTCAACATCTGCTTCTTCAAAGAGTTCATGAACAGCAATAAAAAATAAGGTTTGAGAAATGCGGCTTCTTAAAAATGGACAAAAATAAAAAATGTAACGAGGTAAAGAATCACAACACAAAAAAGTGCTGCTAGGAATGGGGGAGGGAGGAATCGGAAATATAACTGCACCCCCCCCGTTGATTTATTATTTTGGGTTGGAGGGGGTGGTACTGCTGCTCTATATTCAAGAGCAACAACAGCAGAGCCCCTAATCACAGGGGGCTGCTCACATGGCTAGTTGACCTATTGGAGAGGGGAAGGGAAGCATGTTACTAAATAGCAGAGAGGGGGGGGGGGGGGCTGGCAGGTATGCATTTTAAAAGTTTGGCAAATTGGCATGTCTCTGCAACATTTGGCCACTGCTCTTTTCTCACACAAAATAACCAAAACATTTGACGAAACCGATTGGCTGTTGGCTCTTTGAGCGACTGCATGAGTGAAAGTGTTATGACTTTTTCTTCTAGATTCAGGCACTGCGGCCGCCTCAGATGGCCTGTCTCTGAGCGGCATAGGAGGACAATATCCTCTCCTCTACATGTATCAAATATATTATATAGTATCGCTCCCTATCCTATTGATAAAGGCCAATACGCCATATGGTACAGGCTTGTTTCTCCCAACTGGACGTTTCTCTCTCCAGTTTAAATGTCGAGCAGAGCTGCCGGTCTTGTGATGAACCCCCACAGATTTCACAAAACAGAGCAGACAAAGCCAGAGCACAATCACTCCCACAAAGCACTGGTGCTGCCAGCCACTCTGTTTGGTTTTGGTGTAGCTGGATCCTATCTCCCCCCAACGCAGTGGGTTCTCTAACTACCGGGCAGACGCACCCTTTCTCTCCTCCCTCAGACCCCAACTAATCATTGTATCTTTTTTTAACATTCTCATCTGGGCTCAGAGTGATGGAGTGATTATTAACATTACTGATTATTAACATTACATCTTTCAAGGCTGATCAGTAGCAGCCGGACCAGAACTAGGATTAAGGCAGAAGGGTTTCCATGCAGCACAATCATCGTGTTCAGAGTAGGAGGAGCCAGAGGCTTCTACCGCCATGCGTTCATCACAGACGTCCCGGGAACGCATGACCCGGGACGCGCGTGTGTGTGTGTGTGTAAGCATTTTAACAGTTGCAAAGCTGTAAAAAGTCAGTGTGTACACACAAGGATACTGTGTGGCACACACTACATACACAACGTATATTTATTACAAAATAAAAGTCCCATCAGCGATGAATCCTTCTGGTTGTGCTGGGGTGACACCAGGGTCACTGGGAGAGGTGTGTGTGTGTGTGTGTGTGTACGTCTTACTAATGAATGTGTATAGATATCTTTTCTTACGTGGAGGTAGAAAATGACTTGAGTGTGTGAGTGTGTGTATTTATGTTATTTATGAGTGTGGTCATAAATCCTGTGTTTTGTTTATATGGAGTTAGATGTTAGACATGGTGTGTGGGTGTGCCTTTGTGTGTGTTCCCGTGCGTATGTGTGTGTCCATATATGTGTATTTGTATGTGCGCGTGTGTATGTATGTGGTCCGGGGCAGTCAAGCCGTTGTCACTAGGGGCGGTACACACCGGCATCCAGCGACGTAGCCAAAGAGCTGGGCGGGGTGATCGGTGGGGGGGTCTCCCCGTCGTCAACTCACCCACGCCGCTGGTGAGTCCATGTTTACTCAATTACCCCCCCCCCCCCCCGACCCCACCCCACCCCACCCCACAGACCTTCACCTAGCCCCCGCCTCCACTCCCGCCCCCCCCCTTCACTCCCCTATCCACCCCACACCCCCCCTCCCACGTCCCCCCTGGACCTCTTCAGAGGGCCTTGGCACTGCTGGTGTGGGAGACGGCGTGGGAGGCAGGCTTCTGGGGGTAGCGTCCGTAGTAGTACACCTGGGCCAGGATGGCCACGTCCACGGCCACCTGCAGCAGCCCGCACGTCCAGAACTGCACCGGTGCCTGCGTCAGCAGGAAGTAGCCCGTCTTGAAGGTGTCGCCGCTCGTCCACATCGCCACCATCTTGATGCTGGGGGGGGGAAGGGAGAGAGACACAGGGCCCTAGTTAGACGGTCTCAAACGCAGCGAAGTAGCTTTGTGGGGCGGTTCTATGGCGATGTTGCTATTACAACGGCGAGGTAAATGTGCTTTGCGCCCAACGCAAATCTAAAATGGGTTGGTCTGAAACCCGTAGGTGTGTTTTGGGCGTAACATGCAATAAACCAATGAGAGTTTCATATCCCATCCCCTTTAAGAGCCAGCGCATTTAACTTGACGAGTTGATATTTTGACAGTGTGTTTGCAGTCTAGTGTTTTCTTCTCCAACTTCAGAAACACTGATTCGTCATGTAAATTGTGGCAAAGATAACTTAACACATATATGATATGCGGACGCGCTGATGGGCACGCACACACACATGCACGCCAAGCATCACCCGCATTCATTCATTCTTTTAAACACTCAACGACGAGAAAACAATGTTTTCTCACGATCAAATACTCATCAATCCTAAAAGTTATGGGCTTGTACACGATGTCTGTGTCAAGAAAATATGTGTATTGCTGTACGGTGTTTGCAGATGCATTGATTTAAAAGTACAACTTACTGCTGTATCAGCTGTTCTTTCCCAAATAATTTAACCAACCATTTACCCTAAAACGAGATTTTGTTTTGGAAGGCTGGAATATCCTTTGCTCGAATTTATTATTGTTATTATTATTATAATAACACATGACATAGCCTACTATACTTCATTCATGTTCATTCATGCAGCCCTATGGAAAAAAAAATGTTTCCACAATCCACACGCTATTTCTATGCAGTTTCACACATATGAACAATCTTTGACATCATAATATTTAAATCAGGCTAATTGTTTGCATGTTGGTGCTGTGTATAGCCTACGTGTGTGTAAGCGTATGTTGCAGTTCCGATCTGCCATGGCACGTCAAAATAGCAACACCAACTGCGCTATCCGCTAGTGCATTTAGACCAGGAATATTTCGGGTCAGTAGCGCAATTTCATTGGTACAATTTTTAGATCACTAAAATAGCACCAAGTATCATTTGCCGGAACACGCCTCTGCTTTTCGCCGACACGCCTCTCCAGGTGCAAGTGTAGTGGCGCCTGGTTGTTGCAGGGGAAAATCTGCTTTACGCCGGGTGCAAACTTGCAACGATACATGCGTTGGTGTAGAAAGTCAATTGCGCTGGGTGCAAGATAGGGCCCACAGTCTCTTAGTCAGCGGGTCGTATCAGGAGACATGATTAAAGGGACAATATGGGGGAGAATATTGCGGTATTAGCCCTAGGGGTGCGGGCCGGACGGGAGAAAAACATGCCGATGCGCACACACACACACCATGAATCAGAGTGCACAAACCACAGTTCGTGTCAGGAGAGTGGTCTTTTTAAAGCACTTTCTGCCTGCAGATAAATGGGGGATTCCACTAATAAGCAGACACAAAGCAAGAAGCTAATGAGAGCAGACAGGAAACAGCAGGAAATGGCAGGCCCCCCAGGCAAACCCCCCCCCCCCCCCCCACCACACACACACACACACACACACACACACACACACACACACACACACACACACACACACACACACACACACACACACACACACACACACACACACACACACACACACACACACACACACACACACACACAAATTTTTTATCATCCGTCAGAGAACGATATGCTTTTTATTTGTGTTGTGCTGCTGGGGACACAGGTGTGCTGCTGCTGTGCATGACACTGACAGCACCAGTATAGCCCAGACACTTCTGCCACCCACAGGGGGCTCATATACGAGGGCATTTCATTGTTTTTTTTCGTGACGTGCGTGTGTGTGTGTGTGCATGAGTGTGAGTAAGTGTGTGTGTGTGTGTGTGTGTGTGTGTGTGTGTGTGTGTGTGTGTGTGTGTGTGTGTGTGTGTGTGTGTGTGTGTGTGTGTGTGTGAACGAGAGAGAGAGAGCATGGCCGCATAATTTTCCTTTTCAAACGTTTTAAGAACGGAATGAATTATTGAATTATTCCACAGTGACATTTGTCAGGGCCGGCTTGTCCTGTGTATTTCACACCGATGTGAGAACGAGCTCTAGGCACTGGGGGTCAATCCTATTACCAGCCTGCATGGCGTGGTCAACACTGGCCCGTTGAAGACAAAATAAAAAATAAATCATAATCCTGCTCATCTCCTTTTATCGTGGGAACGGCCATTGTGAAGAAATATAGAAACTCATCATAATAGTGGATCTTTGGTTCACAATTGAGAAGAAGGCTGTCTGGAGACTGGGGAGGGGGGGACCGGGAGGAGCTCTTTGTATCCTTGTGCTTCACGCGTCAGAGAGGTACGGGTGTATGAGGTGTGTTCTCACCTTCAGCTTCAAAAGCAACGAACTGAAGCCAATAACAACAGAACATTTCACCAACTGCCACTGCACAAATTTGACTGTTCTTCCCAGCTGTCAAACCTAACCACTCACCTTGACCCAGCTCCTCCTCGACTAGACTCATATCCCCCGCTGCATGCCACCTCCTCCCCTGCACGCCTGACTCCCCCCTCCCTAACCCTACCTCTGCAGGAATAACAATGGAGAAAGGGGAGAACACGGAAGAATAAATAAGACTCTTTCTGAGCGGATGCCATCAAGGAGTTGTCTGTGTCTGTCTTTGAGAGACAGTATGTCAGCAGATGAAAGGCAACGAGCCAAATTGCTCCCTCTCCATCAGGGTCTCAGTCTCTCCCTCTCCATCAGTGTCTCTCCTCTCTCTCACTGTTTGTGGTCCCTAATAGGAGGGCTGGACTGGTGAGGAGCTGAACTTTATTTTTCGTTATTTTTCTAACAAAAAAAGAATTCCACGATGTGTTTTATTTTGGTTTTGCTTGTCTTGGTGTGCTCCTCCAGTGTGTGTGGGTTGGAAACATTCCAGACACAAGACTCCACAATGAGTACATGGAGAGGGAGGGGGGGGGGGGGTGGGGACCGAGAGAGAACGAGAGAGTTCACCAGTGGTGCGTGGTGGATGACCAGGGGCCCAGTGGATGAGCAGCAGGATAGGGAGAGAGAGAGAGATTGAGAAAGACCTGGTTTAGACCTGCCTGGGAATACAGGCGAGCACTGACATTATTAGCTACCACTGGAAAAATGCCACAAGCCAGCATTCTTTCAAGAATCCAGACTATGTCTCCATATCAGCCTGTCCTCAGCTCCCCATGCTTTGCTTGAAACATTCATGGTATTTGAGCCTTAATTAATAACTAATAAAGGGGACTCACCCTGCCTGCGCTTCACTAATCATCTTCTGGCTGTGGCAAAATTATTTATTTCTGAAAAAACGAGCTGTGAATATTACAGCACAAGGCACAAGCACAAGGATACAAAGAGCTCCTCCCGGTCCCCCCTCCCCAGTCTCCAGACAGCCTTCTTCTCAATTGTGAACCAAAGATCCACTATTATGATGAGTTTCTATATTTCTTCACAATGGCCGTTCCCACGATAAAAGGAGATGAGCAGGATTATGATTTATTTTTTATTTTTTCTTCAACGGGCCAGTGTTGACCACGCCATGCAGGCTGGTAATAGGATTTAAGTTATTGACGTGTGATGGTGGCAAGCAGTGTTATTGACAAGCAGTGCTGTGAATCTTTATGGATGGATCAATATAGTGCTTTTAGGATTCATTATTCTAGATTCATCATGATCACACATTTCTGTAATGAAATATCATGAATAAATACCTGGCAAATACCCAACAGAAGCTACCGAAACAACGCTACTGTTTGCTTTCATTTGACGAGCAACACAAAAGTATTCATTACATCTTGACCAGAAAAGTATCAAGGAAAGGAAATATTTGCATTGCAGACCCAAGATGTGTACGATAAAATCGGCGACGCAGGCATGTCACGTCAACATAAAACCACCACAACGAATCCATGATCAAAAGTGTAAATCAGAAAATATTTGGGACTGACAAATCATTTCTATAGCGACACAATCAGCCAGTCTGAGGAATCGCTGTCGTCTGAAAGCAGCCTTTTGTTCACAACACAGACATCATTGCACTTGCTTTGTGGCGAGTGCATTATCAAGAAAGGTGTCTCATTTAACACCGCCCACGCATCTCGTCTGAAGGGCACCCTGAATCACACGGCGTGGGATGAGGGATGTGCGGGCGCCGCTGATGCACCATGGGCCATGTCGGTGTCTCCATACAAATATGTGCATGCTTCTTACGCTGTCCGCATGTAAAGACAATGCGATGGACGATGTCCATCTGTACCGTGTCAGTCAGACAGACACTAGAAGAACACCTCTTCATTCATTGTTACACTGTTTACATGCTGCTATATATCGCTTTGGCCACAGTGTTTGCCAAACCCCTGATACTAAAGACTTTCGAAAACAATGTTGTCCCTGCTCTAGATTGAAAACTCTGTCGTTGCGTTTTAATCCGGACGGGCCGAAACTGAGACTTTTGATAACGGTTAACTAACCAATCAGTTTCCATATGTCCTTCCCTGATTGGTCACTACCCAATCAAATCACCTTTCAAGAAGAACAACAAACGATGACTCCCAATCCATGTGTTCCGCACCCTTCCCCACGCGTCTTTAGGCCTGTAGTATGGACAGAGATCATTTCTGAAAAGGTGCTAGAAGGCTCTTCTGGACGCAGCTTCAAAACCAGAACTTATTTGTGTGGAATGAGATTGCAGCCTTAGTCGGCAACGACAGCATCAAGCTGGCGTAAAGGTTGAGGGCCCCTGGGCCTCAGTGACAGGCAGGTCCTCCAGTGCAAGCCCCCCTCTGTATGGTGGTGTGTGCGTGTGTAGCAGCACCAAGGCAGAATAAGTCATCGCCACCGTTATGGGAGGAAGTGAAGGCCAAAGGCCTTATAGGGGCACAGTCCAACAGTCTCTCTCACACACACACACACACACACACACACACACACACACACACACACACACACACACACACACACACACACACACACACACACACACACACACACACACACACACACACAGTTTACGTGTGTTTATGTGCATGTGTTGTCTGTTTATACGTGTGTTTATGCGTGTGTGATGTGTTTATGTTTGTATGTTGTGCGTTGGTGATGCTCATGGGTGTGCGATGCATGATATTGTGTGTGTGTGTGTGTGTGTGTGTGTGTGTGTGTGTGTGTGTGTGTGTGTGTGTGTGTGTGTGTGTGTGTGTGTGTGTGTGTGTGTGTGTGTGGTCAAAAAGTTGTGAATTTCATGTACAAGTGGTTATGCTGGAGTGTGGGCCTGGAGCTCTGTGCTCGTGTATAGCATCTGACAGCAGAGCACACGGGCAGGGTTCACAAGCACAACCTCACCCATTACAGACAGCCACCTGGCTCCCCCAGGACCCATCTCCACGCTGTATGAATAAAGCAAACTGATTCAAGCATTGCTTTTACATGACACACACAGCCACCGATCTGCATGACTACACACACGCCTCACACAAATGCATCAAACACAAACGCATCACAGACACACACACACAAACATGCATCACACACCCATCACCAACGCACAACATCCACACATAAACACATCACACACATGCGCATGAAAGAACATGTGCATGAAGAAAGCCCCATCTAAAAACCTTGTTTCGACGTATACATTTTCCTTCTTGTGTCTTGTAGAATTTTCAGCCCTATTGGAATGACGAATGCAAATAAATCGCCCAGTGCTGATAAGTATTGTAATGGATTAGATCAATGGATAGGTCCATTAAGTATTGGACTTGAAATCAATATCAACAATAAAAAAAGGTGCATGTCTATGACAGCTGAATGAGGCGTGTGTGGATTACAACGTACACAAGGCTGTTCCAGAAATCCAATATTAATGCGACGCTTTGATCCACAACAACATGCTCAAGGACCAAACATCTGGCACGCAACAATGCCTACAGCGAGTCATTAGGAATCAAACTCAGCAACCTTGGGTTGAGAGTTGAACACCCTAACCACTGGACTATATCTGTCATCATGAACATACATCGCCAAAGGTGTACTAGTAGAAACAATAACAAAAAGGTGAATACCAACTGATATATTGACGTGAGAGAATAGAACAACTTCCACTCAATGGCCACTCTGTTGCCTGGACTTAGCTACTGGACTTCGGCCGTCATATGGCATCCAGGGAGGGAAATGTGAAATGCGATCGGCATACAAGCAATTTTTAAAAAACGCTTGATATAAAGAATTAGTCTATAAAACAACTTTTAAGATAAAATAATGGTTATTATTATTTATTTTTTGGAAACACAAAAACATTTTATTTTGTTTCCAAAATGCAGTATTGGCCACAATCTCGCCGATGAGTCGCTAAGCATTCTAGGAGATCTCTACTAACACTTTGTTTTCAGTGTGCCTCAGAAAAAACAAGACTCGGGACAGCCTACCCCTACACAATCAATTGACTCCACCAACATTGTGACATGAGCCACTACCACACACACACACACACACACACACACACACACACACACACACACACACACACACACACTTCAAAGGGAATGTGTTCCATCACCTGTTAAACACAACGATGCGTTCCTCGTTACCCGTCTCGTTTGCTTACATCTCTGCTCACCATGCAGATGCCCCCGGCGCATACTCACATTAAGGTTTTATTAAACACACACACACACACACACACACTCAAGCATAAGCACGCGCACACACACACACACACACAAACACACACAAACCAAGAGCTGAGGTAAAGTAACCTAGCAACAGTGATTGCCTTTACATAGACGGCCACAGGTTGCACACAGATGGAAATGGATTGAAACCACAAACAAGGAGAGAGAGTTGGTTCTCTCGCTCTCACACACACACAGTCTTGTTTTGGAAAGCTAAAGCATCTTCGGCAGCCACTAGTTGAGACAGGGCAGGCTGAGAGGAAGAGAGAGAGCGAGAGAGCACTAAAGGGATTAAAAGTTCCCATCGATAGAGCAATCGGCCATGGTGGACGACCAGGGGATGTGTGTGTGTGTGTGTGTGTGTGTGTGTGTGTGTGTGTGTGTGTGTGTGTGTGTGTGTGTGTGTGTGTGTGTGTGTGTGTGTGTGTGTGTGTGTGTGTGTGTGTGTGTGTGTGTGTGTGTGTGTTGTATCCGTCAGCAATCGGTGAAGGCGGGGGGGAGGGGTGTGGTGGGACGACACACTGCTGAGCCCTTGCTCTGGGAAACATCTCACCCACTGTGTTGAAAGAATAAATATCTGTCACGACACTCTCTGACACACCGCAAATGCACACACACACCACTGTCTTGCATGGCTCCCAAGCACAGCCCAGCGATTGCACTTGAGCACAGTGGCGCGCTAGCTAGCTCCATGTTGGTCCTGTTTATTTATTTTTACACTTTTAATTGGAGCGCTCTTCGACTTCACTGTGTCACAAATCAGCAATGGTAACGGGCCAAAATAATACGTTCAAACGGGCCAAAGCTAAGTGCCAGAAGTGAGTCTCGTTAGCGCCAAGGTAGCGCCAGAGCGCTAACCGCCATGCTAGACAGCGGGGTTAATTACCCACATGTCAGTATTAATGATGCCGCGGGCTGTCGCTTTTAATTTGTTTTAATAATGACTGCAGCAGCCGACCCCACAACCCACACCCACCACCCGACGGCCGACGTCCCCGGCCCTGGTATGATGGAGCGCGGGGGGCCTCTTATCACAGACAGCAGAACACAGGTGGATGTTAGCTGACAGCGGGGCCGGACTTTTCTGACGCTGCCGAGCTCAGACACAGAGGCCTTTTACTTTTGCCTCTTAATATTACATGCTTGAAGTACCGCAGGAGTAATTAACTTTCAGGAGCTGTGCTGGGACCAGCGGATAATTCAGTGTAACTAACATCATCTGTCCGGGATCATCTCCTGTTCCTGGTGTAGAACTCAAAAAGTGACATTGAATAAATGCATGTAGATTTGTGTATTGTTTTTTTTCTAGCCCTACATGTCCACAGTTATGATAAATGTGCCGTCACAACTCCTTGTTTCATCCTGCACATGTTTTGTACAACGTTCTGTTTTGTTTTGTTTCACACACAGACTAGTCCTGTTTATGTGCTGGTAATCTCTCTGTTTACTAATACCGCAATGCACACACACACACACACACACACACACACACACACACACACACACACACACACACACACACACACACACACACACACACACACACACACACACACACACACACACACAATCAAGATCAGCCGATTGTGGAAACCATTTGGCGTCTAAAAACATCAAAATGTTCATTTTGAACACACACACAAAAAATGGGGCGGCATCCGAGTACACACACACACTCACCTCATGCCCTCGGTGGACTTGTTCTGGTGGTTGCAGTAGAGCTGTGGCATTCCCAACATGGCCTCGGTGAAGACGGCCAGGAAGCCCAGGCTCTCCACGTAGACGGGGGAGTCCAGCAGCAGGTAGGTGACGTAGGCCGCCAGCAGTGTGAAGCCCAGCACACATTGGAGGTAGTCCACGAAGCGGCTCCATGACCAGAAGTAGCCCCACTCAAAGTCTGACGGTGGGGGAGGGCGGGGGGAGGAACACGGGGTCAGAGAGATGGTGGCTGTGTTGTGACATGGACGCTTTGTACTGGAGATCATCCTCGGAATGTTTCCAGTTGTATAAAACTTGCAATATATGCACGTTTTTTGCGTAAATTGCGTTGAAACAAAGGCTGTCCTATATTCACCCACATGTTAAGAGTTTTAAAATGCATAGAATAGGATTTGTTATTTCATGTGTTTTAAGGGTGTTTTTAGGAAGGAAGAGTTGTGAAATGATTGAGATATGAACACATACTAACACCTTTAAAACTGATTTGGTTGAAAAGGTCAAAACAGGATCACATTTAAATGTCTGAATGTGATTTTACTTTCCAACAGCAGCTCAAGCACCCACATGACAATCAAAATCAACCAGGTAACCAAACAATTCATCTCTCCAAAGTCAAAATGTTAATTTTTAACAAGAGCAAAACATGACAAAGGAGGGGAAAAAAAGATAAGACGTGCGCCTCCAAAGCACATGAATTAGAAAAGTGGAGAAGAAATACTGGCTTTGTTGAACAGTGCGCAGAATGGACAAAGGTCCCCAAACCCAAGGCTGCAGAATGCCACTGCAAAAGGGTGATGCTGTCGACCAAACCATCAAAATAATTATAAATCCATTCAAAGGCATTTGCATGCATCTCCACAAGGCAACACTTCCAAGTATGGACATGAGTGTGTTGTGCATGTAGAATTATTGAATTTTTGTAGCGTTAAATCCAACAATCATTCGCTAAAAGGTGGAAAGCCATTTGCAGCAGTCCTCGAATGTGCTGTTTTAATAACTTCATTACATGGACTGTGGCTTTTGGGGACATGGGCACAATGAAACAGATCAAATCGACTATATATTTTTTTCTGCATTACATCATACTGTAGGTACGACTTGCTGTGGATTTAAGGTCATTGCAAGCAATAAATCAAGAGAAATCGAATAATAGCTTGAAAAGTATGTGGCTCAAATTATTTTCCTAGTCTCCATGGGGATAGAGTCTGTTGGTCGTACTAGGTCTACATGAGCTGCACCTTATCAAGAACCATCTCCAGGTGTAGCACCTCTGTGGAGATCCATCACGGGGAGACAAGAGATTATTGCGATGACTCGCCAAACTTGGATAGCTTTAGCATTAGCTTTAACGTCAAAGTCTTCATTGAAAAACGACCTTCAAAGTGCAAAGGGACATTTTGCGGGAATATTTCGGTGCTGTAGAATTTGCCTTGCTGTGCGTCAGTAAAATTATTTGTTCATCTTAAAAAGGGAGAAAGGCCAATTGTCTCTAGTGAATTGGATGGGTTGTGATCGTGTTTATTCTGGAGCCCCAGGTGGAGTGTGACCCCAAGCTCCACCGGCGCACACACGGTACTGCCTTTGTGATCGGCAAAGTCAACACATCCAATAAAAGCACGTCAATGAATTGAACCAAATTCAAGGAGCAATGAGCGTCCAGCGCCAGCCTTCCTTCTACGAGGCACGTGACTCACGTGGCAGAAACACAATGGAGAACCTTGCACACGAAACAGACTTACAGAAAAAGACGTGGCCTTGGAACTGGACATTGTGCGTTGAGAGGACATGAAGACACGATGGATCTGAGCCACTCCAAGTTGCCAACAAAACCGTGCTTTAAATACATTTCCAGGACCCATTGAGGGTAGAGAAGAGGCCTGATGTGGGGGTGGTTCCAGCCACCCCCACATCCCCCTCTTCTGGCCTATTTTCTCCCCCCCTAGCAGGAGAGGGCGGCGTGGAGCTGGGCCCAGAGGATGGCAGCTGGACACGGCTGATAAGGAGGGATGAGAGCCATGGAACACGGTGGGTGGGTGGGGGGTTAGTGGTACAGTCTGGCACGGCCGAGCTAGCATGCCCACAACCCATCCACCACACACACACACACACACGATTTGTAAACTATAATCCAATGAGGCAGATAGAGAGGTGCCATCTCAAGCACGCGTCAAAAACGTATATATAGACATCAGTGCCTTATTTTTTCTCGACCAATTGACAACTTAACTGTTTCCTTGCATCAATGGATTGCCTTTGCATTGCTCTGCACAGCTTACACAGCCATATACGGTAAAGCCAGTCCACTCTTGGGCTAAGATCATTACAAGACCAGCATACAGTCTAGTGATTCATTTCCTGGCCACCTGAAGAGACAAAGGAAAAGAGCAGAGAAAAAAAGTACTTTTTTCTGCCTTCCTCAGGTGGCATTTCTCCCTTCCCCTGTTTCCCTTTGTGATACAGAACACACAGCAGCCTGAGTGCTTGTTCGAGGGAACGGGCCTGATAGGCTCATTATTCGTGGGACTAGCAAAAGAAAAGAAAGAGGCAATTGCCCACTGTGCCTCTCCTTTTCCAGGCTGCAGAGCCTTCACCCCAGGACACTCTCCTCCTCCTGGGTGGTCCGTCTCTACAGCGAGCGGCCAAATGAGCCGCTGAAGCAGGCTTGGACTTCCTGTGCAGAGCTTGGGGTGGAGTGTGTGATGCCCTTTCTGAAGCTATTTCTGATGAGTCGTTTTGAATCAGGAAGCAGGAAGCATGCAGACACAGAGACACTAGAGGCTTCAGCAGAAATGACCAGTACAGGTCGCAACAACGCCGGCAGCAAAACGACTTGCATGGCTGACTGGCTTTAAAGACAAGGTTAAATCCCACTCAGAATGCATTTCACATCTGTAGCGACTTCAGAGCCAAACTGGGTAATGTAAAAAAAAAGTGATTATACCATTCAAATGGGGGGACTACCTCAAACTTTTTTTTTATGTCAAATGTTATCGGACCCCAAAAGTTAACTTTGTTTGAATCTTGACTTGGCAACACCATCACAAAACTCTTGTAGTAGGAAGTGAAGGCAATTCGAAAAGTAAAAGACATTGTGTAAAGGTTTCATGTTTTGTCTTGGGAAACAACATCGAGACTGTGTACACTTTAAGGCCCAGTCGGCAGTCACCCATAGGTGAGAGGGTGATAGTGTCTCAAGAGGTGAAACAGATAGTGAGAGAGCGAGAGTGAGGTGATCTATGGGGAGCCACCGAGCAGAACACTGCGAGGCAGTCACAGGAAACGGGTTGATGCTGCTGTGGGTTGCTTTGAGGTATATAAGATCACTAAGCAGACACCAATGGGAATGGAAGCCATTGAAGTCATCGTGTGTGCAAAATGACAACAGGTGATATACCTGAATAACAGATGGGGCCTTACAAGATTGAATGTAGTTCCATGTATAGTGGTAGAACTGCAGGGAAAAGCCTTTCACAACCTGAACCTCTTCCCACTGAAAAGTCTCATTGAGGTGTGTTTTAGTTTGTACAAGTTGCATCTAAGGAGAGGCAACGCAACAGTATTGTGCTGACACAAACTTATTAAAACGACAGTGGCCACAATTATTCAGTCAAACAAAGGACGAACTACAATAACAACGGCAGAGGTAGCAGCCATGGAGAGTGTGTTTCTGTGTGTTTCTGCAAACAGGTAAGCTATTCATGTTTGTAATGCTAAGGTTGACCGGGAACCCTTTTTGATGTACACCTTTCTCAATAAAGCTGGAAAGGCATTTCAGGCCAAAGACTGATACGCCCATCCAGTTTCATGCTTGGAAGGGAAGGGTGATCACTCCAAAGGAAAGGGCACCATTTCAAAGGACTATGAAAGCAGCTTGCAGCTTTTCGTTTATATATATATATATATATATATATATATATATACACACACAATCACACCTACATTTTGTCCCAGGAGGAGGCAGTGTACGGGGAGGCAAGTAATGACACCTCATCCACGACTAGTTTGTCGCGTGACGCACCAGAACACTCACCACACACTGGCTACCACAGGGGAGAGAGGCAGAATGGCAGAACTATCCAATTAGAGACTGGGGCGATGATTAGGGTGCCCTGTTGGTACCAGAGCCAGGTTGGGAGTTTGGATAGCCCCCCTGCTCTTGTGACATGTCGTGGGATCTTGGGTGATCACAGGGAGTCAGGACCTTGGTAAAACGTCTCATTCGGAAGACGCCTGCGTGCACACAGGCCCTGGATTATTTTGGTCTTTTGAGGATAAAAAGGCCCAAATATACACTACCGTTCATACATTTAGGGTCACCCAGACAATTTATGTTTGGGGGCTTTATGTTTAATCAATAGACACTGGAAAATAATAATCCTGTAAGACCCTCTGCTGACCATTTGATGGCAAAGCCTGGGCCCAGGGTCCTATCTGGAAACACAAGAGAGAAAGAAAGCCACTGAATGTAGACCCCAGTTATGGGTATTTTTTCCTGGGTACAAAGCGGGCAGCCTGTAATCAACTCTGACTCGAGCCCCTGGGGCAATAATGACACAGCAGAGGTGGTGCACCACGGTGACGCAATCGAGCACACACACACACACACACACACACACACACACACACACACACACACACACACACACACACACACACACACACACACACACACACACACACACACACACACACACACACACACACACGAGTGCCATTAACACGCTTCTGAAAAGTGAATAGAAATAGAATTAGAATATAAATCAATATCCAGGCCCAGATACTAGCAAAGCCATAATCAAAAGGACACATTCTGGCCCTTCCTACACACTGCTTACTCAACCAGCTTATTCCGAGAGGTCAGAGAGGAAGAGTTGGTCAAACAAATGACACCACTCTCCCCGAGATCTTCCCACATCCACTGTTGGATGTCATGCAGGAAGTAGGGCTTCAGCAGAACATACAGTACTTCAAAGCCCAAACTGTGTTCTTATTGAAATCTGCTTTTGTGATTAATTATTACAAAGTGAAAAACCAAATATGGGACAGATTTAGAAGCATCATTAAATAAGACATTACTGTAGCGCCAAATGCTTGACAAATGTTGGGATCTGACACCACCTGGGGGCCTTATAAAGAATATCGCCCTTCTTTTACCAGTTGCACTGGGCTGCGCTACATAAAGGGCATGTTCCTGTTCGAGACTAGCTTTGCCGAGCTGTCCATCTACCACTCAGTAGACAGACAATTATTTGTTTTGGTAGGATTATAAGGGGATGCTGGCATTCAAACATAACCCTACAATTTTGCCAGTTTCGTCTTTGAAGCGGATAAACAAGCAAATCATGCATCACCATGCACCATTCAGAGGGGAAACAATTAGATCTTGTGAAAGTACTGACAGAGATTGACATTTCGTACTTCAAGAGTTAAGGAAGTAGCATAGGAAGGACTAACATGTTCTACAATTATATTGAAAAAATTATCAGTCAAAATAACATGCAGACAGAATTCTGTGGGCTGAATAGTTGCAACCCTACCCTTTTGGTTGGATGTGGCTTATCCTTGGGGGTGGAGGTGGTTAGACATGCAGCTGTGGATTGAGATTAATGCAGTGTGTCGTCCCAAAGACAACAACATGTGGTGGGGTAAGATTCTGTGGTGAGATTCATTAGGGGGTGCCAGGCAGGGGTCATGCACTATCACATCAGACAAACACAGAGATGGAGAGATGGAGGACTGATGGACGGAGGGGGGGGGAGTGAAGTGGTGGTCTCAAGCCGAGGTGAACTTTTCCAGGTTTGTAATTTGTTGTGTTGCTTCTCCCATGCACTGAGGTCGCTGATTTCACTAACTGTGCTCATTAACAAATGATAACACCAGGAGATTGAACTTGAAAATACAGAGAGGAAGGATTTTCCGCCTCTGAACCTGGAAGTTCCCCCTCTGCTGTAGAGGCAGATGAACTACAACCAATGATGGTTTGAGGGGATTTCGTTTTTTTAAAAGGCAGAAAGTACCTACCCAGAAAGAGCCTCTTAGGGACTTTGATCTCCTCGTCCTTACTGTCTGTTGCTACAGACACACATACACACAGAAATACATATGTCAATTATAATAACACAGAGAAAATCATAAAAAAGACAGAGAAAAGGCATACGCAACCCACACACAACCCACCCACCCACCTCATGACCTCTGAGAGTTTGAGATAAAAACATGTGGAGCCGACCACCACTTTAACCAGGCGTGTCAAGTGCACAGCGAGAAGGTCATTGTTGTTCTGCATCCATTTATGTGAAACACAACAACAACCCATACAACACTGTCTTCAAAAATATATATAAATAATAATTATGGTCACAGCCGAGGGAGTGGTGAATTGACCATTATGTACTTGATTGAATGGGAAATTTAACTATGTACTAAATGTTTGCTGAAGCCGTTCCTAGGGATATATATATTAAAAAGAAATCTCATATCATGTGTATTTCTACGTGACACCTCCTCCCTCACTGCTCCCTCCTTCCCTCCGTTTTTCTGCCAACGAGTAGTGTTGCATTCACACACTGGTGATTGGCAGACATAATGAATTCCCAAAGCCAATCAGGGAAGAAATGCCTTGATTAGTCTACATAATCTCAAACAGAGGCAAGCTCAGTCCACTGGAAACAGTTATTATCATAGGGCATTTCACTCACTGAAAGCCAACAGATGGCTATGGGATTTCCAGCAAATTACACAAAAGTGACAGCTCTTAAATCATACCTAGAGCACCTTTGATAGGAAAACCAAGAATCACATAATGAACCATATGCCCTAGACACGTTTTTGTATTTACTTATGTATACATACCTGTACATTGAATACTTAGAAGGGGGAGCTGGATGGAGGATATTAAAAAACATCAATACGTTTCTTCTGGTTATTGGATTTCAATCATAACACTGGCAAGTCGTCTGAATTTGTTGACTGTTTTTGGAGTCCAATTAGTCTTGTATTAATCTGGAGGATGCAATATGCGTAATGAAAAACAGTCTTCACATGATGGTGTAAATTGTGGTAAATTCAAAACAATTTACCCATGGGTCAGCTCTGACGTTTTTTTCAAGGCATGACCATGAACAAAAGATACAAATAAAATCATGTAATATAAAGAATTAATTCAAAGTTAATGTTTAATGTGTACATGTAGAAATTAAACAGATGAGCATTGGTTTGATTCAATTGAAAAGTGATGCTCTGTAAAAAACATAAAGAACATTCCCTGAATAAGACTTAGTTAGTTCTATTCATTGCAATACAAAAACGTGACTAAAGGAAGTCACTGAAACCATAGTTTCCTATTAAAGTACATATGCAATAACATCTCAGTAAAGCCCTTGATAACCGAGTGGAGCGTTAGACTTGTCTTACCCACCCAAGAAGTCAATTGTAATGACCTACTGCTGGATGTTGCCTCTACTATACATAGCCAACAAAAGCAAACAAGAGCTGCAAGTGCAATACGATAGCACCACCACCCCGTTGACAAATAAAGGCCCTACCTAATTATTATTTATTAACGCTTGGGTAAACAGCCGGATATGAGCCCATTCTTTCACTCTTCATACCAAACGGAAGGAGAGAGACAAGTAAGTCTGTCTTTGCAAAAAGAGGTCAAATTGACATTAACAAGAAAAATGTACTGTGGAGAAAAGAAAGTGAAACTCATACCAACGGATATGTGCGTTGCCTTTCAAGTCATGCAAAATCCCCCCCCTCGGATGTATTTTGAAACCAAAAAGTCCCACCCTGATCAAGAAAGTTCAACAAAATTACGTAGAATCACATTCACTTATATAGTGGACAATATGGACCATCAGGAGACCCTGTGCACAAAGTCGATTCTTATATGTAATATAAACACCACCACTCACCTACCCAATTCCTCACCGTGGGGTAGAGTGTAGCCATTCAATGGATACAGCAACAACATGAGATGCTCTGCTCACTGATTCTCCACAGTGTGTGTGTGAACAAAATTAATATGACACTAACATGAATATGATATAACACCAAATCCATCCCCTGCCCCTTTAACTCCTCTGTTCCCTCTGATTGGGTGGCAAAAGGATCCGTCTATGCACTCTGTGTTAATTTATATCTGTGATTCATCAATAATTATCAATATTAATCAATGACACTGTTGTTACAGGTGCATGAGTTGGTGTGTGTGTGTGTGTGTGTGTGTGTGTGTGTGTGTGTGTGTGTGTGTGTGTGTGTGTGTGTGTGTGTGTGTGTGTGTGTGTGTGTGTGTGCGCGCGCGCGCGTGCGTGCGTGCGACTGACCTGTGAACGAGCGCCGCTTAGTGGTGAGCTCGGTGGCCATGCGCACGCTGGTGCAGAGGTTGAGCATGGTCAGCATGGTGACGATCATGATGATGCTCTGCCACAGCAGCGGCGTCTCGAAGTAGCGCCCAAATCTAACAAACAAATGACGTCAAAAGAAGCACACTGGGGGAAAAAGGTGCAGCATGTGGGTTTTTTCACTGGGTTATTATCCATCTTTCCTAAAGGGGATGTCAATAGTGGAACCATGCACACTGTTTGAACGTGGCGGTACCTGTCATTAACAATTCCAGTTCTTCCAGTTTGTCTTCTACCACACATTGTCTGGAACCATGGTATAGTCACACTTATAGATTTGGGGTTGGATCTAGTGAATGGGTTTACTTTACTCACTTGGCTTAAGGAGATTATGCCATTTCCTATATGTTGATCAAGCCTACCTACAATGGTACAACCTTTGTGTTCACAAAAAGTCGGACTTATTCAGCCTAGTGCATTACAATGTATTTAAGGTGTATGACTTACTGGACAGTCCCAGTTGCAAGAACCTAGTTTATAGGGTTCGTCATTTAGTTTAGTCAACTGACATTGATTACTGACAATGAGATTCGCTCAAGTATTCACATATAGCAGGCCATATAACAGAATGTCAATACATGCTTTTCCTAATATGTATTTGTACGAGTCATCTGGAGTTTCTGTCCATGTTTTGCTTACCTGAAGAGTATGCGCAGAATATTTGCCACAAGAAGGACAAGACACACATACGTGGAGAAGCCCTCTGCATTTTGCGTCCGCCGTATGTCTCTGTACTGAGGGATGTAAGGCACCACCCCGCCGAAAATCATCGCACCGGCAGCGATCCATAGCACAAGTTGGTTAAAGACCTGCAGAAGCTTCTCAAACACTTCATCTTCCATAGTTCAGTAGGCATCCAGTTGTAAGCAGGCTGTGTCCACACCGATGCGCAGAGAACCAAAGTTGCCAAGTCTTTGGTCAGTGCAGTACCACTTGTTCCTGCAGGAGTCTGCTCTTCACTTGCTGCGTTTCTTTTTCTATCTAAATGAATGCACTCAATGTACAATGGCGGCCAAAGTGAGGGATAGTACTGTCACGGAATGAGGCTGACATATACCTACTAAAAGCATTGTCCAGAAGCATCCAAGACACATTCATTAAAGTGTAACCTCCTTCTTCAAGCTGAATGCCACGCCATCACGAGTCAGGAGCACTTGTGAATCGGAAATGACGACCCGGGCCAGCCCCAGATGACAACAATAACCTAATCGATGAATAGAGGAATGCATTCACAACGTGTATCCCGTCGGCAGCAACATATGAAAATTGTTCGAGTCTACTCTGTGCAGGCACAATTAAAAGCGTCAATATTTCTGATAAAACTGTTCCGATTAAGCTAACCAGTCCGATTATATGTTAGAAACAAAATACAGCCACAGCCCTAATATATATATAAGACCAATACAATTGAACTGCAAAAATTCACATAGCATGGTGTGGAAATAGGGGAATAATTGGGACTTTAGGTGACTTTCCTTTCAGAGGAAATTGGTAAATAGGGAAACAACCCAAACCGAACCCAGCAGCGCTGCTTCTTTCCGGGCACGTGACACAGGGCACGCCCCTTACGTAATCACGTGACGGAGGCCGCGGGGTCCTAAAGGCAAACGCGTCAGCGTTAGTGGCCGTTACCAACAGTGTTGCCAGATTGGGACAGATTTCCCTCCCAATCTGGCAACACTGGTTACTAATATGGCTTGGTGTTTAAGAGAAATACATATGGATGAAGAACAGAATGCAGATTGTTGTTGCTATATGATGTAGAAATAAGTATTGAGAAAATAAGACATTTTTTCGAGAAGAAAATACATACAAGGGTTGACTAGGGTAGGCTACAACCAATTCTTAGTTTATTTTCAAAGGTTGCATAACCACAGCACATTACTGCGACTCCCGTTTCACTGTGAAGTAGGATTATAAAATATTATAATCCATTGATTATGTAAAAGGAAATGATGATGATGATGTCGACCTAACCCTATAAAATAGACGGTAGAAATTTCAGTAGCGAATCCACAAAGGGTTAACCGCAGTGGGCAGGCTTTGAGTCAGACTGTAAAGTTATCGGAAAGGTTACGCCTCAAGGACCCAACTCTTTGTAGGTTTTGTAGGGCATAATGTATCCCCTTACATTTTAAAGAGCTTATCTTCAATCGACGTCTAGGGGGAAGGATTTTGTTTTGCGGTTGAGTCTCCACCGTTCAACGGTCCCGCCGTGGACCCATTCGGAAGCTCTACCCCTTTGCTCGTATGCGGCTACCAGAAAACTTTGCAAAATTCTCAGTGCTAATAGGCTCCATGATCACCGATGTCAACAATGTCTAACACAGAACCAGAGACACTCAGGGATATGACCCAAACAGTAAGTATGTTTGCATGCACACTGCATAGCCTGAGTACAATAACCAATGTCAACACAGAACCAGAGACACTGGGGGATATGACCGAAACTCTAATTTTGTTTGCATGCACACACTGCATAGAATCAGAATCGGCTTTAATGGCCAAGTATGTTCACATACATGGAATTCGGCTTTAATGGCCAAGTATGTTCACATACATGGAATTTGACTCGAATGGAATTTGGTAGGTGTACACTCTCTCAGACAGGTAGACATATACACAATATAATATATACAATATAATATACAATATATAACACAAGGCTGCATAGGCCTACTATAAATTGGGGGACAAATAGACAATACAAGTGGCAATACAGACAGGCAAATTAGTTATGGTCTTATATACAATTATACATATACCTTTAGACAGAATATTATTATAATTTAATATAAAAAATAAATGTAATGAACATCATTTTTGCGGTATGAGGTAGATTTAAGAGGTAAAAAATAGCCTCAGTACAATTTTTTTAAATTTTAATAGCCTGAGTACAATAACCAAACATGTGTCCCATGACACATGTTGTGTTTTTCATTTTGCCAGATGGAGCAAACTATGGACCGTCTGCAGGGGAAATTCCAAGCGATCTCTGAACAACTCGAGTCCAAAAATATCCTTTTGAAATGCAGTGCATTATAACTGTCATGGTGTGTTTGAGCTGTACTACGGTATTCGTCACCCCATGAGTGACCCCCCTCCGTACAGGATGGATAGCGAATGGTCACTTACAGCTACAACACAGTGGACGTTTTAATAATATTCAGCAGCCCTGGTGGGATATATGTTTATAATTTACTAGTCGGCCTAGCTTTAGCCTAATACCAATTGTATACATTTTTCATATACTAGGGACATATTGTTATAGCCTGGCTCCGCCCGCCTCCGTACTTCCGCTCAATTTTCATTTCCCTTCAGTACTACGTCTGGGTTTGCGGTATTCTCCAAGTACGTCTCGCTGCGACCTGCGAGAAGGCGGGGCGTGACATCACGCCCTGCCCACATCACGGGCGAGTGCATTCTGGGAACTCCTCAAATCATTCGTTGTGCAGTAGTGAAATATTTTATGTTAAGGCCTAGCTAATCTAAGTCAGGTTTGGGGTTAGGGTTAGGGTTAGGTTTAGGTTTAGGGTTAGGGTTAGGGTTAGGGGTTAGCTGCTAGTTCAAGAGGACGTTCAAGAGGACGTATTTAGTTCAAGTATTTTCAAGAAAGACCTATTTTTCTTCTTCTGTTGGTTTTATATGGGCTACGCAATCCCAGAATGCACTCGCCCGTGACGTCACGCCCCGCCTTCCCGCAGGCCGCAGCGAGATGCTTCTCGTATTTTCGCAGGTTTTCTCATAGACATCTTGGGTTTTCTGCAGCCAATTTTTTGGCCGTCCAATCAGCAAACAGAGGGAGTGGCTGAGAACATTGACATTAAGGTCGTGCGCTAGTTTGAGTTGTAGTCAAACGTCAGTGATTGGTTATGGCAGATCCAGAGTGGCACTGGGCAGATCTAATAGTTTCAAACTCCAACAGACACCCGCCTTCAAGTGAGTTAACGTTTGTCAATGGAGAAAGGCCAGACTCTCTGTGCAAATGAAATGAAGTACGAGATTCTGGTAGGACCAGGCTTATATTGTTATTGTTACCCCTTCAAATGATAGCAGATTATTAATTTGGTCAACCATGAATTATGATAATAGGCAGCATATTTTATTTTTATTTTTATAACATTTAGATTTGCTCAGCTCTTTAAAACTCAAATTATTATTTTTAGCCTGATAAAGGGCAAAGGTCTCTTGCCCCTGTAGTGCATATACCAGTGAAACCATTCCACCACCACCTCTTCCAGATGTAGTACTGTACTGATGGCGTTCCACTGATAATGGCTTTGCCCCATTGATAAAGTTTCAAGGGTTGTATTTATAAAATGCTAAGTACAACCCAGGGAGGTTCTGAGCAATGACATTAATTCAAGGCATGAGTCCTCAACGTAGTAAAGCAAAAGTTCACTATACTAACAATTCTCACTGTTTTGGTTTTGTTATCCACCCCTGTTAACACATTTTCCTGAACTTGGGCACTCGACCAGATGGGCACACGCATCGACGGGCTGGAGAGGAACGTGACGGACCTCATGACACAGGCGGGAACAGACAAGCAGCCATGCCCACAATGACCCGACGGAGGGCCACGGGGAACCATGGACCACACGCACATCATCTGGCGCTAAGGAGGCCTCCAGGAACACTGGATGTGTGTGTCCACGAGGGGAAGATCTAGTGTGGACTACTGACATGTCCAAGGAACGGTGGAACCGCAGGAAACCGAGTCGGCGAGAATTATTGCCAACAGCGATGGGGCCGGTTTCTTCAGATGTGTTGAAGAAAACATCCGGATACTAGTGTTTAAAGAATAAACTTTATATTATTTTTTTATTTGAAATTTACTTTTTCACCATGTCTGATAACTGAGGATGCAAAATAAATTCTATGTCAAATAAATACGGGTGGTCATTAAAATTGTGTCATTTTTGCATCGAAAAAGAATCAGCTTGACTTAATCTAGAGTTAATTAAGCAATAGATAACGACAGGCTGTGGTATACGGACATTAAACCACAGTGGTATAATGAACGTATACCACTGACTGAAGTGATCTATTGCTTTTATAAAACGGTTACGTAAGTATGGCGAAGTGAAAGTCATAGATACCCTCAATTTTGAAAAAGCTAGAAAGTCGGAAAAGCATTTTATTTAACGAATACAAAAAAGTAGTCCCTCCTGGCTGCCTGCAAAGTGTACGGCGGTTGCTATGCAACACACTGTAGCGTCCTTCAGAGAGAAGGCTAGAGACGGTGGCCGTTTCTGAAATGGCATACTACATACTGCTCGTATACTGATCGTGACGTAAAAGTAGTAAGTAGTATGCAGTACGTGAAAAATGTTTTTTTGCAGTATGCGACAGTTACCCGGATGATGTACTAATCGGTCAAAAAATTCTAGTATACATCCAGAGCTCACTACGTCGGATACTGTATCCCATAATGCAACGCGGCACCGCTGAACATTTAAAATAATGGCGGACAATGCGAGCGGCGAATACAAATACAAATACATAAATGTATAAATGTATAATTAGTTGTAATTAGTTGTTTATTTTGATGTGATAAGCTTTCGTATGTTTTTGTAATTGTGTGTTTTTCATTGTTAACAGAACAAATGGCTCAACCGTTTATATTTATAACCGAATTTTTTGGTCATGTGACTGTGTAGTACACTGCATGATACTTGTCATACTTGCATACTATACTGCATACTAGGGCGGGGAGTAGTATGTAGTGCACAGTATATACTGTGTCAGTATGCAGTATGTAGTATGTAGTATAGCATTTCAGAAACAGCCGGTAGCTTGGTTCGCCGGCAATTTAGCCTTCTATCGAGTTCACTCACCGTGTGCCTATTGCTTTACAACATTTCCACCCTCTCCAGCAATCAAGTATAGTATATAGTATAGTATACAACAGTTGGGAACCAATCAGATCGCTTGAGTTAAGCCACCCGTTTTATAAAACATAGTATATCATGATGTTCCTTTCGTTTCCTGCCATACATTACAGCCTGCAATGGGCTAGCACAGTGGCGAGCACACAACTGGTTAGTGTGTCACTTACGAACAATCAAATCTGAACTAATTCCTCCTACACTGTTGTCCCATGTTAATATCATGTTTCTTTATTCCGTAACAAACCAAATATAACATATATAATATTTTAGAAACCTATATTGGATATAAGATCTGAATGCCATTTCACACAAAAATGTGCGATAGGAGGTTTCCAGTGTCTGCACCAGTGATACTGCACCAGTCCTCAAATACAGAACAAGAAAAAGGCAGGAAAATGCCTACATAGAAGATAGGAGTAAGGCCTGCAAAAATGAATGAACATGAACAAATAAATTTTAGCCTTTTTTTTTTTAACTTATAATACCAAGTGGTTGCCATTGTAGTTATAGTAGCGCTGTCAAAAGCGGTACATACGATTTTGGATGGTGTTTTGGCGCCCTCATTTGGCCGTATGCACTCACTACAGCTATATTATATGTCGCTGGCCGTGGTCCTGAACCAAGAGAAGCTCGCTAATTAAGGCGTGTCATTGGAAAGAGTGACTGCTTGTTTGTGAAAGCTGTATCCTGTATCCATTATAGCAAGAAAGTAAACAAGATTAGTCTAGTTTTAACATACTAACGTATCCCTTGTCGTATCCCTTAAAAAGTGCATCTTATTGTCTGACCCACTCATCACCTCTGCCATTAAGTACAGGTGTATTGTGAATATAGTGACCATATATTAGTGTCCTTTGTGTGTGAGAGGGTACAGAAAGACTTTTTTTCCCTCTGTTGTACTGTATTCAAGAGTATTTGTGTGTGTGTGTGTGTGTGTGTGTGTGTGTGTGTGGGGGGGGGGGGGGTATGTGTGTGGTTGAGTGTGTGTGTGTTTTGTATTTGTGTGTGTGTGCATGCGTTTGTGTATGTTTGTGCATGCGTGGGTGCGTTTGTGTAGACACCAACTCATAGTTTATACACTTGTGTCTGTCACATCCTGGAAGGCCAATGGAGCCAAATCGTTGCTGACCATGTCGCTATGGCAACCCCACTGCTGCAAATGATCTGCAGGCCGCATGAGCGCATCTCTGCTCGTCTGTGTTTGGTTTGTGTTCAGCACATTTTATATTCTCAGGTTCTCCCAAAAAAGATGTTCAACTCAACAAGTCACCCACGGTATTCACGTGTCTCCTCCTGACCATTTCTTAAATTGTACATTGTAAAATTGAAGTGGTTATCCGTATAAGATTGCTTTATTCATTTTAATCTTTTCATTGACAAGCAGGACTAGAAATACCAATTACTTCAATTACATACACTACC